>NC_133662.1:130000-440867 GCF_037893015.1 Macrotis lagotis | reverse complement strand
AAATTGTATGGTACAGACCTGGAGTGGCTTTTAGCTCCGAGGAGAGAGGTTGCTGAGGGGGGCGGGAGGGAGGGAGGGGAGTCAGCTGAGGGGGCAACCCGGGCAGGACGGACCTGGGCGTGGGGGGGCACGCTGAAGAGCCCTGCCCCAGGATCGGGGTGGGGGGTCGAGCCGGCTCCCCTCCGCCTAGTTAGCAAAGGGGAGCGCTCCAGAAAGAGGCCGTTGATGGAGGGTTGGGGGGCGGCCTGCAGACACGCTGGGGTGGCCGTGGGAGAGGCAGAAAGAAAAGCCCCTGCCCTCTTGCTTTCCAGTTTCTCCTTTACACACAGATACACACACACACACACACACACACACACACTTTGTATATAGTGTGAGCTCATAAAGACAGCACAGTGCCTGGCCTACAGCAGGCACTTAATAAATGCTTGCTAGGGTATATTTTAAATCCTCAATGCTTAGCCGTGTCTGTCATACACTAGGTTCTTAATAAATGTTTATTAAGGTGTTTTTAAGACCCCAGTGCTTAGCACAGGGTCTGGCAGACAATAGACATTTAATAATAAAATAATAACAATAATAAAAGTTTTACAAGGATTTTTAAAATATCCTAGTGTTTAGTGCAGTGTCTGGCATACAGTAGGCACTTAATAAAAATTTATTATCAAGTGTCTGAGCCCAGATTTGAACCAGGGTCAGTGCTTTATCCACTACGCCACCTAGCCATCCCCCTTTATTGGGATTTTTAAACTATCCCCAGAGCTTAGTGCAGTGTCTGGTATACAGTAGACAATAAATGCTCATCATAGGTTTTTAAAATCCCCAGTGTTTAGCAGAGTGCCTGGCATACAGTAGGCACTTAATAAAGGTTTATTAGGATTTTTCAAAATTACCCAGTGCTTAGCAAAATGTCTGGCATATAGGAGGCACTGCATAAATGCTCATTAGGTTTTTTAAATCCCCAGTATAGGGGGGCAGTTAGGTGGCACAGTGGATAGAGCAATGGCCTTGGAGTCAGGAGGACTTGAATTCAAATCAGACCTCAAACACTTAATATTTGCCTAGCTGAGTGACCATGGGCAAGTCACTTAACCTCATTGCCTTAATAAATAAAAATTTTTTTTAAAATCCCCAATGTTTTTTATCTGAGTACCTGGCACACGGTAGGCACTTAATAAATGTTTATTAGGATTTTCAGACAATCTCTCCTGGTTTTCTTCCTATCTGACTGTTTCCTCTTAGTCTCCTTTGCTGAATCCTCCTCTAAATCATGGCCTCTAACTCAAGGTATAACTCAGGATTTTGTCCCAGGCTCTCTTCCCTTCTCCCTCTCTACCACTTCACTTGGTGATCTCAGCAGCTCCCATGGATTTAATTACCATTCTGTATGCCAATAATTCTCAGATCTACCTTTCTTGCCCCAATCTCTCTGCTGATTCTCAATCTTGCCTCACCACCTGCCTTTCAGGGATCTCCAATAGACATCTGAAACTCAAAATATACAAAACAGAATTCACTCTCTATCCCCCAAACCCTCCCCTGCTTCCTAATTACTCTAGGGGGCAACCCCATCCTCCTAAACTCTCTGGCTCACAATTTAGGATTTATCCTGGATTCTTCACTATCTCTCAACCCACTCCCTCCCCAACCCCCACCCATGTAGCAAATACCTATCAATATCTTTACAACATCTCTTGAATGTGCCCCCTTCTCTCCTCTGACCCTACCACTACCCTGGTACGGAGCCTCATTGTCTCATGTTGGACTATGGCAAAGCTTGCTTGGGAGGGTCTGCCTGCCTTATATCTCTCCCCACTCCAATCCAGTCTCCATTTAGCCACCAAAGTAATGTTCCTAAAGTACAGGTCAGACTATTGTCCATTTCCCTACTCAAAATAGTAGGCTTTAGTAGGCTTTCCTATTGCCTCCTGGATCTAATACAAAATGTTCCAGCATTCAAAGGCTTTCATAACCCAGCCCCTCCTACCTTCCCAATTTTCTTACCCCTCACACCCTACCATAAATTCTGGTCCAGTGACACTGGTCTCCAGTTATTCTACAGACAAAACAGTCAATCCCTTGGCTCCATGCCTGTTCTCAGGCTGTTCCCATATACCCTCTCACTGCTGATCTTTCTGTCTTTAAATTCCAATTAAACTCCTACCTTCTATCAGAAACCTTCTAACCCCTCTAAATTCTAGAACCTTCCTTCTGTTAAATACTTTACTATTTATCTGGTGCATCACTTGCTTGGTACATAAGGGTTTGCATGTTGTCCCCCATTAGGAGCATAAACTCCTGGAAGGCAGGAACTGCCTTTTGCTTCTTTTTGTATCCTCAGAACTTAGCACAGTGCACTTAATAGTTTAATAAATACTGATTGACAGATTACTCACTGTCATAGGGAGGGGGAGAGTAGAGAGGGAGATAGGAAAATGTGAAATTCAAAATATTACAGAAAATGAATGTTGAAAACTATCTTTACAAGTAACTGGGAAAAATAAAATAAAAAATTTAAAAAACCTTGATTGATTCTCATGTATCATTTGTTCAAATCCTGCCTCTAGCACTTGATAGATGTATGAACTCATGGGGCAAGTCACTTAATCCTGTTGAGTCACAGTTTTCACATCTCTAAAATGAGGATAATAATGTAAGCAGTCCCAATCTCATTCCCACTCTCACAAACTAGAATGTAGTAGTAGTTGTCTTTCAATATTGAAGACCATGACATTGCAGTAGTTTGAATACAAATGAGATTATTTTATTTTACTTTGCAAAACTTAAAAAGTGCTATGTAAAATGTCAGCTATTATTATTGTGAATTATAATTTATCTCCATGTTCTATCAGTCAATAAACATTTCATAAGTGACTACTATAATAATTTCTGGTGGTGGTATTTTCAATCAAGTCTGACTCGTTGTGACTCCATTTGAGGTTTTCTTGGCAAAGATACTGAAGTGATTTTGCCATTTCCTTCTTCAAATCATTATTACAGATTAGGCAAACAAGGTTCAATGACTTCCCAGGGTCGCATTGATAGCATTTGAAGTCACTTTTGAATTTAGGAAGATGAGTCTTCCTAACTTTAGACCCAGCATTCTGTCCAATGAGTTATCATCAATATTATCATCATCATAGCATTCACTATGATGTCGATTTTACAATTACTATCTCATTTGATCCTCACAACAACACTGGGAGGTAAATGCTATCATTATCTCCATTTTATAGATGAAGAAACTAAGGCAAAGGTTAAAAATAACTAGATCATGCAGCAACTAAGTATCTGAGGACTCATTTGATCTCAAGTCTATCCTGACTTCAGGCTCATCCCTCTAGCTACTCTTATCACCTAGAGGATACATAAGTGTGGGGACTCAAGGAATGAAACAGTCTCTGCTTTCAAGCGGCTTCCATTCTACAGAGGGAATCCAAGGTCTCTGCAGCAGGATTCACTTCACTGCCTTGTCCAGTGAAAAGATGCTTGACTCTGAAGTCAGAAGAACCAACTGGAATCTCCAGCTCTGATGCTGGCTTTGTGAGGTGACCCAGGACAAGGGACTTGATGCTCTTTGGGCTTCAAGGATTCTATTTTATCTCTTGATTTAATATCTCCCTTCATGCTGTACAGGCTGCTTTGAGGCCAGTTCCATTCAGCACTAAATGTCCCTGAAGAGACAGTGAGCAAGTACTCCCCTCTATCCAAGGAAGAAGAGGGGTCACAGACCTGTTGAGCAATCCCCATATTTGCAGTCAGGAGAGTCGCTGATATGTAGACAGCACCTGCAGAAAGCTTTCTCTACTTGGCATTATTTGAGCTCCCACACCAGTCCTTTTAGGGAAGAATTATTATCTATATCTTACAGGTAAAGAAAAGGGTTCACAGAAATGGTGTCACACCCATGGTCCCACAGCTATTAAATGACAGAAGAACTAGAGCCAAACCATGGGAATCGTAGCTCTAGAGCTGGAAGGGAAGAACAGTCCAACCCCCTCACTCATCTTACATAAGTAGAAACTAGGGTCCAGAGAATTGGAATGAGCAGATGAGAACAAGCCACGGAGGCAGCTGGAACAGGTGCTGTGCTGCCCTTAGAGCTTGGTCAGACAGCAAAGATACTACACTTAGCCACTGCATCACCAATCATCTAGCTTCTGTTCTGCTACTGGACCTTTATTATGACTGTGGAAGAGTGAGGCTGAGGACTTAGTGCAATCCTGCCTCACTTAATTCAACTCCCTAAAGTGAAGGCAATGTTGTGATGTCGTTGTTCTTCTAAAATATTTGTTAAGCACCTACTGAATGCTAAGCATTGGGAATAATCAATACAAATTTATTAAGCTCCTACTGCATGCCAGACACTGTGCTAAGTACTGGGAAGAGACTGTAAACATTTATTAAGCACCTACTTATGCCAGGCACTGTTCTAAGCACTGTGAATAGACTATGAACATTTAATAAGTACCTGCTATACACCAAGCACTGTGCTGATTACTGAGAATAATCAATAAACATTTATTAAGTACCTACTTTGTGCCAACTCTAGACTTATGTGCTGAGGATACAAAGTATCCTCAAGGAGTTCACAATCTAATTGTGGAGACATGTAAATAGCTTTGTTTTTTTAATTTATTATTTATTTATTTATTTTCATACATTAGTACATACATATTTCCAAGTTACAAAATTTCCCTTCACCCTCCCTTTCAGAAGGGTTTTGTGTGTGTGTGTGTGTGTGTGTGTGTGTGTGTTTTGTTTTGTTTTGTTTTGTTTTTCTTCCTCTGGTTTGGGGATAATATAGTCCATAACCACTCAAATACAGTTGTCCTAGCTCTCTGGACTATAGAAAGGAGTTGCTTCCACCAAGGTTGTTCATCTCATAATGTTGTTGATATGTACATTGTTCTCTTGGCTCTACTCCTTTTGCAGATCCCATAAGCCAACCCATGCTTCTCTAGAGTCCTTTGGGTTTCTTATAGAACAATAATATTCCATAGTATTCATGTACCATAACTTGTTTAGCCATTCCCCAAATGATGGCATCCCCTCAATTTCCAGTTTTTTCCACTAAAAAAAGAGCTGCTATGAATATTTTGGAACATGTAGGACTTTTCCCATTTTTAAAAATTTCTTCTGGATATAGTCCTAGAATTGGAATTGCTGGGTCAAAGGGTATGAACAGTTCCATATTGCTCTCCAGAAAGGTTGGATCCATTCATAACTTCACCAGCAATGAATCAATATCCCAATCCTCCCACAACCTCTTCAACATTGATCATCTTCCATTTTTCTCATCTGGACTAACCTAATGTAAATAGTTTTGGACAAACAAGCTAGGTTAAAGTGACTTGCCCCAAATTACACAGGTAATTGGGATGGGGTTTGAACCCAAATTCTCTGACCACAGAGCTACTATTCTTTCTCCCATACCAGGCAGGTATGCTAAACCTAGGTCTTGGGATACAAGGACACTCAGTCATTTCACTGACTCTTCGTGACCACATTTGGGTTTTTGGTTTGTTTGTTTTTTTTGTGCCAGATACTGCAGTGGTTTTGTCATTTCCTTTTCCAGCTCATTTTACAGATAAGAAAATTGAGAAAAACTGACTGAAGTGACTTGTCCAGGGTCATACAGTAAAGTGTCTGAGGTTCAGATCTGAACTCAAGAATTTCTGACTCCAGGTCCAGGGCTCTGTCCTAGGCACCACCCAGTTGCACTCCTTCCTATATTGGGTTAAAATAAAAGAATGCTTAACAGCAGAAAGGATATTTAGAGGAAACACAGGCTGAGCACAGCAGGTCTGGCTAGACAGTTAAGGCTGTTAGAACTCAGAAAGAGGGATGGTCAGAGAAGGTTCCTAGAGGAAATGGGACTTAAGCTGATTAGACAAGGCATCCTCCAGTAGCATTTCTAATGGTCTGGAGCTCAGGTAAGAACTGGATTGAAGAATTCAATGAAAAATATCATTCCACACCAGCTATGTGCACTGCCTGTGTTTACTCTGGTGAATACAAAGGAAATATGGCAGAATTCCCTGCCCTTGATGAGTTTATGTTTGAGTTGGGAGAAAACTATATAAAACTACACCTGCAGTATTTAATAAATGACAAGTAAATAGAAGCTTGGAGATTTAACAGAAGTTATGTTCATGATGACTTGAAACATTTATTACATTTATTTGACTTTCCTACAAAACTGTAAATTACCTTCATTTACCCCTTACATTACAAAAAAAATGTTTTTTTCTAAAAAATTCATTAAATTTTTAAAAAACTTCATAGCTTAATAAAGGAGGGAGCAACTCTTGGGGATGTGAACATGGATGGATACATATTTTCAAAACAAGAGATGGATAAGATGGGTCTAATAAAGCTGCCATTTGACTAGAATATCAATCTAGCAGTCAATCAGCAAGTATTTATTTATTTGTTTGTTTTGCAAGGCAATGGGGTTAAGTGGCTTGCCCAAGGCCACACAGCTAGGTAATTATTGTGTTTGAGGCTGGATTTGAACTCAGGTACTCCTGACTCCAGGGCCAGTGCTCTATTCACTGTGCCACCTAGACGCCCCTAATAAGTATTTATTAACTACTGTGTTCCAGGCTCTCTGCTAAGCAATGAAGATACAAAAGAAGGCAAAAAATAATTCTTCCTCTCAAGGAATTAGAAGTCTAATGGGAGAGAAAACAGCTATGTACAAACAAATCACATACAGGATGAATTGAAGATAGTCAAGAAAATACTAGTGTTAAGGTGAAGCATGAGATGAGCAATGACATGACTAGTGTGGGCTGACAGGAGCCCACACTATAAAACAGTTTGCTTCTTTCTTTAGGGTCCTCTAATCTACCAATGCTGACCACCCTCTGCAATTTAATTTGCCTTAGGTGCAAGAATTCCTAATTATAATTCTATATACCCATAAAGATAAGTAACTAATCAACTAGTATTTATTACGTGCCTACTATGTCCTAAGCTATGGGGATATAAAAGAAAGCAAAAAATAAAACCAAACTAAAAATTAAAAAATAAATTAAAAAATAAAAACAGAACAGTTCTTGTTCTCAAGAAGTTCATGGTCTATGGAAAGGTAGTTTGGACCAGGTTGTCCTGCCTCCATTCTTCAACTTCCACCCTGAGCTGAAGAGTTTTTATTAGAGAATTTTCATTCAACAAGAATGGATGGCCCAGAATACAAGGACACCTTGGTAAGAAAAATGCAGTCCTCTCCTCTTCCCTTGAGCCGTCCTGGGCAATCATTTAAAATGGTGAGGTATTCTCTTGATCCAGAGAACCCCACAAAATCATGCAAGTCAAGGGGTTCAAATCTCCGGGTCCACTTCAAGAACACCCGTGGAACAGCTCAAGCCATCAAGGGCATGCACATCGGAAAAGCTACCAAGTATTTGAAAGATGTCGCATTGAAGAAACAATGTGTTCCATTCCGTCGATATAATGGTGGTGTTGGCAGGTGTGCCCAGGCTAAGCAGTGGGGTTGGACACAGGGTCGTTGGCCAAAAAAGAGTGTTGAGTTCTTGCTGCATATGCTTAAAAATGCAGAGAGCAACACTGAATTAAAGGGTTTGGATGTGGATTCTCTTGTCATTGAGCATATCCAGGTTAACAAGGCTCCCAAAATGAGACGGCGTACTTACAGGGCTCATAGTCGAATCAACCCATACATGAGTTCTCCTTGCCATATTGAGATGATACTTACTGAAAAGGAACAAATTGTTCCTAAACCAGAAGAGGAAGTTGCTCAAAAGAAAAAGATATCCCAGAAGAAACTGAAGAAACAAAAGCTTATGGCACGAGAGTAAATATGGCATTAGAGTGCAAATAAAAGTGAAATGAAAAAATTTGTTACCGTAAAAAAAAAAAAAAGAAAAAAATACAGTCAGTTCATACTTCTGTTGATCAGTATGGCTCATTGGGGTACCAATCTGGGGACAGAGACATTACACACAATAAGGATAGCTCCCCACCTGGAAATCAAGGGTTCTTCAAAGGAGTTCACACACACACAGCATCTGGATCACATGTCAACAACTTCTGTTTACTCTGAGAAGGTGGCTCTCCCTCTCCAGAGTCCAGGTGTTGGTTTCTTGCCATTATAGCTAAAAGGAAAACTCTGACCTATTTGTTGTTCCTGCAAGCATTTCCTTTCCCATCCCCTCTGCATCTCCATATAATAGAAATGCATAATATTATTAATAATAATAATTGGCATTTATATAGCAAAACTTTCCATACTTTTCACATTTGATCCCAGAAGTTGTCCAATGGGGAAAGTACTATAGATATCATTCTCTTTAATATGTTTAACTTAGTTATACCAGTCTAACATATCAGATTAGTCACTGTCAAGGGGAGGAGGGGAAGGAAAGGAGGAAGGGAGAAAAATGTAGAATTCAAAATCTTATCAAAAAATTGAATGTTGAAAATTATCTTTGCATGTAGTTGGAATAATAAATAAATTTAAATTTTAAAAAAGAACAACAACAAAAAAAAAGGAAATCACTCGCCTCATTTCCCAAATTTTTTGCCATTCAGTCACTGACCAACCAAGATAGCAAAGGTTCAACTTCCCACCTCTTGTTCTGGGAATAGTAATTAAATTAATAGTGGCATCACTATTTAAAAGAGTGTATATTAATCCAGTCCCCCATGGCACCACTTGCCTTCTCTATGATTCCCTAGACCAAAATGCCCCTCCCTGGTCACCATTACCCATAATAGTTTTCTCCATTAGAATATAAGCTCTGTTAGATCAAGACTGTCCCACTGATATTTTATTGGTAGTATTTGGTACACAGTGCTTAATAAGAGTTTTTCCAACAATGTCTTCCCTCTGTGTATTATCTCTGGTTTGTTAGTCTATATCATGTTTGTACAAAGTTGTTTGCATGCTGTTTCTCTCATTAGATTGTGAACTCCTTGAGAGAAGGGACTGTCTTTTACCTTTCTTTGTACCTCAGTCCTTAGTATGGTTCCTGGAACAATTATTTGATTTCATTGATTTCTAAAGAGAATTATTGTTTCTGGGCCTACAGGGATTGGAGCTCTGTGCTCCCCTCTCCTCTAATATGTGTTCCACCTGCAAGCCAGATTGAATTAATTCTAACTACCTAAAAGGCTAGGATTATTTTAGCATATTCTTTAGCACCTAAAGTGTCTGGTCTGGGAGAAATATTGCCTAAAGCTGCGCATATCTAGAGTCTTCATAAAGGAGAAAACAAAGATTTTCAATGTACAATATTAATCAGGTATGGGACAGGTACTTATTTCTTACCTACAAAAGAAATGCAAAACATAAAACAACACTATTGTTATAGCCTCCCAATGTTCCCCTTGCTTCCAGGTTCTCCCCATTTCTAAACTATCCAATACAAATCTGTCAAAATAATTTTTCTAAAGTATCACCATTTCATTCCCCTACTCAAAACAAAAAACTATCAATGGGGTTAACAAAATATATTTCTTCCTTCATAGCAAAGAGGTGGGGAACTATGGACATATTATGTTATTATGTACATGGTCAGACCAGGATTCTGTATCAGAAATTTGTTTCCCTGTTTTTCTTTGTCAGAAGAAAGGATTCAGTGGAGGGAGGGGAGAATGAATGCGAGAAAAGTATAAAGATGAAAAGTGTTCATAAAATATTTTTTAAATTTCAGACTCCCTATTTGTTCTAAAATAAAAAAATCAATTCCCTATCTTGGCCCTCCACAATAGGCCTGTCAATGTTTTTAGCTTTTTTACTCATCTTCAATCTCTCCCCTACTAGCCACTTCTGCCCAGACACCTTCCCAATTTAAGTGACAAAACCAAAAAAAAAACCCCAAAAGACAAAAAACCTTTCTTTTATCCCGGCTTCCCCCCCCCCCCCCAATCTCTCATCTCCTCTCTTTCCTCTTCATTACCCACTTTCCAGAAAGAGATGTCTCTACTTCCCTTAGGATCCACTCATTTCTCAAGCTCTTCCAATATGACTTCTGGGCTGTTTCCTTTTTTCAATGCCTCATAGAATCATCAAACATATCGGAAAAAGAATCCACCCAACCAACACAACAAGGAGTCATCCAAACTTTACTTGAAGATCTTCATTGAGGAGGAACCTATGACCCCTGAGCCAGTCCAATTCACTTTAGCAACTTCCCTCTTCGATGTGATTAATGACCTCCTAATTGCTGTATCCAGTTGTCTTCTCTCAGGGTCTCAAGATGACCTCTTTGACCTGTCTTCAGAATCTGATACTGTTGACCCTATTTTCCTTCTTTAGAAGCCTTCCTTCCTTCATTGCCATAAGGAAATCTATTTTAATTCTCTCCCCCCCCCATTCCTTTAATTCATTCATTGTGTTTAATTGATATTATATTGCTTGCCTTCTAAAAGAGTGGGGAAGAAGTGGGAAGGAGGAAGAGAATGTGGAACTCAAATTTTTTTTAAGGTTAAAATAAAAAATAACTTATTAATTGGGTTTAGTTCCAGTTTCCTAAGTGTAGACATAATCCAGGGTGCTTGGTTCTCTTGGACTTCTCTTTATCCTCTTCCTTAGTGATCTCATCCATAACTATTGTTTCAATTATCAGGCCTATGCAAATAACTTACAAATCTTGGTCATTGTGTGGATTTGTTTTGCTTAATTATACTTATTTAATACAAAAGGCCCCCCCCCCCCCCCCCCCCCCCCCGTGTTTAAAGGTTAGGGAGGAGAGTTAAGGGTAGTAGGGCCGCAATAGTGATGCAAAAAAAAAAAAGCTTTTGAAACATTTTTTTGATACACCAGAAGCTAAAAGAAAGCACCAACAAGCAGGATAGTTTCGAAAGTAACATGTGAAATTTATTATACATTTTAAAAAAATCAAACAGCATGAACAACAACAGTTTCATATTACAACCTTTTTTGTTCTGTAGCATATTTTTGAGGAGGGGGGAGAGGGCCTATTTAAAATTAAGAATTAAAAACAAATTAAAAACAAAAATCTAAAACAAACAAATGACTTCCAAATCCAACCCTGATCTCTTCCCTAAACTTCAGTCCCACATTTCCAACTGTCTTTGTAAATATCTTTACCAGACTATTCCCCAGCAATTCAAATTCAACATGTTCAAACTTAACCTATCATCTCACATCCAAAATTTGCCAGCCCCCTCCCCCACTTTCACATTGCCATCATCAAATGATCCTTCCAGTTAGGTACCCAAGCTCAAAACATCAAAGGCTTCTTTTACTTCCCCCCGAATTCTGCCTTCTGACAGTCCCTCCCATCCTTCCTCCTCCTTTCCAGTACCATTGTGATTACCTTAATTCAGGACCTCAAGGTCTCTAGCTTATTCTATTGTTGTAGTTTCCTAACTGGCCTCTCTGTTTCCTATCCCCCCCCCCCCAATCTATCCTTCACATAGCATACAGGTATAGTCATATTACCACCTTGCTCAACATCTATCAATGTTCCCACATTGTCCACAAAATAAAAGACAACTAAGTGGCACAGGCCAAAGGGTGGTAGGCTAAAGACTGAAAGACCTTAATTTTTTTTTTTGGAAGACCTTAATTTAAATCCAGCTTCTGACATTTACTAGCTGTGTGACTGACCCTAGGCAAGTCACTTAATCTGTGTCTGTCTTGGTTTCCTCAACCATAAAATGGATAACAATACTACATAACTTCCAGGGTGGTTGTGAGGAACAAAATATGATCATATTTGCTGCATTCACGTGGTGGGTGCTCTGTCAATACTTAGTCCCTTTCCATTTCCCCAAACTGCTCAGATCAACAATTAAATCTGGATATAGACTTTTAGTAGCTTGTGTGATCCCTGGGCAAGTCACTTCACTATTTGCCTCAGCTTTCTCATCTATCAAAGGTACTGGAGAAGAAAATGGCAAACCACTCCACTACCTCTGCCAAGAAAACCCCAAACAGGGTGGCAAAAAATCAGACACAAATGAAAAACTACTGAAACAACAACAAAATTCAGTTCTTCAATAAAAGTTTTAAGAGGAGAGGCTAGGTGGCACAGTGGACAGAGCACTGGCTCTGGAATCAGGAGTACCTGGTTCAAATCTGCCCTCAGACACACCTGGCTGTGTGGCCTTCAGCAAGCCACTTAACCCGATTTGCCTTGCAAAAATCTAAAAAAAAAAAAAAAAGTTTTAAGTACCCAACTATGTGTAAGGGATTTTTGTTAGGTTCTGAAGATATCCTCAAGAAACTCTTAATCTAATGAGGGTAAGACAATAAATGTGTTAAAAGCAAATGAGGATAGGGCAAAGAAGTTTCAGGTAAAGTATTTTAAAATAATCTGAGGGAGGGGCAGCTAGGTGGCGTAGTGGATAAAGCATAAAGCATAAAGCATAAAGCCTTGGAGTCAGGAGTACCTGGGTTCAAATCTGGTCTCAGACACTTAATATTTGCCTAGCTGTATGGCCTTGGGCAAGCCACTTAACCCCATTTGCCTTGCAAAAACCTAAAAAAAAAAAGTTAATCTGAGGGGAGGGGAGGGGAAGAGATCACTTTTAGTGAAAGGATTCAAGGAGGGAAACCTACCTGAACTGGATCTTGCAGGAATAAAAAAAGATTCCAACAGACAGCAATGGAGAAGGAGGAAATTCTGGGCATGGAGGAACCTGCATGAAATGCCAGAAAGAAAAGAGCAGAGGACAAGGTTGTGGAGCAGGTAGATGTCTAATTTTGCTAGGATGCAAAGGTTCTAATCTATATTTCCATCCTTATTTTGTAATAGAATTTTTCTAGACTTCTTTACCCTCTACTAGCTATTCCCTTATCCTTTCTGCCCCCTTTAGATAACCCCCATTCCCCAAATGACCTCTGTCTACCTACTGAAATCTATTACCTTCTTCAAGACCCAACTTAAGCACCCCCTTCTTCAGGAAGTCTTCTCTGATTCCCTCCACCCCTCCAGACAGAAATCCTTCTCTCCTTTCGTCTTTCAGGCCACTTAGCCTAAGTGCTTGTTACATGAATGATGAGGAAGATGATATTAATAATAGCTAGCATGTATATAGCCCTTTAAGGTCTAAAAAACATTTTATTTATAAATTTTATTTATTTATGAATATCATCTCAGTTAATCCTCATAAAAACTCTGAGTTAAATATTATTATTATTATTATTATCCCTACTTTAGAGAATGAGGAAACTGAGGTAGACAGAGGTTAAATGATTCTCCTCGAGTCACAATCTAGTTAAGTGTCTGAGGTCAAATTTGAACTCAGGTCTTCTTGACTCCAGATTCAGTGTTCTATCTACTTCACCAGGAACTACTGGTGAAGGAACAAATGAATGCACTTATTTTCTCATTTATAAAATATTACTAGTGAAACTGCAAACTACTCTACAAGACTATAGATACCCTAAGGATAGGGACTGGGGGATTTTTTTTTTTATCTTTGCAAATAGCATAGTGATTGCAACCTAGTAGGCACCTAATAAATGTTCTTTGAATTATTTATTGAATTGTATTGCCATTTTACATGTATTCCATTCCATAAATAGGTTGATTGGTAGTTTCTTGAGGGTAGGAATGGATCTGTGACAAGACTTAGTTTTGAATTCTGACTCTGATTCTTCCTAACAATCTGTCCTTAAGCAAGTCAATTTATTCCAGGTTTCTTATCTATAAAATGTGGGTAATAATAAATATATGACCAACCTCAAACAGCTAAGGAATAGTGAATAGTCACCCTCAGAACCTGAAAGACCTGAGTTCAAGCCCCACCTCTGACTTATACTGGTTATATGAGCTAGTCATTTAACCTTCATTCATACTAGACAACTCTTTTAAGAGTAGAAATTTTAGACTTTCATTGGTAAGGGGAGTTTTCTCAATGGGAAATTCCCAGTACTAAGGAAATCAAAGATCCAATGCCTATCCTTATCTTTATCATAATGGTGTTATCAGAAATGTTCTTTGTAAACTATGAAATGCCATAAAAATGTGTTATTGTGATGATGATGATGATGATGATGTCCTCAGTCCAAAAGAGTGCCTTCCATAAAAAGGCACTTGATAAATATGAATAATGAAGGTATAGTAGTTGTTAGAGCACAGAGCAGCTGGGGAGTAGTCTGAGGAATAATAGACTAAAGTTTAGGATCAGAGCAGTGAGGAGATGGGATGAGACTTGGAATAGAGAATTATTTGTGAGAGAGAGATGACAGATGGATACATTGTCGATTATGTACATGAATAGATTAGATAGCTAGATGAAGAAAGAGATCAGATAGGTATGTAGATAGATGGATTGATATGTAGATAAGGTAGATTGACTAGATGGGTAGACAGATTGATAAGCAGGTATGTATATGGATAGATAAACAGATTAGATAGGTGAATTAAGGGAAAGGACGTGATTGTATTCAAATCCTACCTTCTCTAACTACACAATCTCTCAAATGGTTTCAGTTTCTTCCTCTGCCAAATGAGGCACCCAAACTAGATGATCTCTAAGGTCCCTTCTTGCTCTGTTATTTCTTAGTTATAAAGAGCCTTCAAGGCTCTAAACAACTCATCTTTTTAGACTCTTTTGAAGAATGTAAGCTCTTTTCCTTGCAACAAATCTCTGAAGTAGGTAGTATTACAAATATTATTAGGTCCAGTTTTCAAGTGAGGAAAAGTGCAACTCAGACAGGAAAACTATGTTCATATCCTGCTTCAGAGTTTTAACCCGTGTAACTTTGGGCAAGTCAGTTTAACTTCTCTGGTACTCAGACCTCTCATCTATAAAATGGAGGAATTGGACAAAGTGACTTTTAAGGTCACAGCTACAATTCTATAATCCAATGACTTAATCAGGTTTTCCCTACAGAATCCAGGTTGTGAAACATGAAAACAAATAAGAAAATTCTAGTAGAGGATGAAATGTTATGCAAATCTCATCAAAGGGGATTCAGATGGTAAATTCTCTGGGACTTATGAGGAAGAGAGGACTCCATGGGCTAACTTCAGAAAAACAAAGAACCTCAGGTGTCTTTCTGATGCATCCTTCCCACTTTACAGTAAGAAAAGCAAAGCTAAGAGAGGTGATTGGGGGAAACTTCACAATGATGAGACTGATTCAAGTAAACAGGAAAGAATGAAGGGAGAGGAAAGGGCAGGCTTGAGACTTGCATTTTTTTTTTTTGGCGGGGTGTGGGTAGAGAAGAAGACTTTGGTCATGTAGAAATTTGTTTTGGCTAGACTGGATTCTTGCTTCCCAATCTAAATCATAGGATCCTTCCAATCTTTTGGCCCTGCCATTTAGAAGGAGCAGTTTTCTGGGTGGGAGAGGCAAGCATCATGACAGAGGGAGCAAGGACTCCTGGGATCGTCTTCTATGGAAAACACTGGCAGCCAGCAGCCTCCAGTGGCCCTTTCCCTGACACCTGCCCTCTTCTCCCTCTACTACCTCCCCCATCCCTCCAGGGGAGTAGTGGTGATGCTGACAGGGTTGGGGGGTGTGGGAGGAGGTGGGAAGAGAAAACGATTGGGGCAGCTCCAATTTGTTGTCCCTATTTAGTCAAATGCGCCGGTTTGAAAGAAAGGGACTAGAATCACCAGTCTTTTCCCAGAGCCAACCAGGCCCCTGGGTCTTCGGTGTGGAGCCTGGGGGTCTGAACACCCTGACCTGAGCTCCAGGCAGCCACAGAGACACAGTTCCCAGTACCCAGAGGCTGCTATGACAGCGCCTCGTATCTAGGAAACTGATCTGGGGAATAGACTGTTTTGGCAACGAGAACTGGAGTGCCTGTCCCCACCCCCTCGGTTTCACTCCTTTCCCTCTCTCTCTCATAACCCCCACTAGTTCCCCCTCCCCCCAGAGGGCAGCCAATGGCCGCTGCTAGATTTACATATCCACCCAAGAGCTCTCCCTTAAGGGAGCTTGCTTGGGGCAGGGTCCAAGCTCCAGTCTCCGCCCCCTCCCGCCCCCCCTTCTCTCTTCTTCCCAATCCGGCCCCAGGCCCCTTAGGACTCCTGATAGTCAGAGTCAGTCCTGCTACCAGCTCAGCCTGATTGATCCCCAAAGCCACACCTTCCAGTGCCTTGCTGCAGCCAGGCAAGCACGACCTCTAGATGTGACATTTCCAGAAATTCTGAAGGCATAGGAAAGGGAGTGAAAAGGAAAGGACAGGGTGATGAGGGATTAGAGAGGAAAAGGGTATATCCCACAAAGAAATTTAGGGGACAATTAAAATACATATAAGACATTTTTAGCACCACAGAGCTGGCTAATAATTATGGAGGTGGTGTAGCATAGGAGAATAAAGGAGAGATGACTTTGAAGCCAGGAAGATCAGAGTTCATGTACCACCTCTGACACATATTGGCTGCATGACCACGGATAAATAAATCCCTTAGCCTCTAGGTCTCCGGCAACTCCCTAGACTATAAATTACAAAGAAAGGGCAGAGTCTTGTACTGGTACAAGGAGTTTCCTTACCAGGGAAGTCTTTATGCTAATGAAATCACAAGTCCAGTTCCTAACAACAACAATCTACAAAAAGTTACTGGACCTTAAGTATAGGAGAATAATATCAAGAGAGACTTGTTCCTGGACCTTTTCTGAATTGCATCCAAGAAGATAAGAATAAGAAAAATCACCATCACCAATTACACTCCAACAACACTTCATAGCTTACCAAGTGCTTTTCTCACAATTCCTTTAGGTGATGCAAATATTATAGTTTACCCATTTTACAGATGAGACTAGTGGGATTTAGAGAAAGGCTTGTCCATGGTCAGCCAGGTAGAATAAGTGTTGGAGTTAAATGGAAATCCATGACCCCTGACTCCAAGTCCAGAGTCTTTCCTACTAAAACAAAAGTAGGGAGCAGCTAGGTGGCACAATGGATAGAGCATGGGCCCAGGAGTCAGGAGTACCTGAGTTTAAATGTAGCCTCAGACACTTAATAATTAATTACCTAGCTGTGAGACTTTGGGCAAGTCACTTAACCCCATTGCCTTTCAAAAAAACAATACATATGTAAGCATATATGTAATACTCATGAGCCCAAACTAGCTTTATACCAAACACACATGTAAATATATACTTTTATGTTCTCAAAGTATGATATTTATGTATACTCACATATATACTTTTATGTTCCAAACCAATTTTATAACATATGTGCATATGTATATCTTGACTTGCTTTACAAAAGGATTAGTTTTCAGTATATTAAGAGATGGAAAAAAAAATCTAAGGAGAAAAATACCTGAAAAATTTAGGGGAAAACCACTCCCTCTCCATATACACACACGTTTCCCCTGAGAATCAAAGAAGCTTCAAAAAAATGAAAAAAAAATTCCTCCCACCCCCATTTAATTCCACCCTACCCCTTTTCTCCCCTTTGGCCTTCACAACTCAGGGTTGGTGCGTGGTTCAAATGAGATAATGCCAGTCAAGTATTCTGTAAGTCATAAAGCACTGTATAAATGTCAGCTACTGCTATAATTATGAGTCAGGAGAAGCTGAGTGGGGATTGAGCTGTGAGCTGTCAAAGGCTGGCTTCCTTCTGAAGGCGGGCAGGGGTGGGGCACCCAGGGCCCAACCAAGCAGCCCCTGGGCTCCAGGCTTCCATCTCGCTGACCGAGGCAGGGGCTGGGCTGGGCCGGGCTGGGCTGGGCTGGCCGGGATTCTCCTGCGGGGCAGGACGCCGGTTTCGGGATGCAAATGTGAGGTGGCAGGGCAAGGGGCTGTGTGGATTGATTTGAACTTTGCTCTAGCCCAAGGACACATGGCCTAGGTTGGAATTAGAGGAGATGGGGGGGGATTGGGAGGGGCAGGTCACTCCAGCTGAGCGATCACATATCCTTGGCAGCTGTCCAAGGGGCAGCTCTAACTGCACCTGTTTGTAGGGCGATTAGCTTTTATCAGTATTGACACAGGAGGGCAAGGAAATAGTATCGTAATAATTTTTTTTTTGAGCACCAGTGAGGCAGAAATGCTGAGGTCCTTTTTTTTCACCCGGCTGGCTGCACGTCAGCCAATGAGCCCACTTCAATTCTTTTTCTCCACCCCAGAAATCTCTGAGGATATCAGAGCAGGCTCAGCAGTGGGAACTCTGGGTCTTAAAGAAATAGAGGCATAGCTCAAGAAGGGACCTTGCAAATCATTTACTTCTAGAGTCCTAAGCTAAGAGATCACAGGATTTTGGGACAGGGAGGGACTTTACCGATTACCTAGTCAGTCCAATTCCCTCTTCCTAACAGAGAACTGAGAGCCAGAAAGGAGAAGTCATTTGTTTATCATAGGGGAAAGAGTGTTGTATGGGGAGGGCGTGAACCTGTATTCAAATCTCTTTACTACATTTGAAATTCTTGGACAAACCATGAAATATAGTCGGGGGCCCTCAGTTTCCTCATCTGTAAAATAAGGGGGCTTTAATAGTTCTTCAAAGTTCTTTCTCATTCAAAATCCACTTTCATAGGCGCATAGATTTAAGATCATAAGGGACCTCAGACATCTGTTTCAACCCCTTCATTTTATGGATGGGGAAGCTGAGATTTGGAGAGATTTTTACTGTCCATGATTATGTAACAAGTTTGTATCAGAGCTAAAATGAGAACCCAGTCCTTCTGATTTCCAGTTCAGTGTTGCATAACACTATCATACATTTTTCTTGAAGCAAGACACCAAGATGCACCCCTCTCCATGACTTACCATGTATTAAAGGTATTAAAAATAGGGAACCAGAGGGCAGCTAGGTGGATAGAGCTAGTGGATAGAGCACCAGCCCTGGAATCAGGAGGACCTGAGTTCGAATTCAGCCTGAGATACTTTCTAATTGCCTAGCTGTGTGACCTTGGGCAAGTCATTTAATTCTATTGCCTTGCAAAAAAAAATTTAAAAATAGGAAACCATACCTTCTGTGCTCAGGAACTTTATGATAAACAGTATTATTCTCTGCTCCACAGCCCCCAGGTAATCTAGAGTTGTAAAAATGAAAAGTAACACCTCCTCCTACAAGTACCTACCTACAAAAACATCTTTTAATGGACAGGTGGCACAGTCGATAGACTACCACCCCTGGAGTCCTGAGAGGACCTGAGTTCAAATGCAGACACTGAGTGAAAACCTAACCTCAAACACTAGCTACCCCTGGACCCTTGACTCCAATTGCCTCCCAAAAACAAAACACCATATAGAATGGAATGAAGGAGTACTAGGTTATCACTCTTTCCAAGAAACCTTATGAAATGGTGAAAGAACCCCCTAAATCAGTAATAGGAAATCTGGTTCTAATCCCAGCTCTGCAATTTACCACCCTGGCAAATTATACCTCCTCTCTGGACTTCAGTTTCTTCCTTTGGAAGACTTGTAGTGCCTACCTCACAGGACTGTTGTGAGAATCAAATAAGATAATGGATGTAACATGGTTTGTGAACTTTAAAATGTAACATAAAGATCAAGAATTCTTGCTAGTCTGCCTCTCAGACTGGAGACTTCGGACTTTCCAAAGCTGTCCTTTCCCTAGCATTTTATCTTATGTATTTATTATATCACATGAGTCTATGAATATCTATTATATCTTATATATTTATAAGTGGGCAGGTAAGTGGCACATTTGTTAGACTGCTATGTCTGAAGTCAGGAAGACTCTTCTTCCTAAGTTCAAGTCAGGCCTTAAATTCTGTGTAACTGTGAGCAAATCACTTTACCCTGCTTGCCTCTAGTTTCCTCATCTGTAAAATAAATTGGAGAAGGAAATGCCAAACTACTCCATCATCTTTGTCAAGGAAAATCTCTAAATTGGTCATGGATAATCAAACAGAACTGAAGAAATGACTGAACAGCAACAATATGTATTTACGGATTTAGCTTAGTCTATTTTTAAAATGTTAATCTGTGTACAATCTAATCATCCTTAGGAGATGGAAGTTCCTCAAAAACAGGAAACATACCTCATTTAAACTTGCATAGAATAAGTTTGCAGAAGGTTTAGTGAGAAATTCAACTGAGCAAATCATTCCAAAGCTGGTGGAAAAGAAGACAACAAACAAGAAAAATGGAAAAGATCTGCCAGTATTGTTATAACTAACCCTTTCCCCCCATAATCAATATCAGTGAAACCACCACATTTGAAAACTAATATCACAGTTCCTAAGTTACTACATGAGGAAGTGAATATGGCACTAAAGAAAACAAAAAGAGAAAATCAGCTTGACTAAACCAAATATAAGCAAAGGAGGCCTAGAGGTGACACAATTTTGAAGAATCAGTTTTTAAGCTATAGTAAGAATAGTGTGAAGAAAACGTAGGACTTTTCAATCAAAAAAAAGGGAAGAATGTTAAAAATTCCTGATCTATACCTATATTTCTACCCCTTCAACATTTTCTTTGTGGTTTTTGCAAGACAATAGGATTAAGAGATTTGCCCAAGGTTACACAGTTGAGCAAGTATCAAGTGTCTGAGGCTGGATTTGAATTTAGGTCCTCCTGACTCCAGGGCCGGTACTCTATCCACTTTGCCCCCTAGCTGCCCCACTTCGACATTTTTGAAAACACTCTATATAGACATGCATTATGGGCATTCTTGATGAAGGTATGTGAAGGAAACAGGCAAGCTTTCACAATTATGTTCCACAACAGATCACATTATCTTGGCTTTTGTCTTGCCACTGGACTTCTATGATTCTTTAAGAAACAGGAGGTTGATGACTTTGTGCAACTCTGTACTTAAATTCAGTTTACTTAAAAGTCAAGACAGCCTGTGACTTCATTGGTACTCTTCCAAATAAAGGTCCAACAACAACACCTTTCCAGTCATACAATTGAATTAAAAGAATCAAAAACATGAAATTGTCTGTATTTATTCTTAAATGACTCAAAAAAGGCATTTGATTCACTAGAGCAAATGTTTCCTTAAAAAGTTCCCTGGGGGGGAGGGGGGCTAGGTGGTACAGTGGATAGAGCATTGGCCCTGGAGTCAGGAGTACCTGAGGTCAAATCCGACCTCAGACACTTAATAATTACCTGTGTGGCCTTGGCCAAGCCACCTAACCCCATTGCCTTGCAAGGAAAAAAGTTCCCTTGAATAACAACAATAATTTTGGGTTTTTAGTATAATGCTTTAAGGTTTTCATAGAGCTTTGTAAAATGTTTGATCATTTTACCTCACCCTAACCCTGGAAGGTAGGTTATACTATCCTCATTTTGTCTCAAGGTTCATGCATATGTAAAAATCATATGAAATTCCTTGACAATTTTAACAATAGAGATAATTTTGTTCGATGACCCTTAGATTACTGATATCAAATGAAGCACATTTCAGGGAAACATCTTCACCAATGGTGTTTGCCATAATTATAGAAAATGCCTGTGTATAGTTCAAATAATTGAGAGATTTTCTACAGATGGTGAGGTTCTCTAGGTGTGTGTATAATATTGTATTGATTGCATCAAGCCTCAGAACATTGCAGAACCCTCTAAATGAGATCCAGAACTTCTCAAAAAGAATTCAGCATAATTAGCAGCACTAGAAAAACTAAATGAATAAAGGAAGTTGATTGTCCAGACAACTACAAGCAGTTGGATGGACAACTCAGATAGATGGTCCATCAACAATTGTATTTTAGAGAAATACTTCATAGACAATAAGGGTGGGCCAAATTTGAACAGGAAGAGAGAACAAAAAGCCATCTTTTTTAATGTTGACATCCTACCTTTAATGCTCACTGGCTAGAAATCATATAAAGCAAAGGTTGAATTGATCTAAGGGGTGATCCCAGGGAGGATGTGCCCAGAATTTCCTTAGAAATTTCTGTAGCATTAGGATCATATGAATTAGCATTAGGATACATCAAAGATGAAGAGTTCCCTGTCTGCTTCCAAAACTGCTGTAGATGAGCATTAATAGGACTTTGGATTGACTCAGGAATCCTTGAGTGGTCCCTTGCTTCTTTTCCACTCCATAACAGTGACAAAGGGAAAGAAGTGTTACATCAGTTAAAAAGAGAGAACTTTCGATTGACTCTACCTTTTATCCTCCAGGTGACATCATAATACTGAAATTTTCAGTGAGGGGGTGGGGAAAAAGCAGGTCCTTTCCCACCCCTCCATCATGGTAACTTTACCTTTCTTGCTTGTCTTGACTATAGGAAATAAACACCTGTCTTCATTCTTTATTTATACCTTTATAAATCCCCCTTTGGGGGGGAACCCCAAATGAGAGCCTAAACTTTACTTTATATGTACTAAACTACTAAACTTTAAATAATTTGTCCTTAAGGATTCTAAGGTAGGAATTTATTGAGACAAAAAGTGTGAGGAAAGGAAGCCTAATCTACACTTTAATTAGATACACTATTCCCCAAGACTGTCCTCAGGCCTCAGTCCAGAGCAGAGGGGCACTCCTTAATAGAAAAGGGAGTGGCATACTACCCCAGTCTCTTGGTCCCAACAATGGTTTCTCATTGTTTCACATGGAATAATACAGTCTCTAAAAAATTAATTTGGAGTGTCACCCAAAGGTCAATGGAGAGTTGCACAGTGATTATGAGTGGGCTGTAATATGTTACCAATCAAGAATGAACAAGAGAAACCACATAAAAGTTGTCATCAGGAAGATGTATAACTGGAAAATAAGATGACCCAGTCATATGGTGAGAGCAAACTGTAACTGATAGATAGTCTATGTTCACTAGTGATATCCATAATGTCAAGAGGACTAGAGAAAGGCCCCCAGTTTCTCGGATAATCCCACATGAAGAACTGACAGGACAACATCGACAAGTGTCGCACAATCTGGAAAGTTGAAAAGATTGCCTGTTAAAAGGACTACAATACTAACCATAATAATCTGCAGCAGCATCACCACTACCACCACTTACATCCAGATGGCATTTTAAGGTTTATAAATTACTTATAATTGGGTAAGACAGGAAATGTACATGTTATTTTCTCATTTCACATATGAGGAAAGTACCTTGAGTCAGATGGCTAGTGAAAATCAGAGTTAGAGCTCAGACTCAGAATTTTAACTTCATGTGTTCCTCCTACTATTCCATACTGCCTCTCTTAAGTGTTTAACCAATGTTTGATGAATGAACAAAAGAATGAGTTTTCTAGAAGAGGAAATTGAAGTCTGCAGAGATTAAATGACCTGGATGCCCAGGGTTACATGGCCTATTGGTGATAGATCTGGGACTAAATCCAAAAGCTATCAGATGTCTACACCCTCTTCTCCTTCTCTTCCAAACAGGTTTAGTATGTTCTTCTGATCCCCAGATTAATATTCTTTCCATAGACAATACCCCTATCTCTCTGCTCTTGTTAGCCAATTCCTTAGTAGAGTTATTTAATTTTGCAAATTATTTTTTTAATCTAATTTTCAGTTCTGAATTCCCTCCCCCTCCCCATCAGCTTTCCTACCTGACCCAAAGGAAAAGTTAGAAACAAAATCCATGACATAACAAAAAATATTTTTTTTCATTAACCACATACCCCTCAAAATACATTTCAGCCTACACTGAATCCATCACTTCTCATTCTGGGAGTGGATAGCATGATTTGTCAGGAGTGCTCTGGAATACTGGTTAGTTATTTTGTGGAACAGAGTTCTTAAATCTTTCAAAATTGTCTGTCATGTTTGTCATTGTATACATTGTTCTGATTCTGCTCACTTTACTCTGCAACAGTTCATGTAAGTCTTACCAAGTTTTTCTGAAACTATCCCCTTCATCGTTTCTTATATGATATACAATAGTATTCCATCACATTCATGTATCATGACTTATCCAGCCATTCCCCAAATGATGTTCCATTCCCCACTTCACTTTACAGATGTGAAACCTGAAGGCTAGAAAATGGAAGTGATGACCACATGGCAAGCTATAAAGGTGGTTGAAACCCTGATTCTGTGACACACCTTCTATTTGTCTTTGGACAAGAGTAATTAAGCTTCTCCTGGTCTGAGTTTCCTCACCTGTAGAACAGGGAGAAAAATCTTTTTTTTTTTAGGTTTTTTTTGCAAGGCAAACGGGGTTAAGTGGCTTGCCCAAGGCCACATGGCTAGGTAATTATTAAGTGTCTGAGACCAGATTTGAACCCAGGTACTCCTGACTCCAGGGTTGGTGCTTTATCCACTACGCCACCTAGACACCCCTGTGAGAAAAATCTTTGCCCTGAATGTCCCATAAGGTTGTTTTAAGGATTAAATGAAATAATATACATGAAAGTCCTGTCTGAATGTGAGTAGTTATTAATGAATGTGAAAGCTTTGAAAAAGATAAACAGTTATGATATAGGCTATACAAATGCAAGATGTATTGTTATCATTATTACAAAAAGAGAGAAAAACAGGAAAGAGGAAAGAGGGAAGGAATCTTTATTCTGCTTGTTTTTTATTAACTGGCTTCTCTGCATGAATGGATTGATTAGATGGCCAGGGGGGTCCCTGAAGAACACATTGCTAGATCTAAATGGATGTTGAGCTCCTACCTTTGACTGCTGTCAATGTGGAGTCCCAATTCACCAGACCTGAAGGGAGTCAAGGCCTGAAAATTTGTATTTGAAAAGGAAGGGCTACAGAGATCACACTACTAGGTAGACCCCCAAGGAGATCAATGACAAAAAGAAAGGTCCTTTTACACACCAACATATTTATAGCATCACTTTTGGAGACAGCAAAAATCTGGAAAATAAGCAGATGTCCTTTGATTGGCTAAACAAACTTTGGCATATAAATGAAATGGATATTACTCTGCTGTGAGAAATGTCAAATATGAATTCACAGAAGCACAAGAAACTCACATGAAAAGATGCAGAGTGAGTTTGCAAGTAAGATGATATATACAGACTAAAATGGCATAAATAGAAAGAACCAAAAGCCTGAAATTAATGTCTTCTTATGATTATAATGACCTGACTAGACCTAGGGGGTCTTGAATTGGCTCCTTCTGTCACTAATTATCTGTGTCAGTCAAGAGACATTTGTTTGCTAAATTGAGAATACAAAGAAAGGCAAAAGATAATCCCTGTTCTCAAGAGTTTACAGTCAAATAGGAGAGACAACAAGGAAACAAAGATGTACCAACAGTTTTAAACTAGATAAATAGGAAATAATTAACAGAGGAAAAGCACCAGAATTAAGAAGGATTTTAGTTGAGACTTGAAAGAAGTTGTGTGACATTGGTTAATTAATTAATAAATAAGCATTTATGAAATTTATTAACATTTACTATGTACTAGGTATTCTGCTAGTGCTGAGAATATAAAAGAATGAAATAATCTCTACTTTCAAAGAATTTACATTCTATGGCAAAAAGCAAATACTCATATGTATATAAAAGACAGTATTTATAAAATTTGGACTAAATGGCCTCTTTTGGCTCTATAATCTTGGGTGTTTCTGCTAAAGAAATATTTCTTCAGAGAGGTGCCTTGTGCATTGGTACAGTGGAAGGAGGACTGAACTGGAAACCAGAAAACTTGGGTTCAAATCCTAATTTAGATACTTTTGTGCAAATTAGAATTAAGTTCTTTCGATTGGATGAGCCTCAGTTTCCTGAGGAATTAAAAATATCTGTATCTCAATATGGCTATTGTAAGTCAATCAACAAGCATTCATTAGTGCCTTCTACATGCCAGAGGATGAGTGAGGCCCTGGAGATACAAAGTTAAAAAAGAAATCATTCTTGCAAATCTTAAAGTACTATAGAAATGTGAGTTCATTATTCATTTGTGTCTGACTCTTGTTGACCCCATTTGGGATTTTCTTGGCAAAGATACTGAAGTAGTTTGACATTTCCTTCTCCAGCTCATTTTACAATGAGGAAACCAAGGCAAACAAAGTGAAGTAACTTACTTAGGGTCATGTACCTAGTGTTTGATCCAAATTTGAACTCAGGTCTTCTTGATTCTAAGAAGAGGTGACTTATCTAATCTCTTCATTTTACAGATTAGGAAACAGACCCAAAGAAATAAAATGATTGGCCCAAGGTCACATAGTAAATTGTTATTGTTTTTGTTTTGGAGATACAGATTCTGCCCTCAAGAAGTTCAAAATCTAATAGACATTTCAATAGACTTGCCTAACAGATGAGAATTGCATAGTTTAAAACTCTTTTACAAGGATTACATTTTAGGCTTGCTTTTCTCTAAGACTAATACATCTCCAAGTTAAATGTCATCAAATCCCACTTTAATCTGGGTTCCTCCTGCAAAGATTTCAGATAGATAGCTAATCTCATTCTCAGATCAAAGTATCCTTTTCCTGATCTTTGACTCCATTTGATTCTATTCCATAATCATTTATTAAACCAACAACAGGTGGTGCCATGGATAGAGTTGGGCTTGGAATCAAAATGTAAACTTGAGTCAGAAAGATGCAGGTTCAAATCTTACCCAAATGACTCTAGACAAGTCACCTAATCTTAGTTTCCTCAACTGTAAAATGAAGTTAATAATAGCACCTAGTTTGTGGGGTTATTTCAAGAACCAAATGAGATAATATTTGTAAAGTACTTGGTACTTAATAAATCCTATGTTTAAGACACTCTAAGAGAAAAAACAAATAGACACTTGGTCTATTTCTAATAAACTGCGGCTAGGTGGCGAAGTGGATAAAGCACCAGCACTGGAGTCAGGAGTACCTGGGTTCAAATCTGGTCTCAAACACTTAATAATTACCTAGCTGTGTGGCCTTGGGCAAGCCACTTAACCCCACTTGCCTTACAAGAACCTAAAAAAAAAAACCCTTCAGGGTGACCCTCTAATAAACTGTTGGTTTCCACAATGAGATAGTGTATTCTCCATCACTGGAGTTCTTCCAGCAGAGGTATTAAAAGATGATAATATCAATGTGAGGGAAAAAGTACCACATTTGGAATTTAAGGGTCTACCACTGATCAACTTTACCACTTATCAACTATGTCATCTTGGACAAGTCACATCTCTCTGCCCATCAGTTTTCTGAACTGTAAATGAGAGATTGGACTAGATAATCTCAAAGGAACTTTCTAGGGCTAAATATAACCCTCTAACATGTCATATACATATAAAGTATATAACATTTTATAAAATATATAAAATATTTTTATATATACATATAGTTAGAAACCTATGCAATAGCAATATAAGATAATACTAGTAGACTCTGTGAAGGAATAAATCATATAAAATTAGAAAGAATGAAAATTTAAGGAAAATTGCTATGGAATAGGATTAGTCAAGGAAGGCTTCATGGAGGAGATAAAGCTGCAATTGAACCTTAAATAAAGCATAGCATTGGAATGTGAAGAAGAGGTTGTCAGAAAGACTTGGGGGGTGGGTGGGAAGGTAATGTGGTTAAGTGACCTGTCACACAGCTAAATAAGTATTAAATGTCTGAGTCACATTTGAACTCAGGTGCTTCTGACTCCAGGACTAGTGCTCTAACTACTATGCCACCTAGCTGCCCCCCCCCCCCGGAAAACTTTTAATTTTATGATAGCAAAAGAATGAAAATTCAAAAATAAGAAAAAGCAATATGCTTATGTACAGGAAGATCAGGAGACCCATCTAGGTTGGAAAGTTTGACCTATAGAGAGAAAGGAAAAGCAAGATTAGTTAATGAAGGCTCTCAGATAAAGAATTTCAAGATGGACACAATAGGCAGCAGGGAGTTCTGTAGGCTCTTGAGCAAAGGAGGGTCAGGGAAAAAAATGTCTTTTAGGAAAACTGTTGGGTTTGTGTTTGTTTGTTTGGGGGTTTTTCCCAATAGTATGCAGAAATACACAATGTGGTATGGAAGTCATCCTGGACCCTCAAAAACTAGGTACCAGCCTAGTTCAAAGTCTTGAATGTTCTTAGAAAAGTAGAAAACATCACAGACAGACAAGGCAACAAACTGTAAGTCTGTTGTCCCAGTACCAACCTGAACTTGGAGAGGCTATCCTCAAAGAAAATGAATTTGTCAACCACAAAAATTCAAGAAGACTGTGAAGAAGTATTGTAGAGCCAGATAGAAGAAACGGCAGGTTGGGGAATAGAAGAGAAACTGGAGACAAGACCAACACAATTATCAGGAGGTCCTGGATCAAAGGCCAATGTCATTTTTAATCCAATAGGATTGGAACTGAGAATGATCCAAAAGGCTCAATTCTGATAAATAATGCAGGGGAACCATGCCTAAGGCTGGATGATTGAGGAGAGGATGCTCTGGGATTGGAGGAACCGAATTCAAATCTCATCTCTGCTGCTTACAATTTGAGTAATTTGCCTAATCTTTCTTGACCTCAGTTTCCTCATCTGTAAGAAAGAGAGATTGGATTAGATGTCTTTTGAAGTATTTTTTTTAAGTTTGTTTTTTTTTTTTTGGCAAGGCAAATGGGGTTAAGTGGAACTTTTTTGTAGTTTTTTTTTAAAGTATCTTTTAGCCAGTAATGTGCTGGAAAACTGGCTCTGGAGAGCTTGTTGTTGAATTTTCTGTATGTGCATTTAAAGCTTGGAAATTAGCAAATGCTACAAATCAAGGCTTGATTTATTGTTTTGTTAATAGTCTACATTTAAGAAATTATACTGTTATTCAATCATTTCAATCATGTCCAATTCTTTGTCACACTATTTCAGTATTTTTTGGACAAATATGCTAGAGTGGTTTGTCATTTTCTCGTCCAGCTCATTTTTCAGATGAGGAAACTGAGGCAAACAGGGTGAAGTGATTTAGCCAGGGTCACACAGCTACTATGTATCTGAGGCCAGATTTGAATTTAGGAAAATGAGTCTTCCTAGCTTCGGTACCTGCAGTATAACCATTGTGCTATCTATAAATGATGGAGGAAACAATAATGCAGACTAAAATTTAAAAGTATGTGGTGCATTTTCTACAGAGAACCAATTGTTAAATATTTACCAGCACATTTCTCCTCCTAGTTATAAATTTGTGATACTGTGATCCTCTGAGATGAAGGAGGGAAGGTCAAGAAGAGAGAGGACCCAGAGTCCAGAGAAGACTCTTGAGCTAATTCCTGGACTGTCTACTCCCTTCTCCACTCCCCCTTCCACTTTCTCTAGCTAGCTCGCCAAATACTACCCAGTATTCAAAGCTCAGATCAGGTCCTCATCTCATGCACAGAACATCTCCTCTGACTATTACAACTTCCCTTTTCCTCTGTCTCTGACCTCCTCCTACACAGATGTTTATAATTAGAAAAGATCTGAAAATATACAGAGAACTGAGTCATATTTTCTTTTAAAAAAAAAGCTATTCCCCAATTGACAAATGGTTAAAGGATATGCAAAGGCAATTTATAGATGAGGAGATCAAAGCAATCCATAGCCATATGAAAAAATGCTCTAAATCATTACTTATTAGAGAAATGCAAATTAAAACTTCTCTGAGGTACCACCTCACACCTCTCCTACTGGCCAATATGACCAGAAAGGAAAATGATCATTGTTGGAAGGGTTGTGGGAAATCTGGGACACTAATACATTGTTGGTGGAGCTGTGAATTCATCCAACCTTTCTGGAGAGAAATTTGGAACTATGCCCAAAGGGCAACAAAAATGTGCATACCCTTTGATCCAGCAATACCACTACTGGGTCTATAGGGTATAGACCCTGAAGAGATGATGAAAAAGGGTAAAAACATCACTTGTACAAAAATATTCATAGCAGCCCTGTTTGTGGTGGTAAAGAATTGGAAATCAAGTAAATGTCCTTCAATTGGGGAACGACTTAGCAAACTGTGCTATATTTATGTCATGGAACACTATTGTTCTATTAGAAATCAGGAGGGATGGGAATTCAGGGAAGCCTGGAGGGATTTACATGAACTGATGCTGAGTGAGGTGAACAAAACCAGAGAAAAACACTGCACACCCTAACAGCAACATGGAGGCAATGATCAACCTTGATGGACTTGCTCATTCCATCAGTGCAACAATCAGAGACAATTTTGGGCTGTCTGGGGGTGGCTAGGTAGTGTAGTGGATAAATTACTGACCTTGGAGTTAGGAGTACCTGGGTTCAAATCCGGTCTCAGACACTTAATGATTACCTAGCTGTGTGGCCTTGGGCAAGCTACTTAACCCGGTTTGCCTTGCAAAAATCTTAAAAAAAAAACACAAAACAATTTTGGGCTGTCTGCAATGGAGAATACCATCTGTATCCAGAGAAACAACTGTGGAGTTTGAACAAAGAGTAGACTATTACCTTAAATTTAGAAAAAAATTGTATGTCTTATTGTATGATTTTACTATCTCTTATACTTTATGTTTCTTCCTTAAGGATATGATTTCTCTTTCATCACACTCAATTTGGATCAATGTATACCATGGAAACAATGTAAAGACTGACAAATTACCTTCTGGGGGGTGGGAGGAGGGAAGTAAGATTAGGAGAAAAATTGTAAAACTCAAAATAAATAAAATCTTTAATTTAAAAAAAGAAAAGAAAAGACCTGAAAAGATCACCTGGACCAGGAGTTCTTCACTTTTTTGTGCATGTCCTGGACCCCTTTGGAAGTCCAATGAAGCCAATGGACCCTTCTCAAAATAATCTTTTAAATGCATTAAAATAAAATATCTGAGTTAAAATCTGGGCCCGGGCACTTATCAGCTGTGTGACCTGAGCAAGTCACTTAATTCCCAATTGCTTCCAAAAAAAAAAATACATAGGACTGCAAAGGAAACCAATGATATTGGATTAAAAATACATTTTTTTCCATTTTTTTTCCCTCAGATCTTGGGAAATCTATCCAAAGACCCTCCCTGGGTCATAGGTTAAGAATTCTGCTCTAAGGGGCATCTGTGTGGTGCAGTAAATAGAGCACTGGCCCTGGAGTCAGGAGGATCTGAGTTCAAATATGACCTCAGACACTTTATAATTACCTAGCAGTATGAGCCTGGGCAAGTCACTTAACCCCACTCTCTTGCAAAAAAAAAAAAGAACTCTGCTCTAGACCAACTCTCTATTTTATATATGAGAAGAGTAAGACCCAGAGAGAGAACAAAGTCACCCAAAGTCACCCCTTTTAATCAATGAACTACAGCGGGGGAAGAGTACCTAAATCTGATTGTTCTTGCCAATAAACCATATCTGGCCTCCCACACCTAGTGGTTTGTTCTATATAGTTTGTCACTGGGCTCTTACTAATTTTTCTCCATTACTTTTGTTTCCCAACTAGAACATAAATTCTTTGAGAGTATTGACCATGACTTAGAATCAGAAAGTCAGAACTAAAGAGACTTTTTCACTCAGATTAAGAATCTTCTTTACAAGATCCTAAATTGGTCCTCCAGTCTCTAACTGAACACTTGTAGTCATTTCTTTTTAAAACAATTAAGTACTTTTTTCAATTTTATTTTTTTGAAAGGTAATAAGGTTAAATGACTTGCCCAAGGTCACACAGCTGGGTAATTATTAAGTGTCAGGTCAGATTTGAGCTCAGATCCTCCTGACTCCAGGGCCAGTGTTCTATCCACTGCACCACTTAGCTGACCCCTTTGTAGTCATTTCTGTTTCCTCTCTGTTTTCTATAGTTCCTAGCCCAGGGTTGGATGGACAGTCTCATGGTATTATGGAAAGACTACTGAGTTTGCAGTCAGAACTGTGTTTGAGTCTATATTTATTGACCCTATAAGTTACTTTGCTTCATTCATTCATTTAATATGCATTTTATAAGTGCCTATGGTATACTAAGGAGGGGTAGGTGGCACAATGGGTTGAGTTTGGGACCTGGAGTCAAGCAGATGCATCTTCCTGAGTTCAAATCTATTCTCAAACACTTACTAGTTGTAAGATCATGGATATGTCACATTAGGCAGTTTACCTCAGTTTTCCTCATTTGGAAAATGTGCTGGAAAAGGAAATGGCAAGCCACTTCAGGATCTCTGACAAGAAAATCCCAAATAAGGTCACAAAGAATTGGACAAAACCGAATAACAATGCAGAATACTAAGCACTAGTGATAAAAAGTCACTTACACTAGGAATTGGGAACAAAAACACACACACACACAAAATGGACTACCTACCTATAAGGAATTATGGTAGGGGAAACATGACTATGGATAAGTCAATATGAAATATACATATAAGAGGCATGAACCTCTTGGGAGTTTGTTTCCCTTTTCATAAAATGGAGACAATGCTTACCTTACCTACTCCTTAGTATTATTATGAAGGAAACACCAATAACTCTTAAACTGTGAACTATTAACCTTCTAGGTACACAACAGAATCATGGAATATCAGGGTTAGGAGGAAACTTAGAGATCATGTAGGGCAGACTCCTCAATTTACAGAGGAGAAAACCGAATGCCAGAAAGGAAGAAATGACTTGCCTGAGATCAAACAGTGAGGGGCAGTTAGGTGGTGCAGTGGATAGAGCACTGGCCCTGGAGTCAGGAGAACCTGAGTTCAAATTCAGTCTCAGACACTTAATAATTACCTAGCTGTGTGACCTTGGGCAAGTCACTTAGCCCCATTGCCTTTCAAAAAAAAGATCATACAGTGAATTAATGGGTAGGGCTAAGATTAGAAGTCCTTGCCAATCTATCTTTGTTTCTGTTACAGCTTACTATCTCATTTCCATCTCTGCTGATCGATTTTTGGATGTCTGTCTTTTTTTCTCTTTCTCTCTCCCCCTCCCATGTATCCAAAAACTCTCCAGAGTTAAAGGAGCTACATACAGCCTCACTCACACCCTTAATCTCTGTGTCTGTATGATGAATTTGACAGGGCAGTTAATTCCCCTGAAACCCTTCACACTCTCTCCTTTGAGCTGCTGGGTGGTCTCTTCCCGGAGGTTGAGGCCAGCCTGCCCTTCTTTCCACTTAGCATTCCCCCATGATCTGTGGACTCCCTAGGAACCATGCATTTGCTCCCCCAAAACAATATCCAGATAAGACACAGCTCCCTGCCTCCTGCCCTCCCTTTTGGGACAAGATCATAAAATAAAGCCCAGTGGGCCCTGCACCCCTGGACAGGATCTTTTGTCTGTGCTGGAAGAAGGCTGAAAAGATGAAAGAGACTTCCACTCTGACCTCTTCACCTCTTGTTATCTAGTACCCACTCCCCTTAGAATTTCCAAATCAGACAGAAGCATTTTCCCATGGTCACTGGGGTTAACAATGTCTCCTCTGCTAATGGACGGAGGAATGTGAGGAATGTACCTGCCCAAGGGGCAATTATTTTCATCAAGGACAGGCTGCTATGTATAATGAGGTCAAAAGCAAACTCAGTCTTATTCTCAAAGGACTCTCTAAAGAGAGGCTATTAGATATAGTTCATTAGCTGGGGGTGGGGGAGGGGGTGGGAGCAGAGAGAACTACTTTTCAGACTGAAACATGGAGATAGATGGGAGAGAGGGCATCTTGTCAAGTTTAGATTCTTCTCTGGGTCGGTAGGGGGCTAAATTTAGTCTCCAATTCAAGACTGTACATCTGAGTTCCATTCAGGTATAAGCAACACATGATTTCCTGGTTCCAAGGAAGGATGAAAGTTTGCAAGGAATATAAATGGGCTGGGGAAGGTTTGTTTAAAGCAGATCCATATATATTCAGATTTACAGGACTGATGAACTGGGGAAAGGAGTTTTCCTTCCACTTCCTAGCAGAGTCATTTTTCCAGTTACCACAGTAGTTCAAAACCTTGTCTCCTTCCACCTGAAATATTATAATAATAACTAGCATATATGTAGGGCTTTAACTGCAAAATGTTATCAATGTTAACTCATTTCTTTTTTTGTGGGGGGGGGGGTTGTAAGGCAAACGGGGTTAAGTGGCTTGCCCAAGGCCACACAGCTAGGTAATTATTAAGTGTCTGAGACCGGATTTGAACCCAGGTACTCCTGACTCCAGGGCTGGTGCTTTATCCACTGCACCACCTAGCCAGTTAACTCATTTCTTGCTAGCAATCTAGTATTTCCATTTTACAGATGAAGAAATGGAAGTAGACAAGAAGGTAAGTGACTTGCCCAATATCACATAGATAGTCTCTGAGGCAGGATTGGAACTTGGGTCCCCTGACAAACTTCACTCTATTCACTATGCCACCTTGATAGAATATAACTCTGCTCTGAGTTTCTCTCCTCCTCCAATATATCCTGTACAATGATGCTAGATAAATCTTCCTAAGGCACTGCCATTGATTGCCATCAGAAGGTGCTTGCTAAAAATCTCTGTGACTCCCAGATACCCACAGAATAACAACCTTAAATCAACCTAACTGTAGTCAATAATCTTATCTATATCTTCTGACACTAGCAAACTAAGTATAATCCTACCCACCATTACCAGCCTTTCTAGAATTATCTCTCACTATTTTCCAAATTCTATACTCCTGCTAATCTAGAATTTTCCAGAAAAAAAAAGTGTATATTTCCTACTTCCATGTTTTTGCTCATGCTTCTCCCCTAGCCAGGTATACTTCAAGATCATGTACTTTGATCTCTTTAGGCAAGTGTGGTTCAGAGCCACAGTCACTCGATAGGGACAGCTAGGTGGTGCAGTGGATAGAGCACAGTCCTCAGAGTCAGGAGGACCTGAGTTCAGATCTTACCTCAGACACTTAATAATAATTACCTGGCTGTGTGACCTTGGACAAGTCACTTAACCCCACTGCTTTACAAAAATAAAAAAAAGTCACACAGATAATAATGACAGAGTAAGAATTAGATACTTTGATCCAAGGCAGCCCCAACACATCCATGATTCTATTTGTAAAAATCTTATGTATTTCATAACCCACTTCAGATGCCTCTTCTTCCATGGGACCAAGAGGCAATGGAATGTAACAGTATTAATAAATGTTGGACTTCCATTCAGAATTAAATACTGATTCTGTTCATGCTACCTTTGTGCCCTTAATCCCTTTACTTCTCAGTGCTTTTTTCCTTTAAAAAATTGTGGAGGTTAGTGTAAAAAAGATATCCAATTTGACAACTTGTGATCTTTCCCTGTCCAGCCCTAAAGGAAGCAATCCTTGCTCCTCTCTTGGCATCCCAGAAGTCCTTAGCTGCCGACCCCACATAACTAACAGAAGCCACCCCCTTTAACCCCACCATTAACGGAAGCCTTGTGTTATCCATCTCTAGGAAGGTTGTTCTACCCTGCTAGACTTTAGGAGAGCAGGGTAATAGCCTATAACACTCTGTAAACCCTTTGGTGCCTAAAGCACCTTTTTATAGGTAGGAAGAAGAGAGGAAGAGAGGAAGGAAGGAAGGAAGGAAGGAAGGAAGGAAGGAAGGAAGGAAGGAAGGAAGGAAGGAAGGAAAAGAAAAAAAGCATTTTTCATTTCAAAAGTGCTAAAAACTATCATCCTTATTTTACAAATGGAAAAACTGAGACAGAGGTTACATGATTTGCCCACAGTCTCACAGATACTAAGTGTCTAGGATCACATTTGAACTTGGGTCTTCCTGACTTTAAATCCATCCTTCTATAAGTATTTCCGACATAATGTTGTCTTGCAGTACAGTTCTAAAAGTGTATTTACAAAGTCAATGAGTCACATGTAAATAACACAATATTCCCATGATGAAGATAGGCACGTATGATTGTCCCCATTTGACAGATGGCCAAACTAAAGTTCAGTCTAGTGACTGAGTCTACCAGGATAGTGAAGTAGAGAATCCAAAGAGCCAGCTCTGCAATTACCTCTGTGCTATCCTGAGTGAGTCTCTTCCTTGTCTCTTCTTGGACTCAAATTGCCTCTCTCTCAAATGAGGAGGCTGGGCAAGATGACCTTTAAGGGCCCTTCTAGCTTTGACATTCTGTGATTCTATGATCTTTAATCCATGGCAACCCTAAGGAACAAAGTGTTAACCATGCACTTGGGCTTGTTTGTCCAGGCCCTATGATAGATTTGCCAGGCTCCATCCACATGTCCTTGCTGCTTCCCCTCCCCCACTCTCACCTTGTGACTCAGAGCACACATTTTAGAGACAGCTGGCCAGGGTTAGGGGCACAGTCTGTGGTCATGCAACAGAGGGAATTGAACTGGCCTATGCAGGAATCAGGCGCTTCACCTTGACCTCATTAACACCTGCTCTGGTCAACTGAACTAATCAGCCACAGGCAAGAACTAAGGGGGTTTCTGAATAAATAAATAATAGCCCAATGGGCAGCATGAAAAGAAGGGAGCTGAGTCTGTGGAGAAAGAAAGGGGGCATTTGTATTGGTAATAGCCATGAAAGGGGGTGCATGAGCCAGAGAGAGGAAGGACCCAAACCCCCTTCCCATCACCGCCAACCTTAATACCTTGATGACAAGGAATAAGGAAAGGAATGAGCATTTATTCCTTTATTAAGCACTAAATATGTGACAGGCACTTTACTGAACACTTCACAAATATAAGTTTATTTGATCTTCATGACAACCCTGTGGGGTAGGTGCTGTTATGACCAATGGGCTGACCAAGTTGTTCAAATGCTAAAGGTACATTTGTCTAAAAGACTATTTCATGGAGAATTCACACAAGGTAAGTGCTTATGTGGAGGTCAGAAGAAGCTTATACAAGGACATTCTCAAGGGCTCTCTGAAGAACTTTGGAATCAATTGTGAGACAGGGAAAACATCATCACAGGAGTACCCAGCATGGTGTGCCCAAATCCAAGAAGATGTGCTTTATGAACAAAGCAGAATTGTAGTAGCTCAAAATAAATGTGAAATGTTCAAATTTAGAAATGTTCATAGGTATTTATACCTTTCTGAACTTATATTGGTCTAATCAGCCACAGTCAGATACATCTTAACTAACCCCAATACAGTGGTGCTCTTGAAAAATGAAGGACAAATTATGATGCCCATTTCAGAGTTAAGAAAACTGAGATAGACAAAGGATAAGTATCTGTGTGGATTTGAACTTGGATCTATTTGACTTCAGACCCAGACTTCTATCCAATACTGCCTAATAAAATAGAATCACAAAGTAGATAGGTAGATGTAATGATATCATCATTCCAGGCATCCCTGTAAGCACCATCTCCTTTACCTTTTCCCCTTCTCATATCCTTTCCCATGAATAAGGATAAAATAAAAGTCACAAAATTGATCTTAGAACCTGAGGGTCATGCATTTTTATGAGATTATGAAGCCCCCAAAGTTCTGAACAGATTTTTTTTTTTTTTTTAGTTTTTGCAAGGCAAATGGTTCAGTCTAGTGACCGAGTCTACCAGGATAGTGAAGTAGAAAATCCAAAGAGCCAACTTTAAGTGGCTCGCCCAAGGCCACATGGCTAGGTAATTATTACGTGTTTGGGGTCGATTTGAACTCAGGTCCTCCTGACTCCAGGGCCAGCGCTCTATCCACTGCGCCACCTAGCCACCCCAGAACAGATTTATAAGGGGAATTTAAAGACATACTAAATTACCTACAGTTGAAAATGAAATGGAAATCCATTTAGTCAAGATAAAAAGCAAATATAGGTCAAGAATTCAGTCAACATGCAGACAATAAGAGGCAGACAAAAGGTTTGAAATCTAAGCAAAGATGAAAGTTGAATCAAGAGGTTAACAATCAAAGTATTTATAAGAATTCTCCCTATCAAAAGCAAGTCTAATCTCAAGAGACTGGTACAGTTTGGTATGTTGCTGTCCCTAAGGGAATAGTGGAAGGTTTTGACACCAACCTTGTTCTTGGTAAATCTATGGAATTCCACCAAATATAAGTAGGGCTCGAAAGAAGAGATAGACAACTAGATGTTGAGAAAGTGGTTCCATGCTGAAAAAATTAATTTTAGGAACAAGAGAGCAAGTTATATATAAGCAAGTAGCTTAGTTTTGTTAGAAAAAATAGTCTGAATCTGAGAATAATTAGGAATAAAATGAGTAAGATAAATAAATTAGAACTCCTTGAAACCCATGTGAAAATACAGTCTAATGTACTCAAAAAGAGCTTTGGACTGGGAGTCAGGAGTTTGCTTTCCTATTCCTAAAATTAATCTTTTCACCATGGAACTACCTTTTCAATACTCTAATTGTCCATCTCTTTACTCTAAAGTCTTCAGGTTGCTTCCTCTGTAAAATAAAGTAGTCAGACTAGAAAGATCTCTAAGGTCCTTTCCAGCTTTAATATTCTATGATTCAGGCAATTGGGTACAATTATAGATTTCTGTGATATTGACTGACTCTGGCTGACTAATAAAAATATTCCCCACTGGAAGTTCTCATTCTGATGGAGAAGGAACAATCTTTATTTACCCTCAGGGAGCTTTCAATATTACTGGAGAGACACAGCCCACATACACTGTCAGAACCCCAATTAGGGTACAACTATGAGCTGAATCAGCACTTTGCACTTTATACAATCAGCACCCAGTAGCTTGACCTGGGGTGGGAAGTGGTGGGAGAGTGAAGAGTGAATTTAAGGAAGAAAGGTAGATCATACTACCATTTAATGTGAAGACACATTTTAATAGTGCTCTGAGATTTACAATGATGAATCTTTCTCACAATTCTGTAAGATGTATATTATTATATCCATTTCATAGATGCCAACTGAGACTGATAGATGTGAAATACGTAATCCTGCTAGTAGTATCTGAGCTGGGATTCTAACTCAGATCTTGTGGCAGTTTGGATTATCTTCAGAAGTCAGTCAGAACCCTTGCAGTAATAGGGGTGAAGGGATTGGGGAAGAGATGATAGGCTTGGTTGACAGGACTCTCAGGGAATAACAGAGAATGTTTGGTAGGATTTCAAGAAGACTTTCCTGATATGGGGGTAGATCTCCCCTAAGTAGTCAATTCCTGGGAAGATAGCCAGGCAAGCTTTGTGTATGTCTACAATTTCCCCTCCTGAGAATCTTGTGTACCATAGCTTCACTTGATACTTCCTTCTTGGCTGAGGGTCAGTCTTCCAGTATTAGGTAAATCTATAATGATAAGGTATTCCTGAAACATGCTAGTAATGCATCTGATACACACCTCTGATAGTATTTGAGAGCCCCACATGTAACATATTCACATAGGGAATAGACAAGGAAGGGAAAAGATGCATAAACAAATATAGTTTAACATAGATTAATCATACATGTAGCCTCTACTCAAAAAACACTTTGATACTTGGAAGCCCTAGAAGGGGAAATTACACCTCCCCCAACCTGGAGTATTCCTAGAGCACAGGATTAGAGAGGTGTAGTTTTGAAAAGTTTGGTTGTGAGCTCTAAAATTTGCCTTGACTAAGTGTGGTTCTGGGTTTGGAAAGTGGTCTAATGGAACACGGAAGCACAACCTTTTTGGAATTTTCCCCCTGAATGCTTTGGGTGAAGACTGGAACCACTTCTCCTTGTGTGTCCAAGGATGCCCAACTATTGGAAAACAGGAAAACACATCATTGTACATTAATGTAATAGGATAGTACTTTATCATAAGAAACAATGAATATGAAGAATTCAAGGATATGAAGTAATGCAAACTAAAGTAAGCAGAACCAGAAAAACAGTCCTCTCCCCTAAAAAATTAGAAATTAATTCTGTGTAATTATAATGGCCAAGGTGGACCCTCAAGAAGTCAGCCAGTTAATAAACATTAATAAAGAGTCTATATGTTTCAGGCATTGTGCTAAATTCTGGAAATACAAAAAAAAAGTAAGACATTCCCTACCCTCAAGAAGTACACAGTTTAATGATAGAGATAACATGCAAATAACTATTGGGAAAAAATCAACAGAGAGAAGTATTAGCATTAAGGGGAAATAGCAAAGTTTTCTTGACCTGAAAAAAGCCAAGGACCAAAAGATGGAAATAAGGAAGAGAATTCCAAGGATGGGAGACAGCAAATGAAAATGCTCTGAGTTGAGATGGGGAGTGAGAAAATGCTCTTCCCTCTGTTCTCTGCAGAGATTGGGGGACTATGAATACAGAATACTGCATGAACTTCTCAGATTCACTCAGTTTTGCTGAACTTTTTTTTAAAATTCTTTTTCTAATCTATAACTTTTGGGGATTTTTAATTCTATTTTAAGGTATGGCTTTTTGTTTTTTATTCATTTTTAAGGTATGACTTGCTTAGAAAAGAGGGAGTATATTCAAAAATTAGGGTGATGTAAAAACAAGAAAAAATTAAGAAAAAATTATAAAGGAGTTTGAATTGAGTAGTATCTAGTTTTTACAAGGCCCAGTACTTAGGCAAAAATGAAGGGGGAAAAGGATATAGAACAAGACAGAGGGATTGTAGGATTAGTGGTAAGAACACTAGATTTGGAATCAAAAGTTTAAGTCCTAGCTCTGGCATTTAACAGCTATGTGACCTTGGGGCATGTTGATTTCCCTCACTGAGTCTCAGTTTCCTCCTCTGTAAAATGAAGCTGATGGACTAGGTCAGTAAGGTTCCTTCCTGCTTTAAATCTACTATTTTATGATCCTTTCACCCCCGTATCCTATGATCTGTGACCACTTTCTATCACAGACTGTCCCTATCCTTGAGAAGGCGACAGCCTCATTGAGGAATCTAAGGGTTTAAACACATGAACAAGTTTCCATAATATCAAGTAATCTATAGATGAAGTACTCAGTGGGCATCCAGACCATAAGTGCTCTGTGGAGCACTGAAGCAGGAGTGATTACTATGAGTCTGGGATGGAGCCAGGACTTGAAGGATGGGAAGGTTTTATTTTTTAATATTTTGTGGTTTTCATACAAAGGTTTTCTATAGAGCAAGCAAAATAGGCAGCAGCCTTTGGGTGTGGCATGTGATTTCAGTGGGAAAGACAGGCCTCTCAGTCCCCTAAATTTGTTCCCTGAATTCTTTTAACAAAGGATGTCAACTTTAATTTTCCAGTGAAAGAAAGGTTTGACAATAACAATAGCTGACATTTTCATAGTGCTTTAAGATTTCAAAGTGCTTTATATACATTATCTTACTTGATTAAAAATATAGCTCAGATATTATGAAGGGGGAGGTGCTCTTTGGGGGAATTGAGTGGGGGAAGTAAGAGGAGGGGAATATATCCAGAAAGGACTGTGAAGTACAAATGGCATCAATAAAACTTTTTAGTTAAAAAAAAATGACATATGGCTTAGATCTGAAAGGGACCTTAAAATGTGAAATACTAAGAGTAGAAAACACAAAATGTCCAGAGTGGAGAGACTTTAAAAATCACATAAATAAATTCACTTTTTTATAAAGAAGGAAACTGAGGCCCAAAAAAGGAAAATTATTTATTTGCCCAAGCAAGTAATTAGAGGCTGAATGGGAACTAGAATAAAAACTGTTTCCTCACAAGTTTATGAGGTAGATAGTCCAAGTATTAATAGTCTCATTTTTCAGATGAAGAAACTGAGTCTCAGAAAAATGAGAGCACTTGCTGCTCAAAGTCACAAAATTAATAAAAACTACAGGTGGGATCTGAAATGACCACTGAGTGATCTTTCCAGGATATCACACAAATACACCTGGAAGAGATCACGCTGAATTTTATTCCTTCTAAGGCAATGTTAAATTCTTTGCTCAGGTCATATCAAACTAAGGGAACAGAGAGAAAATATTGTGAGTGCCCCTTGGCTCTGGACATTAGAAAGAGGGTACCAAAGATAATAGGAGAAGATATAGAAGGAAATGACTGGAAGTGCTGAAAGCAAACTGGCTTTCTCACAACTTGACTGGCACTAGCCCTGACTTTCTCCAAGAACAAGAAACTAGAAAAAGTCCATTCATGTTATAGTAATTTCCAATTATTTCTTGAATAATGGAAAGGCAGGGGGATGGTTATAAACTGACTCCTGGGTTAAGAAGGTCAGTAGACAGGGGATTTCTCTCAATTTCAGTTTATAAGGAAAGACATCAATTTAATCAACTTCACATCTACCCTTTGAGAGTAGAATGAGGATTATTCTCTCTGGTTTACAAATGAAATCAAAGTCCAAAGAAGGCAAATAATTTATTAAAGAATACATAGTAGCAGAATGAGAAAAGACTATTATCTATCTTTTTTATTTTTATTATAATTTTTTACTTTATTACTTTTCCAATTACATGTAATAGCTTTTAACATGCCTTTTAAAAAATTTTGAGTTTCAAATTTTCTCCCTCCTTCTCTCCCCTCACCTCTCTTTGTGAACAAGCAATTTGATATAGATTATACATGTGCAGTCATGCAAAACATATTTCTATATTAGCTGTTACAAAAGAAAACAGACAAAAAAAGAAAATGAAAATTTAAAAAATAAATTTTGATCTGCACTCAGACTTTATCAGTTCTTTTACTGGAGGTGGATATCATTTTTCATCACAAGTCCTTCAGTATTGTTTTGGGCCATTGTAATGCAGAGAATAGGTGTCATTCACAGTTGATTATCTTTACAATATTTCCATTACATTACTGTGTACAACGTTCTCCTGATTCTGTTCACTTCACTTTGTATCAGTTCACATGAGTTTTCCCAGGTTTTTCTGAAACCATTCTACCCATCATTTCTTTTTTTTTTTTTAATTTAAGGCAATGAGGTTAAGTGACTTGCCTGAAGTCACACAGCTAGGCAATTATTAAGTGTCTGAGGTCAATCAGGTCCTCCTGATTCCAGGGCCGGTGCTCTAAACACTGTGCCACTTAGCTGCCCCTCCCCCATCATTTCTTAAAATACTGTAATATTCCATCACAATCATATATCACAACTTATTGTCATTCCCCTATCAATGGTCATCCAATTTCTAATTCTTTGCCACCACAAAAAGATACTATAAATATTTTTGCACATTTAGATCCTTTTCCTTTTTTTCTTTAAATCTTTTTGGGAATCAGATTTAGTGGTAACATCGCTGGTCAAAGGGTATGCCCTTTGGGCATAGTTCCAAATTGCACTCTAGAATGTTTGGATCAGTTCATGACTTTATCAATAGTGCTTTAGTGTCCCAGTTTTCCCACATTTCCTCCAAAATTTGACATTTTTTTCCGTACTATTAAATATATGTATTATTGATTGAATTTAACTTCCATGACCAGTTAGCTTTGAAATATGAAAACATGGAAAATAGCTAAATAAATTCTAGTATATGAATGTAATGGATTATTATTAAACCTTAGCAATTATGAAAAGGACAGATTTGGAGAAATCCAGAAATACTCATATAAACTGATGTCAAAAGAAATAAGCAGAGCCAGAAGAAATTCTATGACATCAAAAATACTAAGGAAAACAAATTTGAAAGACTCAAGAATTCTGATCACTGTTGTTGAGTTATTTCCTACACTTCTTGAACCCATTATAGAGGGGTTATTTTTTGGCAAAGATACTGAAGTTATTTGCCACTTCCTTCTGCAGTTTATTAAGGCAAGGTTAAATGACTTGCCCAGAGTCACACAACTAGTAAGTATCTGTGGTTGCATTTGAACTCAGGTCTTACCTGACTCCAGACCACAGCTCTATTCACTGAACCACCAAGCTGACTTTAGAAGATGGGTGATAAAATCTGTTTGTTGCCTCTTGGAAGAGAAGTGAGGGAACTTGTGAATTTACTTTCCTTAAGTCAATTAATTTTTACAAGGAAGAACTTCTGTTGGGGAGTAGGAGAAGAGATAGTGAATGGTGACATTGAGGGGAAAAAAAGAAAATAAAAAGCCTCAATGAAACTAATATATACATGCATATCTTTACATATACATGGAGAGAGACACAAATAGCAGTTTTCTTCCTATCATTAAATTTAATATATGCTTTTTAGAAAACATATATAATAGAAATTCAGTTGTATATATTGTGACAATTTTCTTTCTATTTGTATGTTTATGCCTATTGATATTTGTTAAAGCTATAATAAAAAGAACATTAAAAACAAATTTTATGACAACAAAGTATAAATTTAAAATTAAAATATAAAATTAAAATTAAAATAAATTTAAAAGCATTCATAAAATGGTGCAAAAAAAGATTGTAAATGATTGTCAGTAAACATCTACTCTTTAGAATTAGAAACCGAAACAAGAGGGGCAGCTAGGTGACGCAGTCAATAAAGCACCAGCCCTAGAGTCAGTAGTACCTGGTTCAAATCCGATCTCAGACACTTAATAATTACCTAGCTGTGTGGCTTTGGGCAAGCCACTTAACCCCATTTGCCTTACCAAAAAAACTAAAAAAAAAGAAATGGAAACAAGGGGCAGCTAAGTGACACAGTGCAGGACTTGAAGTCAGTAAGACCTATGATCCCAGGTAAGTTACTTTACCCTGTTTGCCTCAGTTTCTTCACCTGTAAAATAAGCTAGAGAAGGAAATAGCAAACCATTCCAGTATTATTACCAAGGAAATCCCAAATGAGATCACAAAGAGTTGGACATGACTGAAAAATGACTAAACAATAACAACAAATGGAATCAAGATTTGAGTTTATTAACTTTAACAAGATAGTAACTAAATCTTCCAAAGTATTGAATATGGATTTTGTTGCTATTTAATATCATCTTTATTGATGTAGTTACGGCTATCTATTACTCCTTGGATTTTACTTTCTTCATGCTGTATCTTTTCTTATATCTTTTCTTTCCTTACCCTATAGCAATGGCCAACAGAAGAATAGGGTTGTATTGGGGAAGAGCAATGGACTTGTGATCTGGAGGCACCCAGATTCACATCACATTTCTTGCACATACATGTAAGTCTCCCTTTCCCCCCCTCTGTAAAATGAGGGTGACAATAACACTTGTGCAACTTACTTCACAAAAGTATCATAAGGAGAATGTTCCATCACTCTTAAAACTCTATAACTGAGTTATCAAAGTACCAGAGACAATCAATAAGCATTTACTAAGTTTCCTACTAACTTGCTCCTTTATTCCCATCCATATCAGTGACCAGTATATTACCAACACATTCTCCCTACCCCTTCCATTGAACTCTCTCAAACTCTTGCTAGATACAAACTACCCCTCATATTAAACTAATACACCAACAGCTGAGATGATCAGGAAAGTTTTCAGGAGTAACTTTTAAGCTAAGCAAAAGAGAAGGAATAAATTGGATTGGAAATTAAGAGGACTTAGATTCAAAACTCAGCTCTGCCACTTTTTACCTATATGACTTTGGACAAAAATCATTTAACCTCCCCATGCTTCAGTTCTTCATCTATAAAATAAGAGGGTTGGATAGAAGTCCCCTGAAGCTCCTTCTAGCATTAAATCTATGATTCTATAGTGGAAAGAGTTCATCAATGAAAATCAGTATACTCTAGTTTTGCCACTAAACCTAACAGTGTGACTTTAAGCAAAGTCATTTATTTTCTTTCTCTAGGCCTTGATTTCTTTCTCTGTAGGATGCAGTGTCTTCAGCAAAACTCTCAGGTAGAGGGGAAATCAGATTAAACAGTAATTGGGCAATGTTTAAGAAAATAAATAAAAACCTACAATAACATAAATGACAATTTTTGGTTTTGTAAGTCACTCTGTGACCTCCTAGAGATGTTTCTATTTGAATTAGACACCAATAGACCAATTCTTGCATTCTGTTAGGATAAGTAATCCTTAGTTGCTCCTTTCCAGTCCCTTCCAAAATAAAAAATTCTTCAGATTTCTGTTTTGATTTAACATTTTCCAAATTACTTTTCTTAATCACCAAGAACAGGAGGATGAAAACAGAAACTATCCCAAGCAGAGGAGCCAAAAATGTGTCTGTTTAAAAAAAAAAAAGGAGTGTCCTTACACATAATGGGGGGAAAGGGATAAGGAGTTGGGGAAGGATGTTATTGGATCACAGATGGTCCCACAGCTCCTTTCCCTGTAGGGAGTTACTGTTACTGATGGCACAGCAAGGATAAATAAGGCCTGAGGAGATCCCCGGGCAGCACCTTAAATGGCTATCCCTGGGACAACTGGAATTCCACTGCTAGCATTGGGTTCTACTTGTAGCAAGTGCAGGTCACCTGCTCATCAGCCACACAAGTGGACTTGTGCCCCACAGGAGTCCTGGCTGTGACTGGAGGATTTTTAAATAGAAGAACAGAGCTCACAAAGAAGAAAATGTTTCCCTGATGTCACAGTTGCTAACAATTCATCTGCTAGGGTTAAAGGTCAGAGAGAGGAAAGCCACTGTGCTGGGGTCCTTCCCTCTACCTCCCCATCCAACTAAGCAGCCAATCTCAGATTAGGTTTCCTTTCTATTAGATTCCAGACTAGTCAGTCAGACAACCTGCAGTCTTAAGTTTTGGAAGCTAGGACCTGATTGTATTTTCAAAGAATTCTACTTAACTCAGATCTCTGTTTAGCAGGTTTTTTCTCCTCCACTCTGAAGACATTAATTAATTTACTCTCAATACCCTCTCTTGCTATTACAGTAGCCTATATTGGATAGGAGTATAGGTAGGGATCACTCAGTCCAAGGATTCTTAACTTTTGGTGTTGTGGATCCCTTAGACAATCTCAAAATAATTGATTCCTTCTCAGAATAACATTTTGTTTTGTTTTGTTTTTTAGGTTTTTGCGAGGCAAACGGGGTTAAGTGGCTTGCCCAAGGCCACACAGCTAAGTAATTATTAAGTGTCTGAGACTGGATTTGAACCCAGGTACTCCTGACTCCAGGGCCAGTGCTTTATCCACTATGCCACCTAGCCACCCCAGAATAACATTTTTAAATATATGAAATAATGTACATAGGATTACTAAGGAAATAGATTATATTTTAAAATTAAATTCATGGATCCTAAGTTAAGTACTACTGATTCTAGTCTGAATTCTGCCCAGAAACCAGTATGGTTCCTTAAAAAGCAGAATCTTTCAGGCCAAGGTGGGACTCTTTTTCCATGTTATTTATTATTATAATAAATGTGAACTAGGTGGGCTAGAAGCATCCTTCCAGCTCTAAAACTCTATGAGGTTAAAATAGCTGACCAGTAAAGTAATTACTGATATGCTTCAGATGAACCTGAGGCAGTCCATTGAAAATAATTTATTGAGTATACTCTGAACCTGAGTCCCTAGGTCAGTCCCAGAACCTTTCTCCTTGGTCTCATCTTGGATTAGTACTCAACTCACATAACATCTAGTATAGGAAAATTATCTCATCTTCCCTCCTGTATCTTATCCTATATGCAGTTTCCCCACCACTACAGATAAAACCAACATTTTACTCTTCCTTTGATAGAGGACTTTCAGATTTAATCTAATTTTTTATATTTCTCATATAAATGAGACCATGCCTTAACCATCTCTTTTGGTTGGACAGAACTTGTCATTTCAATGCAGGTAGGTATCTGTTCTACAAGTTTTAGAGAGTGGCCACAAAGCCAGAGGCAGGACTTTAAACTAGGTTTTCCTAAATGAAGGCCACCTCTTCAGATCCACTTCACCACAGTCTCTCTCATAGAATCTAATTCAAAATAGGAGAGACTAATGACTTAAAACTTAATGTCATTTATATTTTAACTAAGGACTTTACTCAAGAAGATGAGTCTTTAATGGTGGAATTTCAGTTACTGGGAACCAACCTATGAAAAAGAGTTTTTAGGAAGTCTTTCTGTTAGCTTCATCCCTGAAACCACAATATGGTGGCAACTATCTTTTAAATTAATCACTAGGCCTTTAGACTTCTCTTGATTAGATCTGAAGGGCCTTTCCCAAGTCTACTGTACTTAGTGATAAGGGGAAGAAACTTTAACCCCTCATATCATCAACAATCATTCTACTAGGTAATTATTAAATGTAAACTTGTTTCATGAACTTGTCTTGAAGCTCTAATATTCTTTCTGGACTTCTCTATTTGGTTACATAACCATCTCAAATGAACCATCTAAAACTAAACTTACCACCTTTAATAATAGTTTACATTTAACTCTTTATAGATACAAAGTATTTTAAATACTTTCCTTCATTTGCTCCTTAATACAATGTCACCAAGATTGATAGCATAAGTATTATAATTTCCATTTCATAGAGCTGGAAAACAGACTTGGAGGAAGGGTAACCTCTTTATCTTTGAACCAATTCCCTTTCCAAATTAATTCTGTTGATCATTCTCCCAATCAAACACAATGGAAAATATGGAGTTAAAACTTGGGTCTTCCTTGTAACTTTTCCTTCACCACCCCCATATCCAGTCTTTTAAATTATTTTTTTCATAATTCCCTTTCAATCTTTTCCATTCCAACTCCTACATCTTTGGTTCATGTATGTCATGTATTAAAGGAACTAGGGGTGCTTAGCCTGGGAAAGAGAAGGCTCAGGGGGAATATGATAGCTATCTTAACTTTATGGGCTGTTAAGTAGAAGAAAGATTTAGACTTCTTGACCCCAGAGGCCAAAACTGGGATTGGTATGACTAGAGGCTAAAGAGATAAGAGTTTTATTTTTATATAAGGAAAATCTTCCTTAACAATTGACCTAAAGTAGAATGAACTGCCTTGGAATTTCATGGGTTATCTTTCACTTATTAGTTATATTATCAAAGGGATTCATTGGACTTTCCTTTCCACCTCTGATTCTGGGATCCTGAATTCCTATGAATAGTTAAGTGTCTAGCACTACACATTGCCTATAATAGGCAAAATTAATCAAGGTTTGTTAAACTGAATTGAAACCCAGCCTCCATTCTCTTCTACTCTCATCTGTGACTCCAAGAAGCTGTAGCCAATCTCAGTAAAATAATCTCAGTATATGGAATAAACCAAGTTGAGGGTAACTGGGAAGCTTCAAATACATGGTTGAGTCAGAGAATACCCACCCCAAGCATGTGTAGATTTCCCCTGGCAGAATGGGTGGATGAGAACATTTATTCTGATGGCCATGAAAGTGGTTGGAACAGGTGCTGAGCAGCACTTAGAACTTGGTCAGATGTCAAAGATGCCAAAGTCAGCCTGGCTTTTGTCTTGAAAGAGAGAGTGAGGCTGATGATTTTGTATAAGGAAGATAGTGAAATTGAAGACTAGGCAAATCTGCTTCACTTAAATCCACTTCACATACCAGTCAAGATATCTCCCAGTGATTTCATAGGTCTTCTTCATGAAGGAGGAACAACAGTAACCATTCAATCAAAATTTGTTGAATTGAAACCCAACTTCCACTTTCTCCTACTAGATTATAAACTCCATGAGGGCAGGGATCATGTCCGATGATTTCTTAGTCCTCAATAGTATAAGATGATAATCATACTCTCCTCTTAGACAGACTTTTTCCTTGAACTTTCACCACTGCTCTCTTTTTGCCCACCAATTAATCCTTCTCAGTCTCCTTTGCTGGATCATCATACATATCCTGCTCTCTAACCATGGATGTCCCATTAGACCAGAGTCCTGGCCCACTTCTGTCTCTTTACACTCTCTCTCTCTATTGGTAATCTCATAAGCTCCCATGGTTTCAAATCATTTCTATAAGATAACTCCTAGATTTGTATTATCTAGCCCTAGTCTCATATTTAAACCTCAATCTCAAATCAGCCTACTGAACATTTCCAACTGAATGCTCCCATAGGTATTTCACAGTAAATGTCCAAAATAGAATTCATTATCTTTCCCCTCATGTGAACTTTCCTTTTTATATTAAGTATCCTCACTTTACAATCTGATAGTATTCTTTTACATGTCCTCACTCCCACATATCTGTGCCAATTTTTCTTAATTCTGCTACAACAACTCTCATATCTATACCTTTCTCTCCACTCATCTAGTCAACCTACTTCAGGTTCTTTATCACTTCTAAACAAAACTATTGCAATAGCTTCCAAATTGATTCCCCTGACTCCAGTCTTACCCTTCTCCATCTGACATACCACTACCATGTAGACATGCCTAAAAGACAGATCTGCACATTTCACTCACCTGCTCAAGAAACTTCCAAGGTTCCCTATCCCCTCCAGGATCAACTACAAACTCTTCTATTTTGCATTAAATGTCCTTTATAATCAAGATGCAGCCTATAGTTCCAGGTTTGTAAAATAATCATAGATAATCTCCATTCTAGTCAAAGCAGCCTACTCAATACCTCTTATCTTCATTGCCTTGAATGCTTCTCCTAATCATCTCCATCTCCTGAAATCCTTATATCCTCTCAAATCTCTCAGGATTTCCCCCATATTGCCCCATCTACCCTAAATTATTCTGCCTTTTTTTGTACTTCAAATGCTTAGCATAGTGTCTGGTCCAGAGTAGGTGCTTAATAAATGTTTATTCTTTTTGTAAATGCTTTGGATTTTCTAAATTATATAGATGTTTACATCTAGTAGAATATTAGCTCCTTGAAGGCAGTCATCATTTTAATTTGTTAATTTTATGGTTTCATTGACCAGCAGAATTCAAGACAGTTGGCAGGTCAGGGAATTGGCAATAGTAACCTCCTTGGGAATAGTGCCTGAAAAGAAAATGTCTCCAACCACAATGGGTACCAAAAAGAATCACTTTGAATTTAAGAGAATCTATAAAATTGAAGTCTAGCAAGATTCATGTTTTTTGCATTCACTGGGAATCCCATAAAGGAGATTATAAGGAAGAGATATAGGGTAGAAATATTAGACCTGTAATCATTTAAATCTTGCTCCTCTAACATTTATTAACTTTAATATCATGATGGGCAAGTCATTTATCCAAACTGATCCTCAGTTTTGTCACCAAAAGGATCCTAGATTTAGAAAGGGGTGGGACCAAAAAGGTTCTGGAGTCAAACTCCACATTTTATACGGTTAAATGACTTGTCGATGGTCACCAGGCTAAATGTCTAAGGCAGAAGATTTCAAGTCTCTATTCATTATACCATACTATCAGTTATACCATATATTGCTATTATGCCAAAGATACCAAATTACCAGTTGTGAAGATGACTTTAAAGGACTTTCATATGAGGAGAAAAGGGGAAATTTAAAAAAAATATATATATATATACACACCTCAAAATATTGAGAGAAGTTCTATAACTGCCCTAGTCAAGAATCTTCACTGGTTCCCTACTGCCTAAAATTCAAAATCCTTTGCATGGTATTCAAGGTCTTCCATAATCTGGCACTGCCTTACTCTTCTAGCTCTATCACAAACCTTATCTCATACACTCTAAGCTCTGACCAAACTAAACAATTCTCTGTCCTCTTAAAAATCCCTTGGGCTTTCCTACCCTTTATTAACCCTGAAACTTCCCTAGTCCACTTCACCAGTTGAATTCTAAAATCCTTTAAGTCTTTAAAATATGTGTCCTCCAGAAAGTCTTCCCTGACATAAACCCTCAGACCTACAAAGAACTTGGTTTTTTTGCTTCTCAAATGCATTCATCAGGGAATAAATACCATGTATTATTCTCATTAGCTGGGGCATCCTCTCTTCCCCATCCTTCATAGTAAAATACTTAAGAGTATAATAAGTGTTCTAAAGGAACAATTGGTTCCAATTCTATATAAACTCTTTGGAAAAATAGGGAAATATGGAACTCTGCCTAACTCTTTCTATGAAACCAATATGGTACTGTTACCTAAACCAGGAAGAGTTAAAACAGAGAAAGAAAATTATAGACCTATTTCCCTGATGAATATAGATGCAAAAATCCTAAATAAAATCTTAGCAAAATGATTACAACAAGTTATCACTAGGATAATACATTATGATCAAGTAGGATTTATTCCAGGAATGCAGGGTTGGTTCAATATTAGGAAAACTGTTAGTATACTCAATTATATCAACAACAAACCTATCAGAAAGCATATGATCATATCAATAGATGCTGAAAAAGCTTTTGGCAAAATACAGCATCCATTCCTATTAAAAACACTAGAGAGTGTAGGAATAAATGGACTGTTCCTTAAAACAATTAGCAGTATCTATCTGGAACCATCAACAAGCATTATATTCAATGGGGAGAGGCTAGAGGCATTCCCAGTAAGATCAGGGGTGAAACAAGGGTGCCCATTATCACCACTACTATTCAATTTGTATTAGAAATGTTAGCATCAGCAATTAGAGAAGAAAAAGAAATTGAAGGAATTAGAATTGGGAAGGAAGAGACAAAACTCTTACTCTTTGCAGATGACATGATGGTCTACCTAGAGAATCCCAAGAAATCATCCAAAAAACTACTGGAAACAATTAGCAATTTTAGCAAAGTTGCAGGTTATAAAATAAACCCTCATAAATCTTCAACTTTTCTATATAGGTCTAGCAAGAAACAGCAGGAAGACCTAGAAAGAGAAATCCCATTCAAATTAACCTCAAACAATATAAAATACTTGGGAGTCTATTTGCCAAGACAGACTCAGAATCTTTTTGAAAACAATTATAAAACACTTCTCACACAAATTAAATCAGATTTAAATAACTGGGCAAATATCAACTGCTCATGGATAGGTAGAGCTAATATAATAAAAATGACAATTCTACCAAAACTAAACTATCTGTTTAGTGCCCTACCAATCAAAATTCCAAAAAATTACTTTAATGAGTTAGAAAAAATTGTGAATAAATTCATATGGAGAAATAAAAAGTCAAGAATTGCCAGGAGCTTAATGAAAGAAAGTGCAAAAGAAGGTGGCTTAGCCCTACCTGATCTAAAATTATATTATAAAGCATCAGTCATCAAAACTGTTTGGTATTGGCTAAGAAATAGAGTGGTGGACCAGTGGAATAGACTAGGTATAAAAGCAGGAGATGATTATAGTAATCTGCTGTTTGATAAACCCAAAGAGTCCAGCCATTGGGATAAAAACTCCCTCTTTGATAAAAATTGCTGGGATAATTGGAAGTTAGTATGGAAGAAACTTAGATTAGACCAACACCTCACACCCTTTACCAAGATAAGATCCAAATGGTTACAGGACTTAGACATAAAAAAACAATACTATAAGCAAATTAGAATATCAAGGACTAGTTTACCTGTCAGATCTATGGAAAGGGGAGCAGTTTATGACTAAGGAAGAGTTGGAGAACATCACCAAAAACCAATTAGATGATTTCGATTACATTAAATTAAAAAGCTTTTGCACAGATAAAACCAATGTAACCAACATCAAAAGAAATGTAGTAAATTGGGAAACAATCTTTATAACTAATGATTCTGACAAAGGACTCATTTCTAAAATATACAGAGAACTGAGTCATATTTTTAAAACAAAAAGCCATTCTCCAATTGAGAAATGGTAAAAGGATATGCAAAGGCAATTTACAGATGAGGAGATCAAAGCAATCTATAGCCATATGAAAAAATGCTCTAAATCATTAATTATTAGAGAAATTCAAATTAAAGCTTCTATGAGGTACCACCTCACACCTCTCAGATTGACCAATATGACCAGGAAGGATAATGATCATTGTTGGAAGGGTTGTGGGAAATCTGGGACACTATTATACTGTTGGTGGAGCTGTGAACTCATCCAACCCTTCTGGAGAGCTATTTGGAACTATGCCCAAAGGGCAACAAAAATGTGCATACCCTTTGACCCAGCAATACCACTACTGGGTCTATACCCTGAAGAGATGATGAAAAAAGGGTAAAAACATTACTTGTACAACAATATTCATAGCAGCCCTGTTTGTGGTGGCAAAGAATTGGAAATCAGGTAAATGTCCTTCAATTGGGGAATGGCTTAGCAAACTGTGGTATATGTATGTCATGGAACACTGTTGTTCTATTAGAAACCAGGAGGGATGGGATTTCAGGGAAGCCTGGAGGGATTTTCATGAACTGATACTGAGTGAGATGAGCAGAACCAGAAAAACACTGTACACCCTAACAGCAACATGGGAGTGATGTTCAACCTTGAAGGACTAGCTCATTCCATCAGTGCAACAATTGAGAACAATTTTGGGCTGTCTGCAAAGGAGAGTGCCATCTGTATCCAGATAAGGAGCTGTGGAGTTTGAATAAAGTGCAAGGACTATTCCCTTTAATTTAGAAAAAAAAACAGATATCTTATTGTCTGAAAAAAATAAGAGTATAATAAGTGGGGGCAGCTAGGTGGTGTGGATAAAGCACCCACCTTGGAGTCAGGAGTACCTGGGTTCAAATTTGGTCTCAGACACTTAATAATTACCTAGCTGTGTGGCCTTGGGCAAGCCACTTAACCCCATTTGCCTTGCAAAAACCTAAAAAAAAATATAATAAGTGACCTATCTTCTCCTCAACAGTCTAGTTCACAACCAAAGCATCAAGATTCTTAACTGTATGACCTTTGGCAAGTCACTTAACACTTAACTTTTCTGAACTTTGTTTCCTAGCTATAAAAATTAGGGAGTTGGACAAAATGAACTCTGAGATCACTTCTGGTTTTACATCTATGATCTATGGAATGGAAGATTCATATAGTATTCCATCAATGAAACCTTTACCTACAGTAAGAACTTAGTATTTTTAAAATATAATTAAACGGAGTCAAGAAGACCTGAGTTCAAATGTGCCCTCTTACCCTTGGTACTGTGTTTCCTTAAAAATGAGCCCTAGCATTATTCCACCCCCACCCAGGATGTCCTAATATCAGCCCTACCCCCAAAATAAGCCCCAGTTAAGATCATCAGTCAGATGGACTGTTGTACATCCATTGCAACCTATGATGGATATATTGAACGATAAAATAATATTAATATATAATTAAACATAAATAAATAATATTATTGACACTAATACTTATAATAAATGATAATATAAACTATAATTATTTGTAAATACCCAAGTGGGCACCTTTGGAACAGTGAAAAATGCCTATGTAAACAAATGAACTCCAAACCTGTCTAATGACCAATCAGAGTACAGACATAATGCATGAGTAAGGAGCCCACTGGATAAAGTCTAGATGGAAAGAAAGCCCCACTTCTAAACTGAAAAAAGCCTGGTGCACACAGGCAGTTATAAGGAAGTGTATAGATTTAATGTTGCCACTTGTTTTTCAAGGTGATCAAAGAGGTCTGCTAGTCTAGGATTCAGCCAGCATTCATCCTACTAAAGAAAAGAAGAAATTCCTTGCAGGGAGAATAAATCAAATAATGATTTCTGCAGGAATGCTTCCAGACACCCCCTGAAAATAAGCTCTAATGCATCCTTAGAGAAAAAATTAATATATGATCTAGTCTTATTTTGGGGAAATCACTTAACCTGTTTCAATTTTTTTATTTTTTTTTTATTTAGTTTTTTAGTTTTTGCAAGGCAATGGAGTTAAGTGGCTTGCCCAAGGCCACACAGCTAGGCAATTATTGCCTGAGAATGGATTTGAACTCAGGTACTCCTGACTCCAGGGCCAGTGCTCTGTCCACCCAGCTGCCCCAGGACTCCAGGTAACTTTTAAAAACCATAAACCAGTTTTCCTTGAGGGAGGAAACTGCTCACAGTGAGTTCCTTGAATGGATGAAATCACAGGTCAAAAGAAAAAATAAAAATGAAATTGGCTCTCATATATATATATATATATATATATATATATATATATATATATATGTATATATATATATATCAAGTATTATGCTAGTGTGAGCTCTTTGAAATGATTGTCAGATCCTATAAAATCCTTAAATGTCATCTAAATATTAGCTAAGTAATGTTCAGCATGTTAATGTTGAAACTATTGTATAATTTTTGACACTTAGGAATCTGTTGTACAAATATATATATTTGACCCCAGTTTCCCTTTCTATAGAATAAAGGGGTTGGTCTGAATCATATTTAAGATCTTTTCCAGATCTATTCCAAGATCATATTATTTTATAGTAATAGAGACTTTCTTTTACAATAGAAATCCCTTGTCCAATAATTGAAGGAAAATGGGATTTAGAGTTGGGAAGGACCTTTAAAGGGGCACTTAGTCATTTCTACCAGAAGAGGAAATAGAAGTCAATTGAAGTTTGTCAAAAATCATACAAATAACCAACTGGCAGAATTTAGGCCAGCTGACCCAATCCCAAACTCCTTCCACCTAATCTAGAGACCATTTGTCAAGCAAGAGCTATTTACTGAAGCACTACTTACTGAACTTCCAACCTCTGCAAGGCTAAGGGCCCAGTGAGTCACCCACCCATCTTCATCTGCCAGGTTGCACCTCACTAATCTCAGGAGGAGAAAGTGAGACTGGTGACTTTGCACAGCACCCCCTCACTTAAATACAATTCTCTGGCAAGTCATGGCATCACCTCTCTGACATCATGCTCTTCTTTGAGAATAAATGACAATCTCTGAGTAATAGGAGTAGCTACATTGCTGGCTACACAGTTTGTCTTTCTTTTTCTCTTTCTCCTTCCTTCCTTTTCTTTCCAGTCTTTTCTTTCTCGTTGTCTTCTTGATGTTATGGGTATTCTGCCCAAAGTAAGATTTCTTGAGGTTTATGGGGCACCAAATCATTCTAGCTCTCATTGATTGGCCAACAGTGAGTCTCAGACTAAAGCCCATTTGAACATAGCTTGGGCCTTGTAGGATCAGAGTTAATTCAAAAAGCAATTGTTTCTGTTTTGGCCAGAAAGCCTAAAGGTCTTCCCCTCCCTGGTTGACTTTATTTTTTATACTTTGCAAAAAAAAAAAAGGTTCACTGCTTCTTTTCTTTGTCATCTACCTTAGTCACTTAGTTACCCTGAGGGATCTTATGCTCACAATCTTTTTTGAAAGTGGTCACTCCTGGCCTCTTTGCCTCATCTCTCTCTTGCCTAACCTTAATGACTGAATGGGCATTGCCTTGGTCAAACTGTGACCTGGCAAAGACCTAGTTTTAAAAAAATCAAGGTCTTCTAGCATCCAGGGCCATTTCCAGTCATCATGAGCCATATCTGGCCACTGGACCCAGATGACTCCAGAAGAGAAAGTAAGGTAGGTGACTGCACAGAATCCCTCACTCACTTGTCATGGCATCACCTCCCTAACAAAGGCTCTCACAGTCCTATCTTCTCCAAGCTTAAGTATAAAATGCTCTGACTTTTAAAGCCCTTCACAGGGGCAGCTGAGTGAGGCAATGGATAAAACACTGGCCCTGAACTCAGGAGAACCTGAGTTCAAATCTGTTTTAAGACACTTACTAGCTATGTGACCCTGGGCAAGTCCCTTAACCCCAACTGTCAAAAAATAAATAAATTAATGAATGAATGAATTACAATAAATAAATAAATGAAGCCTATTTCATAACCTGACCCTTGATTTCCCAGGCTCCCTTCAAATTCCAACTTAAAAGTTCATTTCTGCAAGGCTTTCCTCAATCCTTCCCTCAGAGATTATCTCCAATTTATCCAACACAGATTATTTGTACATACAGTTGTTTTCATGCTGTCTCTGCTCTCTCCTCTCCTCTCTCCATTTCCCTATTAGATTGTAAACTGCTTGATGGCAGGGAATGTTTTTGCCTGTTTTTGTATTCCCAGGGTTTAGCAGGACCAGGGTCTAGTCTGTAGAAAGCACTTAAGAGGGGCTGCTAGGTGGCGCAGTGGATAAAGCACCAGCCCTGGAGTCAGGAGTACCTGGGTTCAAATCTGGTCTTTAATAATTACCTAGCTATGTGGCCTTGGGCAAGCCACTTAACCCCATTTGCCTTGCAAAAAAAAAAAAACCTTAAAAAAAAGCACTTAAGAACTGCTTGTGGACTTGACATTTCCTAAGCCACTTTGATAATCCTTCCAGACCTCCAGGTGTGGTAGGTATTCCATTTGGAGTCTAAAGCTGACTTTAGCTGACCTGCCCACTGCTTCCATCCTCTCTGAGAAAGACCAACCACGTTTGGCCCAATCCTTAAGAAATCCTACAGTGAACCAACTTATACTTGCATACTGAGCAGTCAGGACACAAGTTTTAAAAAAAAGGGGGGTCCAAAGAAAATCTTTTTTTTTTTAGGTTTTTGCAAGGCAAATGGGGTTAAGTGGCTTGCCCAAGGCCACACAGCTAGGTAATTGTTAAGTGTCTGAGACTGGATTTGAACCCAGGTACTCCTGACTCGAAGGGCCGTGCTTTATCCACAACACCACCTAGCCACTCCCCAAAGAAAATCTTAGGGAATTTGGAGACACCAAGCCGAAGAATCTTGATTCTTGATTCTGATGGAGAAGGGCCCTGGATTCACACTCCATCATATTTGTAGTTCTCCCTTACCTCTTTCCCCTTACATTCATGCTTTGCATGCCCCAAGAGTCAGACCAAAATAAAATACTCGCAGGGCCCAGCTCCCTCTGGGAGGCCAGAATTTTGGGAACGACTCATCCAGCAGAGATATTTCACCTCCCCACCCCCTTTTCCCCTCACCCCAGGAGGGTGTGCAAGTAAACAGCTGTCACTTAGTAACACCCTTTAATCAGTTGCCTCTGGGCTATTATTCATCACAGACTAACCTTAAAACCAACTCCATCTTCGCAGGCCTCCCCCTACCCACTCACCCCCCCCCCCCCAGAAGAGAGGAAATTCCACAGCCCTGATGTTATGTGAAACCTGATCTGCCATCCCCAGCAATCTCTCTCTCTCTCTCTCTCTCTCTCTCTCTCTCTCTCTCTCCCCCCCCCACTTTCTCCCTCTTTTTCTCTCTACCTCTGTGCCAGTTCCCAACAGGTTTCCTCGCTCCCTCTCTGAGCTATCTTGCCCTCCTCCCCCTCCTCTTTTCCCCCTCCCCACTCTTCATTCCCTCTGTTTTATACATTGTAACCTGATAGGCTGAAAATACAGTTTCTTTCATCTTCCATTTCCCACATCCTGAAAGTCTGGAGAGAAAGAGCCCACCCAGATAAAGGAATTCCAAGTATGTGCACCCCCTCCCCCTCTAACTCCATTCACAAAGCAGATTAGAAATGGCCCAAGACTCCTAGGAAGCTGCCTTCTCCCTCTCTACCCCCCAAAGTGCCTTCTCTTGCTACAGCTTCTCTACACATTACACACACACAAAAAATCTTTGGTTCACAAATAGGGGGGGGGGCAATAGAGGAAGGGGGAGGAGACTCAGGATTAACTTTCCAAAATCAAGAAAAGTCAGACCCCAGTTCAATTCTACCTGCAATAGCTAGGTGACTTTGGTCCCCCCCCCCAATACTTCTCCTTAGAATAGCTTTGTCATTAGATTTACAAATTCTAAAGGCAGAGCAGTGATTTGGGAAAGATCATAGACTTCTCACCCAGAATCGGGTTTTTTGTACCATAAATTCTGTTTCACAGTTAGAAAATAATGATGCTACTTCTAGGGCCAGTGAGTGGGAGGGGTGGGTAAGAAGGTGCATCCAGGTATAAGAACTGGAAGGGACCTTAAGAGAGTTAGTTCAAGCCCCTCATTACATAGGGGGAAGCTGAAAAAAAGCAAGTGACTTGCCCAAAGTCATGTGGCTAAGAATTTCTTTAAAAAGAAAATTTCTTATATCAAAAACTCCAAAATAAAACAGAATACCCAGGCCTAGTACTTGACTCCTTGCTACCTATAAAAAATGAATATATTTTAGATATAATTGAATATGATTACAAATATAATTTGGATTGAGTAATGGTCTATCCAGTGTTTGGTCTCCCTTGGATTCACCAAGGATAAGGGTAGCATTTACCACAGTGGAATGAAAACCTCAAATCTAATTTTGGCTTAGTCACTTATTAGCTCTGTGACCCTAAGCAAGTCACTTAACTTCTCTATACTTGTCTGTTATATATAAAATATGGAAGTTGTAATGTATGGTTCTTAGAGATGTTTGAAGGTTAGGGTGAGAATCTTTCATGCTACCAACCATGTACACCTTAACTTTGACAGAGTACACAATTACAGTTAACCATAAAAGATCATCTCTAATCCCTACTGATTCGACTGCTCTATAATTGAAAAGAGTTTCCCCAACCCATACCCTCAACCCCATGATCATTCAAGATAGATTTACATCAGTCTAGAAATGTACTGTTGTAGGTATGGTTGTGCCAGGTAACAGCAGTCTGTCTTAGATTACTTTTTCAAGGACTTTCCAATTTAAAAATTCTTTAACAGAGAAACAGGTACCAGGATGCTAAGTGTTAAGTGAACTGGGGAAGGAGAAATTAGGAAGTACTGATTTATATTCCCCTTCCTTTTGGTATTTATAAGTTTAGGAACACTTTTTTTTTCACCATAAGAAAGGAGTGAGAGATGGGTATGGAGAGGTGTTTATGACTTTTGCTTGTGTGTGGGTGTCTGTATACATACACAAACACACTCTATAGATACAGATATAAATATAGAACTAGTAATGGATCTAACAAATCTCCAGTGGTATTCAGTGGATCCTTTACATTGCAAGGTCATTGAAAAAGGAATTCCAGTTACCTGTGGACTGAAATTACTGAAGCAAAAGTGGTAAATAACAACCATTTTCATTTATCTGCTAATTAAAATGGCTAAAACTCAGAAGTTGAAAGCATCTTAGGAACTCAAGCCAGGAAAAAGGAAGGCAAGATTGAAGCTGAGAAAAGGACTGCAGTTTGGAATATCCAGCACAACAATCAAGGGATAAAGCAGTAATTAGGCCTGATTATCATGCAAGGCAGCCCCGGTTAGATTGGAATGCAGTCGGAGAGACTAAAGGCTGGATGGGGCTTTTGCAACACTGGAGACATCCTTTGATGTCTGCAGGGAAGGTTGTGCTCCATTCAGCCAACCAACCAACCAAAAAAATGTTGCAAGGGCAATGCGAAACCCTTATGAAGCCCTCTAAAACATACGGCAAGCAGAAGTGAGAGAGCTGGCAGCTGGAATCCAGTTGTGTGTATGTATGTTTGTGCATGTATGCTGTCTCTTTGAGATTTACTGTCCCAGTTTGGTCTGTCAGAGGAGAAATATGAATAGAGAGGGCAGACAGGCAGTAAATCATAGTCATATGTCATAGTCATAACCAGCAAAGGGACTTCTCTAGATGCCCTAGTTCAAAACCCCTAATTTTACAGAAAAGAAAACTGAGGCCCAGGAAAATGACCTGCCTCCAAGGTCACACAAGAGTGAACAGAAGATATATAAATATATATGTGCTTCCCTGTCTCAAGGCACAAGGGACTGCCTCTCGGTGGCAGAGTATCCTCCTCCTCAGGAGGGACTGAGGGGATGGACTACAGTGATCTCGGAGATGCTTCCCGCCCCTCCTCCCTCCCCTCTGCCCTGCTAGCATTCTCTAGTCTGGTTAAGTCTCTTTGCTCAGGGCAGGTCTTCATACCTGCTGTGTAGGGAAAGCAGGAGACATGGACAGTAAATTGCACTGTGTGCCCCGAGAGGCAATGAACTGAGATAACAATTGCTGATGGAGTCAGGAGGCTGCCAGCCACCTCAGCTTTTACTCTAAGCCGTGTAGGATGGGGAGGAAAACCAAGCAGAAAAGTAGGTTAATCTCCCAGAGAAGCACAAAACAGGTAGCAAGTGGGACTTTTACATCTTACACATTTTAATTGCTCCAAGCAAGGAGCTGTGAAGCGGGGGTGGGGGTGGGGGTGTACAGGTATCTATTTAGGCAAACCTCTATCCCCGACTTCTCCCCTCCCTCACTATCATCTTAGCAAAACAAGCTGCATTTCCCAGAATGGGACTTTCACATTCAACTCTGAATTTGGGAGACAGATATCCTTTCCATTGAATGTCAAAAAGGAAGCCAGAGTGTCAATGGAGCAAAATGATTTAGGCAAAGGACAAAAAATTAGATACAGCATGTAAAGGCAGATGCTCACTTAAACCTCACTCTGTAATAACAAAGTTCACAAAGGTACATAAAAAGGACACTAAATGCAATTTAGATTCTTTAGAGACCACCAAATAAGCTCCTGTCTCCATTTTGCTATACTACCCATGAACATGTGTTTTCCAAATTTCTTTTCACAAGTGATCAAATTAATTGGTCAATAAATTGGACTCCATCATCCCTGAGGAATTGGATCACATATGCTCTCTCTCCATCCTCTTTTTTCCATGTCTGGGGTGCCCTCTTTGCCATGGACTTGTCCCCCAAAATTTTAGTCCTTCACTGATTTCTTCTACTGTCCTGTATTCATTTAGGACACTGTATGAAATAATATTTATCTGCTCTAGGAAAAGAAGCAGTAGAGTGATTACTGATGCAGGGCTTTCGTTATACTGATCATTACTAATATTGTTAACACACTTGCAGAAATGATACGATGGAAGGATGATATCTCCCCCTTGTTCCTTCTCCCAGAGTTCCTTGATTTGGAAGAAAACATACTTAATCCTGGCTATAAAATTTACTGAAATTACTCCTGCAGTGTGCAGTCTGAATTCAGGATAAATAGGTTGCACAAGATTGAAAATGCCCTTTCAGCTATCTTATTCTGCAAAAAAATGTTTGAAAATCAATCTTGGGGTTTTGTTTTCACTCAGCAGAAAAAGGGGGAAAAACAGGCCTAACAGCTGTGTATTTGAAAAAAAAATTTAAGAAAACAGCGCTCCCCAGAATTTCCAGTAAAACCCGTATTATTTAAGCAATTCATTCCTAAAGTATGTGTGGGATGCTGGGAGCTCCCTGGTCTTTCCAGGCAGGCTCTTCCCCTCACCCCCCCCAAAAAAAACCCACACAAAAAAACAAAAACAGATGGACTGCATCTGTACTAATCAAACTCCCCAGAGGCTTAAGCTCTTTGCTCTAAATGCTAATAGAGTGAGTGAGTAATCAGAAACCTACATCCCGTAAATTATTTATCTTATCTCTGGAACTCAGAAAAGCATCTAAGACAGCAACTTCTGTAGAAAGATGTTGGTCAAGCACTCCAGCTGGAATTTGCACTTTTACTAGAAAAGGGAAAAGTTCAGAGACCAGTGTGGCTCATGAAGCAAGGATTAAAAAAAAACAAAACACCACCACAAGCAAAGCCAAGGAAAACTGACTTCACAGTTCCCTAGAACAGGTCTGGTTCATGTTATTGATGCTGCTGCTGTCTAACGATCCTGAAGTTCCAACCCTATTAGGGCAGTGTTACAGCAAACCAGCACTGGGGATCCCTAAAGAGTTGAAGAGGGAGGGATCCCTTATTCCCTATCCCCACCCTCCTTAGCAGAGGGTAGCCAATTATGTTGTAGGATGAGCTCTTTCTGCCATTTAGTGAATTTTCCAAGGAAATCAGGATCCCCACCCTCAGGATGAGGTATGAGACAACAGAAGTATGCCTCTGGCCATATTTCCTTCAGGAATGGTCAGTTAAGGACTTATATTCTTGGAATCCCTAAGAAAAGTGTAAAGAAACAGTCCTCCCTTTGTTTACTGATAGATTGATAGATGGAGAGATGGACAGATAGACAGACAGATAGATGGATAGATAGACAGATGGACAGATGGATGGACAGACAGATGATACTTAATAGATATTGATAGAAAAATATAAAAGAAATTCTGTCCATAAAAATTCAGTCAAGGTATTAGTGATTTTTTTTTAAAAAAAGTATGCATATCTGTCATTTTCCCAATTAGACTGAAAATTCCAGGTGACCAGGAATGTAGAGAGAAAAGAACACTGATGGGGATCAGGATTTCTCCAAGTCCCTAGTCCAGGCACTACCTGGAACTACCCCCTTTCACTTCTCCTGGCCTCAGCTTTCTTACTTATAAAATAAGGGAAATGAGTTTGCTGATCACTTAAGGTCCATTCTGATTCTAAAAACTCTTATGTAAGGTTCCTTCCAGGTTTAAAGATTTGTAACTATACACTAAACAGATCTCCAAAGCCTTGCAGCAGAACACTAGCCACATAGTTAATAGGCTACAATTTAATTCAAAACAAGGAACATTTTAAAGAATTTGCTATTAATAACATGCGTGCTAAAAAAACAACCCCCCCATAATTCAATGAATAATACAGTGTTCTTGCTTTCAAAATGCTTACAATCTAATATTTTACTTAAAGAATCTAAAAAGTGGAGAGTTTTTTCAAGGCAGTAGGGTTAAGTGGCTTGCCCAAGGTCACAGTTAAGTAAGTATTAAGTTGAATTTGAACTCAAGTCCTCCTGGCTCCGGACCAGTACTCTATACACTGCCTAAAGTGGAGGGTTTTGGGAACAGATCTGAGAGTTCATTGGAAAAGGGAATTCCTGCTTAAGGAAACTCCCTGAAATTTATAGTTTTAGAGATTTAGAGTTTTAGAAGATACTAAGAGGTTTTAAGTTACAGCAGTTTGTGGCTGTGAATTAAGTATCATAATAATTATAGCTAGCTATTATATGGCATTTTAATATTTGCAGAGTTCTCTACAAATGTTACTTTATGTAATACTCAAAATGATCCTCAGAGATAGGTCCTATTATTAACATTAACCCTATTTTATGCATGACAAAACTAAGGTTAAAGAAAGTTAAGCAACTTGACTAGAGTTACACAGCTAGTAAGTGTCTAAGGCAGAATTTGAATTCATATCTTTCTGACTCCAGAGTAAGCAATCTCTCCACTGTACCACCTAGTTGCTTATTCTGATAGAAGGGGATTCTCTATAAACCTTTTTTATAATCCTAAAATTCTGTGATTTCAAATCCCTGTCTTCTTAACTTTTTGTCTGTGTGTCTTTGGGCAGGTCAATTCATGTCTCTAAACTTAGTTTTCTAATTTCTCTTTTTTTAGTAAGATTTTATTTTTCTCAATTACATAAAAGACAATTTTTAACATTCATTTCTTAAAATTTTAAGTTCTAAATTTTCTGTTTTCCTCCCTCTTCTCCCCTTCCCTGAGACAGAAGCAATTTGGTATAGATTATACATGTTCAATCATGCAAAACATATTACAATATGAGTCATGTAAAAGAAGACACAAACCCAAAGGGGAAAATAATCATGATAAATATAGAAAGTGAAAAACAGTATGCTTCAATCTACATTCAGGGTACATCAGTTTTTTCTCTAATTGTGAATAGCATTTTTCATCATGAGTACTTTGGAATTGTCTTGAATCATTGTATTGCTGAGAATAGCAAAGTCTATCAGAATTGATCATTGTACCATGTTGCTATTATTGTGAACAGTGTTCTGGTTCTGCTCACTTTGCATCAATTCAGAAAAGTCAAGGTTTTTCTGAAACCATACAGCTCATCATTTCTTATAGTTCAGTTTTATCATCTATTTTTTTCTAAGAATATTTTTTCCCTAGCACTAAATACTGTTTCTAATAAACTCATAAGGTTAGAAGAGTCCTTATTCATGGTCTTTCAAAATCATCAGTATTACTTATTCAACACCCAGTGATTGAATTAGGAAAGGAAAAGAATCAGATTGGTTGGTAGCCTGTCTTTTTCTACTTTCCATTCTTTCTCCCTTCCTTTCCCATCTATTTGCCTTCTATCTATCTTCTCCCATGCCTAGGGTACATGTCCTCCTCATCCCTAACTCTTGGAAGCCCTGAATTCCAGATCAGTTCAAGTGGAATCACCAATGCAAAACTCTTTCTTATTCCCTACACTTAATTTGTCAGTTTTGTCCCTCTTAAATTCACTCCAGTTAAAAAGTAAATTCCTTGAAAACAGACTATTTTTATTTGGGGTTGTGGTTTTTGGGGGTTTTTTGGTGTTTTTTTTTTTGTCTGTCATATGCCCAGTTGATTGCCCATAGTAATCTCTCAATGAATTTGCTCATTTGAGTTAATAAAGCATTGACAAAATATTTACAAGTACCTTCTGTATCTAAAATATAGTTCCTCCTCTCTAGGAGCTATAGACTAATTGAAGGAATGGGGAAAAGACAAAAATGTGGATAGCCACAATAAATATCTTATAAATTACATATATCTTCAAAGGAGAGATCACTTTCAGCTAACTGGTTGAATATTAATTAAGGGAGAAGTAGCAATTTCTGGGCCTTCAGGAATTTCAATAAGCAAAGAAGAGGGCCAGGGTTGGGGGTGGGGGGAGTAGGGGAGAGATGTTTCAGGTTAACTTGTGGGACATTTTAGATACAGATAAACAAAAGATGTGTTCCAGAAGTAATGAGTTTCAAAACTGCCCTCATCTCTTCTCACACACAGAAAGCCTGAAAGTCACATATTGTTGAACAGGAGAAACTGAGACTGAGACTGAAAGTGTGGGTGTACAATATCTATTCCAGAGCTTCTTTTGGGTACTGACTCAAAAATCATTCTCATTAATAAAAGCATAATGTACTTGTGTGCAAACTAGAGATCCTGGCTGTTTTCTTTAACAGATAAAATAGGTTCAATCTTACAATTAATATTCTTGATCCCTGGGATAACTTCATTCTCTTCTGGGTATATTCTGTCTGACCCTCTTACAAGGGATAAGTTCCCAATAAGCATTTAATATAGACCAAATTTCTTATAAAGGTGTGGAAAGGATGGAAAAGAGTTTCACATCAGAGCCCAGTGAGCAAGGGAATAGCAACATTTCCTTCCTCTTTTCTCTGGAACTTGTTCCTCTGGAGACAAATTCACACTACTATGGGAAGTCCCAGTCATCCAGTGGCTTGGAATCCAGTGAGACCAGATGTTGTGCTACTATGTTAAAACTTCCTCTCTGGGGTTTGCACTCCTTTTGCTCTTGTTACTTTACTTTATCCTGGTTCCTGACCAATGGATGCTATCTTTGAGTATAGATCTATAGCTTCAAGCTTTTCTCAAGAGTTAGCTTGGATGCCACCAACTGCTGCTGCTGCTGGTTCCTGTTATGAGGGAGTCAGGTTGATCTAAATTCGGTTATTCTATAAAATCTAATGATCCTTCCAAGCTGAAAAGGTTTAGTGTATAGACTCTCCCTACTCCTAGCCATCTTCTCCACAGCTTTACAAGCTACCTTGCCCTAGCAGGAGCATCCTCTCTCCCCTCCTTGCCCATAATCAGATCACCTTGGTTCCTAGAAGTTCCTACTTATTTTAATTAAATTCATCATCTCTGCAATTGTTCAAGTCCATACTTCTTCAGACCATCCCTATCCTACTATTGTATTAACTCTCCCTATTAGAAGGGAAGTTCCTTGAGGATTGGGATTATCTTTGCTTTTTTAGTTTTATTTCCAGCCTTTACCACAGTACTTGAAAAGCATATTGATTCTTCCTTTGGGCTTTCAGGCCCATTCTTTTTCAAAGAAGTTGTTAATCATTCTGTATAGTTTACTAGGCGCTCTATCTACCCTTTAGTACAAGACTAAAAGCAAACAATTAGAATGTTAACTAAATCCTTTTTGAGCTGTGAATGTTAATACCAGCTCCTCTGCAGTGATATATTTATGCTAGCATATATTCTCAGATTTAGAGCTGAAAAGGTCTTTAGGGGGTCATCAGTCCAAATGTTTTTATATGATGTATAAATCTATTAAATCATTTTTCAGTCTGTTTGACCCTTTTAGGTTTTGGTTTTTGGTTGCTGTTGATTTTTTTTGCTTTCATTTTTGTTTTTTTGGTTTTTTTTTTGCAAAGATTAAATTGGTTTACTACTTCCTTCTCTAGTTCATCTTACAGATGAGGAAAGTGAGACAAACAGAGTTAAGTGACTTGCCCAGGGTCACATAGCCAGGAATCAACAGAGATTGGATTTGAATACAGGTTTTCTTGCTTCCAAGCCCAGTATTTCATTCACTGCATCACCCAGCTGCTCATGCCCAAGTAGCATGTGTGAGTAGCAAGTGACAGGGCCAGATTTTGAATCCTGGACCTCTAAGTTGAAAGTCAGTCCAAAAAAGGTCCTGGACTATGAATCAAAAAAACCTAGATCCTGTTCCAGGATTTCTTCTTTAAGACCTATGTGACTGTCAGCAAGAATCTTTGACCCTGAGCTCTTGCTATATTTATAAAATGCTCGAGTTAGATAAGGTGACTCCAAGTCTCCAAGACTCCCAGTGTCTAAGGGTCTATGAAAACTTCCCTAGTTAGAGAAATACTTGACAGAGGATCCTTTTACCTGATGAGTCAATCAATCAAATAATCAATCTATCTCCTTATAATCATTTAGTAAATAGTGGCTAGTGCTAAGTGCTAAGGATAGAAAAACAAAATCAACTGTCCTTCATGCAATAATTGCAACAGAGCCTGGCCCTGACTCCACAATCTCCTCCAGATCCTGATAAGAGAAGTAAACTTGCATTTCCCTTAGTGCTCCTCTGGTGGAATAGATAGTTATCAATTTTGAGGGATGCAGTCATTCTCTGACCCCCAAAAACAAGATGGGTGAAATTCCCCTATTATTCTTTCAAGGTAAGGCTCTGTTAAAAATGCAAATGTTATTCAAATAGAATGATGCATTATATTATTATCATCAGCAAAGCAGCTAACTCCAAATTCATTTTGTTAGATTAACTAACAAAAAGCAAAATCATAGGAAGGGGGATCACAATACAAGTAAGTGTTGATGTGGAAGCCAGGGAATAGGTACAACCAGGGTTATGGGAGTGCTAGGCAGTATTAGGAGAAGAGAGCTCTGGGTAACTGGAAGAGGGTCTCTCTAAAAAGGAGGAAAGGGCAGAAAAATGGAAAGAGGTGTGTAGAAAATAAATTACTGGCTTACTTCACAATTTTGATTAGACTAGAGATCTTTCAAGCCTCTCCCCTTCCTCTACTTTCCCCTCTGAACAGTCAAAAAAGATCATTGTGGATCTCAGTATTCTCTTCCACTGATCTGATTCCAGATGGCTAGTGGACAGCAAAATATCCTAACTATAAAGTCAGGCTTCCTGACTTATGAGTTCTTTCAGCTATCTTGAATGTGAACTGGATAATCATTTCCCAACCAAACCAAATTGTAATCAGTTTTCAATTATTTCATAAATTATGAGCATACCATATTCTCCCACATCTTACATTCTTCTATTCTGACTATATGCAATCAACTCTGCATATGATAGACCAAAAAAACCTCAAACCATAATAAATAGCCAAAAACCAAATGAGAATGTTCTCTGACTTCAAGAAATTTACTTTTTAACTGGAAGGATATCCTATGTATCCATCATTAATAAATACAAGGTGAACTTATGAAAGACAGAATTTCAACAACTGGAGTATAGAAAAAGAAAACCAGTTTTGCATAGGGGATGCCAACTGAATTGAACCTGGAAGGAAGGCAGGGTTTCCAAGAGTTAGAGATGAGGAGAACATATATTCCAGGCAGGGAAGGAAAAATCAAATAGAGGTTTCAGGATGTAGCTAGTTTTCATTTTGGGTAGAATTTAGAGGTCATGAAAGGGATTAATAAAAAACATCTGGAAAGGTAGATGGCATCAGATTACAGAGGGTTTTTAATGCCAAACTAAGGAATTTCTATTTTAACATAAAGAACTGCTAAAGATTTTTGACCTAGGAATGATATGGCTAATTCGGTTTGTGCCTTACTAAGATAATGGTTATGGGTGAATAGATTGAAGACATAGGAAACAAGGAGAAAAATTGGAAATCTAGTTTGTCTATAGTTTAGGCAAGAGGTGAAGGACTGAAAAGGAAATGATTAACCCCCAAAGAGATCAGAGAAAGAGGAAAATGTATGATGTATATGTACAATTATTTATGTATATTACATTTGTAGAAAAATATAGCAGTTCTTTTTGCAAAGAATTAGAAACTAAGGGAGAACCCATCAATTAGGAATTGTCTAAACAAATCCATGAATGGGGTCAGCTAGGTGTTGCAGTAGATAAGAGCACTGGTCCTGGAGTCAGGAGGACTGGAGTTCAAATACGGCCTCAGACACTTAATAATTACCTAGCTGTGTGATCTTGGGCAAGTCACTTAACCTCATTGCTTTGCAAAATTAAAAAAAACACAAATCCATGAATGCAGTGAAATATTTTTATGCCATAAAAAAACAATGAGGTGGTTTCAGAGATACTTGGGAAGATTTTTATGAAATGATAAAATATGAAATGAACAGAGAACAATTTTTACAATAAAAACATTGTAAAGACAAGCAACTAAGATCAATTAACAACCATGATAAAAAAAAAAAAAGACCAAACATGAAGCATGCCACCTACCTCTTAACAGAGATGCAAAGGACTCAAGACATATATTTTGAATAGGACCAATGTCAGAATTTGTTTTGCTGAACTATGTAAATTTTTTTAAACAAAGATTTTCTTTTCAGTGTTGGTAGTGGCATGGAGAGGGGGTTTAGGAGGGAGAGAAAATAAATGCTTGTAAATTTATAGAATAAAATTTTACAAGTAAAATGTTTAGGAAAAAAAGAGGACTATTATGAGAAATGCCATAAAGAGAAAATCACCAGGACTTAGAAATATTGAATTTGAGAGGTTAGAGAAAAAGAAGACTCAAGACTGACTGAAGTTGGGAACCTTGGTAACTGGGAGGATGGCAATGACCTTAACAGGTTCTGGGAAATCTGGAGATGGGACAGGTTGAATTGGAAAGGTAACTTCTGTTTTAGATACACTGAGTCTGAGAAGTCAGTCAGATATTCAGGTGGAGGTGTCTGCAAGGACATGGAGCTCATGAGAAAGATCAGGGTTGGTTGCAGAGATTTGAGGATTCATTTGTATAGCCAAAGAGCATGATAATTAAATGCATGAGAATTGATGAAATGGAGTGGAGTGAAGATCATAGGAGCATAGACTTAGAGCTACAAGAAGCTTTGGAAGTTAATAAATTAGCCTAACTTTATTTTTCAAATAATGAAAGCGAGACCCAGAGTATCACAGATAGGATCAGAATAAGACTTTGAATCCAAGTCTCCTGACTTCAAAATCAATACTCTTTCTTTTTTCCTTTTCAGTTTTTACAAGGCAGTGGGGTTAAGTGATCTGCCCAAGATCACACAGCTAGGTAATTATTAAGTGTCTGAGATCAAATTTGAACTCCAGACTCCAGGGATGGTGCTCTATCCACTGCACCACCTAGCTGCCCCAGAAGCAGTATTCTTTCTAAATATCAGTCTATCTCCAGAAGGGAAGAAAAGGCCCAGGACAGAGTCTTGGGGGATACCTACACTTGGGGGAAAGAATCCAACAAAGGAGATTGAGAAAGAGCAGTCAGAGAGGCAATAATAAAAGTATTAACTTGCATTTATAAAATGTCTACTATATATCAGGTGTTTTACAAATATTTCATTTGATTCTCGTAAGAATGCTGGAGGTGCTATTATTATCCACATTTTACAGTTAAGGAAACTGAAGCAAACAAGTTAAATGACTTGTCCAAGGTCACACAGTCAATATATGAGGCTAGATTTGAACTCAGATCTTATTGACTCCAGGATCAATACTCTATTCACTATATCATCTGGTAAGAGCACTGTTGAATTCCATCACTTCCATTAGCCTTAGTCTTGATAAACAGAGGGAACAGAAATGGAAGCAATGTCAGATTTTATATTCTTTCTTGGATTCAAAGATCACAGCAGACGGTGATTGCAGCCATGAAATTAAAAGACACTTGATCCTTAGATGCAAATCTGGATAGCATACTAAAAAGCAGAGACATCACTTTTCCAACAAAGGTTTGTATAGTAAAACCTCTGGGTTTTTTTTTTTCAGTTATAATGTATGGTTGTGAGAGTTGGATCATGAGAAAAGCTGAGCATTGCAGAATCAAAGCTTTCATGTTGAAGTGCTGTCCCTTGGACTGATCACAGAGACCAAACCAGTCAATACATAGAGAAATGAACTCAGATTACTCAACTGGAATTCCAGGTCAAATACTAAAACTAAAGCTTAAATACTTTGGCCACATAATGAGAAGATGGAACTTGTCAGAAAAGACCAAGAAGACAGCAGAATGTTTAGAAAGTATCATAGAAATAACACACATGAATTTGAACAGACATCAGAAGATAGTAGAGGAGTGTCATGTGTTATGATGGGGACACAAAGAACTGGACATGACTAAACAAAAAAGGAGCAATGTCATAGAAGATAATAGCTAGGAGGGGCTAAGGATAGAGAAAAAGTCATCTCAACAGGAGGGGTTGTTAGTAGAATCAAAAGTCACAGAAAAGTATGATGAGGATAGAGGAAAAGTCATCTCTTAACAGAATGTTTCATCTGATGGGTGTATAATTTTATTACTATAAATCACTTTTTCATGAAGGTAGATTGGTAAATGGTTTAATGAAACATTTAAATGTTTGAACATTGATAGTCATCATCAGTGTCCTCATAAATGGTTATGGATAAAGGTGGATGGATCTTATATTCACCATCTATCTACTAATGAGGTGAAATAGCATAATGTTAGTAGAAAGAACATAGGACCAGGAGCCAGAAAACTGAGTTCTAGTTTTGGTTCTGCCATTTAATTAAATTATAAATGATTAAAGTTGGAAATTTCCTTAGAGTTAATCTAGTCCAATTTACTCATTTTACAGAAGAGGGAATAGACCTGGAGTGAAGTAAATTGGCTAAGATCAAGCAAACTCTATGACTTTATTGTGTCATAGCTACCACTTTTTGTTGTTCAGTCATTTAAGGTATGCCTGACTCTTAGTAACCCAATTTGGTTTCTTGGAAAAGATGCTGGGATGGTTTGCCATTTTCTTTCACAAAATCATTTTTCAGATGAGGAAACAGGCAAATAAGGTGAAGTGACTTGTCCAGGATCACACAGCTAGGGAGTGTCTGAGGCCAGATTTGAACTCAAATAAATGAGTCTTCCAGACTCCAGGCCCAGCACTCTAGTACCTAGCTGCTAGAATTGGAACATAAGTGGATGCTTAATAAATATTTATTGAATTGGAAGTGTAAAAGGACATGATTCCTTCTCATCTCTGATTCTGAGTTCATCAACTCTATATGAGACATCACCTCAGATTTTAGGTGACCTTGAGAGACTGAAGCTTAGCCTTTTGAACAATGGATAGAAGATCTCCTTGTTGAAGTCAAAGACATTTAGGAAGCTGGATTTAAACTTGTTCTTTGACTTACAATACTTGTAACACTAGAGACTAAGAGTGCTAGGGGGTAGACTTCTCTTGGAGGGCATAGGAACCAGCAGAACTTGATAGTCATTAGTTCTGTAAGTCAAAGCAGTTATAGGAAGATCTCCTGTCCTATTTCCTCTTCATCAACATCACATATTTAAACAGCTTATAACTTATCTCTGGAACAACTAATTATTAATACTTTTCCATCCAGAAAAGTTCTCATTTATCTTCAGCCTTTACTTCCTTTATTTAGTCTCCTTTCATAACAAAATATTTTTGTCTCTATTGTATATCCTAGTCAGAAATTTTTTTGAAGGTGTAAATAAATGTCCACTGGATTTCCCTTTCTATATGCTTATTATATACAACCTCAGGAAACTCTAACAGGTGAGGGAAGCATTATTTTTCCTTTCAGAAACTATGGTGCCTGTATCTTCATTGGTTACACTTGGATCTGCACACAGAGACTCTTTACTACAGATTCAACCAACTTATTAAGGATGGAAATGGGTCTTCCACTTGTAAGAGTTATTTCTGGAGTCAGAGAATTATAGAATGTCAGAGCTTAAGGGAAGTATAGATACCAATTTGCCCAACTCCCACATTTTACAGATGGGAAACTGATGCCAAAATGGGGGAGTGACTTGACCAAATGCAGAGAGTTAGTGATAGAACCAGGAGTCCTGGCTTCCAATCTAATGCTTTTCTACCCACATCACACTATTTTCTAATCCTTATGAACAAGAGAAATATTGACAGTCTTATCTCTTAATACAAGTCTTGTTTTTAAAGGCAACATCAAATCCAGCATTTCCACAATTTCAGCCTCCCAAATTTTTTAAAACAGAATTTTATTTTTTCCAATTATGTGTAGACAAATTTTAACATTGATTTTTTTGAGTTCCAAACTTTCTCTTTTTTCCCCCCTCTCTCTACATAAAACAGTAAGCAATTTGATATACTATATATATATATATACATATATATTATATATATACATATATATTATATATATATATAATATATATGCGATCTTGAACCCTGGCCTTCCTGGCTTGGAGGTTGGCTCTTTATTCCACTAACCACCTGTCTCTGGTATTACTGGCATTTATACTCAGTTTGTCAATTTAGTCTAGAACATCCTGTGTATTATAACAACTCTGATCTAATATCCCCAACTTATCTGACTCAAAAATAATTTGGTGTATGAATATCCTTAACGACTTCCTCAATAAAGATTTAAACAGTCTATGCCATTTCCTTTTCATGCAAGACTTTTGCACCATGATTATCCTGCCTTTCAATTGGCCCCCAGGAAAGGGCTGAGCACCAAGAATGGAAGACAAAGCAATAAACTGAGTAGAGCTAGTGGAAGTGAGGTGGGAGCCTTCCCAAGGGTTTGAGAAGTGTGGAGAGCAGGGCAATCCATGAACAATCCAAGAGACATCAGCAGGGGTGAGAAATGAAGTCAATTCATATGGGAAGAAGACATTTTCCCTTGGGAGTTTCAGAAATCAGACCTGCCCCTTCCAAGTCCCTAGTGAAAGAGAATTATTAAAAAAAAAAAGGGCTAAGATAAATCATCCCCTCCCCTCCCTTCTTCTCACCCCCACCCTTTTCTGGGAAACCTCTCCCCACCTCCCTTCCCTGAAGTCTTTCTCTTCTCCTTCTCTCTCTCCCTCCCCTCAGGGGACCTTTCCCTCTAGTTCTCCCTGGACCTCTTGGCCACTTTTCCATCCAAGAGCCATTGAGGATGAGGGACTAGAGGGTAGGAATTTTCTCCTCTCTAATTTTATGTAGAGCTGGTCAATTATGACAAACTCTGCATTCTTCTTTTTGAGATAGAGGAGTGGGGGAGAGAGTTCTGGGGATGGGTACAGTAACTGTCAGACCCCCACCAGAGAGTTTGTCTTCTACTAGATTCTCTTGTTTAAAAGATAGGAGTTTGGAACTCCCCCTCTGGCTAGGGTGACAAGACATCTGCACAAAATAATAGGTTAGTAAATATCTGGATTTTTATGGTATGAGGGGGAAAATATGAAACTCTTACCCAGTAGTGAAAAACAGAGACTGTTAGGGAAGCAGATTTTGGCAGTAGTGGTGGTGGTGAGGTTGGGAAAGCAAACTGATACATCCCCTTGCAGAGTCTTCAAAATAAGACCATCTCGGTTTAGTCTGGGGTGGGGCATGGGAGATTTGGAGGGAGGGACTTCTAATATTCAAATTGCTTCATGAGTTAGTCTAGTTCTGACTCTCCCTCTATTATCAGAAGGAACAGATAGAAAACCAGACCTAGAATCTGAAAGACCTGAGTTCTAACCTAACCCTAACCCTCATATACTTACTAGTCCTGTGACCTTCTACAAGTCACATAAATTCAGTTAGCTCAGTTTCCTCATTCATAAAATGGGGATAATAAATAGCATCTACCTCCCAGGGTAGACGTGAGGATAAAAAGAAAGCACTTTGCAAAACCTTAAAGCACCCTTAAAGATTATATATATATATATATATATATATATATATATATATATATATATATATTTGATTTATATGTATATTATATATAAAGACTAAAAGGGTACTTTAGGGATATGAGTGTTATATGATATCTATCTATCTATCTATCTATCTATCTATCTATCTATCTATGTCTCCAGGATAGCTAGATGTCACAGAAGATAGAGCACTGGACTTGGAATCAGGAAGACTGCAGATTGAATCCAGCCTCACATCCAGGGCCATCTCTAGTGATCCTGATTCATATTTGGCCCCTGGACACAGGTGGCTGTGGAAGAGACAGTGAAGTTGGTGACTTAGCACAACACTCTCTCACTCAAATTCAATTCATGTACTTATCATGGCATCAACTCCCTGATGTTATGGTCTTCTTCAAGAAGGAAGGATAAAACAAATACATATATACAGATACATCTCCAGAATTTGTTATTTCCCATCTCCCACCTCAGGGATGCTAGGTGGTAGCTCTCAATTGACCACACATCTAACTAGATACTTTGCACATAGTGGGCAATTTTTGATCTGCATTTAAATCAAATTAGTACCCTAAGGATAGAGATGAGTGGACATCTGTGGGTCTGGAAGAAGGGAAACCAGCTCCACCTGGAAGACATTAACAGGAATAAGGGGTTATAGTAATTTATATAAATTCCTTCTATTAGAAAGTCAGCTTGGGGGCAGGAACTGTGCCTGACTAGTACTTAGTAGGTGCTTAATCAAGGCTATACAAATTGCATTGCATTTCAACAAATCCTCTGATGATAATCAAATTTTCTATAGTTGGTTTTAATATAAGGGGTTTATAAGCTATTTGTGTGTATGAAAAACTATGCAAGTATGCATGTGCATACATGTGTTTATTTGTATGTTTGGATTGTGTCATATGTATACATATACACAGATATATTTTAATATAATTGATTTCTTTTGCAACTCAATGTATTTTATTTTATGTCTTTAAAAACATTCTAAAAGGGATCCATAGATTCCATCAGGTAGCCAAAAGAGTCCATGACACAACCCTTGGCTAAAGAATCTTATATTCAACCAGTCAGTCAACAAATATTCATAAAATACTTATTGTGTACCAGGCACTATATTAAGCACTAGGAATATAAAGAATCACAAAAACAGTCCCTGCTCTCAAGGAGTTCACAGCCTAATGAAGAAGACATCATGAAAGCAACTACTCGCCATCAAAATATTTGCAGAATTGGGCACCTAGGAAAGGCTTCTTTGTTTTCTCTCTTTTTTTTTTTCATTTATATACAAAGGTAGTTTTCAACATTCATCTATTTGCAAATTTATCAGCTCCATTTTTTTTCTACTACCTTCTCTTGCTTCCTCCTCCCCTTTGGAGAGAACTATATGATAAAAGTTGTACATGTATAAAAATGTTTAATATATTTCCGTATTGGTCATGTTGTGAAAGAGGAATTAGAACTAAAAGAAAAAAAAACATGGGAAAGGAAGAAAATGAACATAGTATGCTATGCTCTGCATTCAGACCATAATTTTGTTTTGTTTTTTGGATATGGATGTCATTTTCCTTAACAGGACTGGGAAAATGCTTCTTATAGAAGGTGAAATTAGCTTGGGATGGAGGAGAAGGAAGAAAGAAAAAGAAGGAAAAGGAGGAGAAGGAGGACATGTATATAGTGCTTTAAGGTTCACACTGCACCTTATGAAAATCATCTCATTTGATTCTCACAAGAGCAGTGAGAGGTAGGTGATATTATCAGTCTCAATTAACAGATAAAGAAACTGAGGATGAGATTTGGTCAAAGTCAGATGACTAGAAAGTGCCTGAGACTAAATTTGAACTCAGATTTTCCTGAGCCAAGGTCCAATACTGATGATGATGATGATGTTTGTTTGTTCCTTGTTCTCAAAGAAGACCATGACATCAGGGAGATGATGCTATGACAAGCACATGAATTGTATTGGAGTGAGGTGGTGCTGGGCTAAGTCACCAGCCTCACTTTCTCCTCCAGAGCCATCTGGGTTCAGTGGCCTGATATGAATAAGGTTGACTGGAGATGGTCCCAGATGAGAGGCAAAAAGGGTTAAGTGACTTGCCCAAAGTCACACAGCTCAGACATGTCAGTTGTCTGAGATTAGATTCAAACTCCTGACCTCCTGCCTCCAAGGCCAGTGCTCTATCCACCACACCACTTGGATGCCAGGTCCAACACTAGCTAGCCATTGTACTACCTGGTTAACTAGATTTGAAAGACATTAGAGAAACTAAGAGTCAGAAATAAAAAAGAAATTTCAGATATAGAGGACAACCCTAGGAAAACAGAGGAGTTAGAAGAGATCAAAAAAGATAATATTTGTAAAGAATTTAGCATAGAGATTGTTACATATTAAATGCTATATTATTATTACTATTATATAGAGTATTCTATTCATGGAAAAGCATTGGTTAGTGTCACTGAATTGCAGAGTGAAGGAGTAAGGTGTGGGAAGACTGAAAAGGTAGGGAGGCTTCAGGTTATGAAGAACTTTAAAAATCCAAACTTAGGATTTTATTTTTGATCCTGGAGTTAATAGGGAACCACTACACCCAGGTGCTTTAAAGATCAGTTTGACAGCTAAGAGGAAGAGACTTGAGATAGGGAGACCAACTAGCAGTTCAGGAGTGAGATAATATTGTGTCTCGAAAGTCTTAGTGCATTTAAAGCTTCAGTACCTCAAAATGGCACCTCTTGTGAGAGATGTTATGAAGGGAGAAATGACAGACTTGACAACTGGTTGGATATGGATATGAGAGGGAGGAGAGAAGAGTCAAGGATAATGCATAGGTGGCAAATCTGGGTGATGGAGAAGATGGTGGTACCCTGGGTAGTAATATAGAAGGTAGGAAGAGGGGGAAGGGTTAGGGAGAAAGATAATAAATAATCAGTTTTGGATATATGTCATTTATTCATTTTTTCAATAAGTTTTTATAGAGGACTTATTATGCATAAAGTCTTTTGTTAGTCACCTGAAGGTAATATGATATGTGAAATAAAATAATAATTTATATGGTGTTTTTGTTTACTCCATTCTCTCTGGGATGATAATATCTATCATACAATAAAACATTCTAAGTGTGTAGTGTTTTATAATTTATAAAATTATAAATTATAAAATTTATAATTCACATGAATTCTCTCCTTTGGGGAGCCTTCTTCTCTCTCTCCATGTAAAAAAAAAAAGGAAGGGAAGGTAGCAAGCATTTATTTAGTACCTATTACATGCCAGACACTTTTCTTGGCACTTTTTACAAATATTATCTCATTTGATACTTATTCAATTCTTTTATTTGTACATGTTTTCTCTTTATACTGAATATAAGCTCCTTAAAGGCATTTTCATTTTGGTCTTTGTGTATCCTTGTATTCTTGGTACTTAAAAGCCAGGTTCTTCCTATCTTTCAAATCCTACCTCCTCCACAAAGGCAGTGGAACTAGTGCAAAGGGTAACTGAATTAACTTAGGAAACATGGGCTTTGATTTCAACTTTACCACCAACATTGTGGCAGTTAGATAGCAAAGTGAAAAGAGTACTGGATCTAGAGTCAGGAAGACCTGAGTTCAAATCTAACCTCAGACACTTAGTAGCTCTGTGCCTCAGTTTCCTCATCTGTAAAATGAGTTGGAGAAGGAAAAGGCAAATGCCTCCAGTATCTTTGCCAAGAAAACCCAAAATAGGGTCATGAAGAGTCAGATACAACTGAATAACAACATTGTGACAAGAGGCAAGTCATTTAATAACCGTACGGTTTCTTTCTCTATAAAATAAATAGGCTTGGGGTCGGGGGAAATGGCCTTAAATCAAGGATTCTTAACCATTTTTGCCATGGACCTCTTTATCAATCTGATGAAGCCATATATATACCTAAGTACATTAAATATGAAAGATTACAAAGAAAATTATTTTGAAATATCACTTTCAAAATATATTAAAAGGTCACAGATCTAAGAACCTCTGTCATGGAGGTCTTTAAGATCAATTAATAAATCAACAAGCAGGTGATTTGCTATTTCCTTCTCCATTTCATTTTACAGATGAACGGAATCAAATGGAGTAAGTGACCTGTCCAAAGTCACACACAGCTAGTAAATGTCTGAGGCCAGATTTGAACTCAGGTGTTCCTGAGTCCATACCCAGCACTCTATTCCACTAAACCACTTGGGTATCTGAATTTTTATACATACATACATACATACACACACACACACACACACACACACACACACTCTAAAAGGAAAGTTCTCCTGTTGGAGGTAGACTTTGAATCAGATCAGCATCAAGGAATTAATAATGAATTTAAAACCAAGAAAGGCAAAAACAATTCCTACTCTCAAGAAGCCTATATTCTTTGAAGAAAACTGGTGATTCTAAGAGGTGAAAGTGAGAGGGGAATTTATCCCAGCCAGAATGATCAGCCCCTATGCAAAAGTTGTGTCAGCTGATAAGAGAAGGAATGTTATGTGCCAGGAAGGCCATCTTGGCCAGACACAAGAATTTATGAACTGGAAGAATGCAAAATAAACTTGCAAAGGTAGATTGAAACCAGTTTGTGAAGGACTCTAAATGGCAAACAAAGGAATCTCTATTTTGTTCCCTGGGAAGTGATAGGAAACTTTCCACTGTACTTTACTGAGAAGGAGAGTAACAGGGATAGAACTTTTCTTTAGTGTTAAGTAGCAGTGTGAAAAAAATGGATTGAATGGTGTAAAGACAAGATAGGTAGGAGAATTAAGAGGATATTGAAAGAAAGTAGATATATAATGAAAGCCTAAACTAGAGTGTTGGCCTTGTGACTGGGAAGATGGGGATAGACTTGACTCACATCCTGGTAAACATCTAGCAACCAGCTCTGAAAAAAAAAGGGGATGTTAAGTTTAAACTTCATTATTAATATTTTCTCCATCTTTCTTTAGTCTAGACAATCAAAAAACAATAATCCAAACACTGATTATCAGTTGGCTTTCTCTAGAGCAGGTTCAAGCGCCCCTAAGACATTGCATACCTTCAACAAAGGAGACTGAGGAAGAGAAAGAGAAATCACAGCAAAATCTAGAAGGGGTGATCATCCAGGATGCATGAGAAGGTGACCCAATACAGCTCTAAAATAATCTAATTCCAACCTTTCTTTGACCACTTTAGGACACATTCCTCTCTTCCTCTTCTGAACTCACAATCACTTATCATCTGCATTATTCACCTAGATCTTAATCATATGTATTTATTTAGAGGCCTGTGATTTTATCAGTGTGAGGAAACTCCCTCTGCTAATACAAATAAGCAACTCATCTGTAACTGAGGGTCTTACAAGTCATGTATGATGTGTAAATATGACTACATAGACTGATAAATATTATCTAAATAAATGAACATTGGTTCTCAAAAAGAATTTATAATGTGGTTGTACAGAGGAGACTCAAGAAAAAATAATGTGAAATTAAATACCAAGTGAGTCTAAAAGACTCCCCCCGCCTTTTAAAACTGACTTTGTAGCAGTTTAAAAAATGCTCTATGAAATCTTTTTGGCTTGTCATTTTTTTTTCCCTTCTCTTTTGCACCTGGATACACTTTGTGGCTTTTCCTGTTCTCACATGGGTAATTTTTTACCATTTTGAAAAAGATGGCTTTTTCCCCATGATAGCCTCTTTTTCTCTGTCAGTTAGACATGCAGCGTTTTTGTTCACACACTTGGTCTTTTTTATCTGTGGCACATGTTTCTCCTGGGCTTCCAATAAGGTGTTTTTCAAAAGTCCAGGTTTCCTGTGGGCTTTTACTTTTTAAATCACTCACTTTTTCCCCCCGACCAGCAGTAATGCTCTGCAACCTTGTCTTCTCTGTGTTCTGTACAATAAATAGTCATTATTCATACAGAAACAGATAACAAAAGCTGACTTTTTTTTTATCTAGCCCCTTCCTTCAGGGTTGCAAAGCGATTTACCTATGTGAATTACATAGTACATGCATGCATATATAGCTCTTTGCATTCATTTTCTCATTTGAGTTATTCAACTCAGACATATATTATAGATAATATTGTCTCTGTTTTACAGATGAAGAAATTGAGACTCAGATAGTCACCAATGGTCAAGCATCTAATATGTATCAGAAGCAATTTCTGAGGCCATGTTTTTCAGACAGGATCTGGCATTCAACCCACCATGCTTCCTACATATGACAATGTGTTTAAAAAAATTTAAAAGCAAAATAAGTCAGTCATGCTTCATTAAGGAAAAAAGAAGAGTTGGTAATGGAAAAAATATATATTCCTAGTTGTAACAGCAAATAGGCTGAAAACCATACTATAATAGGCTGGGGGGGGGGGGCGGGTGAAGGGAGACAATCTTTTTGCTTTTCCAGTCATGCTTGGAGAGCTAGACATTGTCCAAAGGGATTTATACACTTGAAATAAATTTCATATTTGATCTAAGAAATAAAACTAGTTCTTTCCTGATTTCTAGTACATTGGCTCCCAACCATCTTAAAGGTGTGACCCTGACTTTGATTTCCTACTACCTCCCTTCCTCAGAAAGCTAGGTTGTTAGAAATTACTTCACTGCTGGACCAGAACTAAGTATATGACCCAGTCCTGGAGAGTATTATCTGGGTGACCATGGGTAAGTTTTTAGTCTCAGTTTCCTTATCTGAAAAGTAAGGATAATATTAACCACAGAGCATCCTATTTGCCTCCCAGGGTTATTGGGAGGCCCACATGAGATAATGGCTACAGTATGATGATGATGTTTGTCCTTCATACTTGAAGAAAATCATGACATCTGGCTAGTGACACAATAACTGCACATGAATTGGATTTAAGTAAGGGGGGATGCTGTGCTAAGTCACCAGTCAAACTTGCCCTTGAAGCATCATTTGTGTCCAGATATGATTCAGGATGACTAGAGATAGGGCAATCAGGGTTAAGTGACTTGCCCAATGTCACACACAGCTAGTAAGTGTTTGAGGCTGCATTTGAACTCAGATCCTTATGACTTTAGAGTTGGCACACTACCCACTGCTACATCTAGCTGCCTTAATGGATATAAAATTATATTAAAGTCAGAGATTCCTATTATTATTCTTCACTATCCTCCTCTGAAAGAAGTGCTCCAGGGTGACCCTGTTTTCTGAACCAAAAATTAGAACACATGGTCTAAGAAAGGATCTTGTTTTTACAAAGCCTGATTAACAAGCATACCTCCTATTCTTGAAATTGAGACCATCTCCAAAAGAAAGCCTAGAACCTATGTATGGCATTTGTGTGCATATTCGTGTGAGACTTAAACTTTTAAGTTGGTGAAATAAGTGATCTAAAATTAATTAGGGGAAGGGGAATTTTCATGGAATTTCAGGATGTCACTGAAGGAAGATTGCAAAAGCAGAGATTGGGAGTGGACTCCATTTGAATTTTCCTTATTTCCCTTGCTTCACCAAATTTCAAGTTAAAACTTTATACTTAAAAAAAGAAAAAAATCATTCTTTTGTAGGAGAGAAATGCCTGGTTGCAGAAAAAGATTGAGCAGCCATTTGTTTTCAAATGTGCCCATTCTCCAAAATGTATGTAGTTTGCAGTTTGAATATGAGTATTGCTAAAGGATTTTTGACTTGTCACCTGGTCAATCCTAATTCAGCTTAAAAGTGGAAGGAATGGTTGGTAAATTGTTCACCATCTTTTATTAACACTAAAGATTCTCCTTTTTACCAAAATGATTACTACTACCTTCTTCCTCCACCTTCAGTCAAATTTAAAGGGCTATCAAATCACCTAAGCAGTTGTCATCTAATTATCATTAGAGAAATTGTTTTTGAAAGATGTTTATTTAATATTCCAAATTCAGATGTTTTAATGATTATAACTGCAAGAGGGATGATCAGAGTTCAAGAAATGTTGAAAAGCTCATATCCCTGGCCCACAGAGTAAATTCTGAATGTCTAATTGTACAGCAGGTATCCTTGAAAGTGTTTTTATGGACCAAGTCCTTGCCAAGTGGGGCCAATTTTGGAGCCCTCTCCTACTTGGAGAGGTTTTATTAAATATTCCTCATTTGAATTCTAATTGATGACATTCTTAGCATCTTCCAGATAAAAGTGAGGTTGAGGTTGATTTTATGTGTAGTAGCTATTTTGAATCATATTCTCACAAGAGATGTTTAAACTAAAAAATGTGTGAAAATAGCACAACAGAATTTGGACCGCTTTTAGACAGATGGTTCACATCACCATAAGGCACCACAGAAAGTACTTTTCCCACAACCTCCCTCCCAACATTATTTGGTAGGTAGGTAGATACTGGGACAGGTAGGTGGCTCAGTGGATAAAGTGCCAGGCCTGGAGTCAGGAAGACTCATCTGCTTGAGTTCAAATCTGGTCTCAGACATTTATTACCTATGTGACCTTGAGCAAGTCACTTAACCATATTTGCCTCAGTTTTCTAGTTTTGTAAAATGAGCTGGAAAAGGAAATGACAAACTACTCTACTATCTTTGCCAAGAAAACACCAAAGAGGGGGTCATGAAGAGTCAGACCCAAGTGAAAAACAACTAAAGTGCAGGTATTAGGATCAGGACTGGGTCTGTGATATCATTGACATAGGAAACTCCCAATAAGGAATCTCTAATTAACCAATGAAACTTGATGTCTAAGAGGGCTGTCTAGATAACTGAGAGTAGTAGTTCAGCTGTCACTTTTTCAGGTGGGTCACTTGAGCAGAGGGAAATATTCCTGGCTTCAAGAGGCATCTCTATGATGCCTGTCCTACAAGAATTATTATTATCACTCCTTTTTTGATGACATAGAAATTGAGGCTCAGGGGGTGGCTAGGTGGCACAGTGGATAAAGCATTGGCCTTGGAGTCAGGAGTACCTGGGTTCAAATCTGGTCTCAGACAATAATTACCTAGCTGTGTGGCCTTGGGCAAGCCACTTAACCCCATTTGTCTGGCAAAAAACTAAAAAAAAAAAAGAAAAGAAAAGAAAAGAAAAGAAAAGAAATTGAGGCTCAGGAAGTTGAATGGAATCACTGAGTAATTGATCATGAAATTGGTAAAGTGTCAAAAGAACACACTGGAACCTAATCCATAGATGAAAGATTCAAATGCAAAAGAACATACCAGTAGGTTCTACATAATTCACTCAACACTGGATCAAGGGTTGATATTAATCATGAAATGTCTCTTAAAAATCTTAAAAATCATCCTTTCACATTTCTCCTTTCAAAGAAAAGATGCAAGCTTAGAGCTCCACCTTTGATACAGGCTGGCTGTAACCCTGGATGAGTTCCTAAACCTCAGTGCTCCAGGCCACTCTCAATCAAGGAATATTTATTAAGGACCCACTAACATATAAGGCAATGTGCTTATATGTTATTGAAAATATAAAGTAGCAATAAAATATAGCTACATACTCTTGCTCAAGGACAAATGGCTCATGTTTATATAAACTATAAAGTTTATAAAACATTTTCCTGACAATCACTGTTTGAGGTCGGTGATACAGTGACTGGTTTATGGTATCACAGTTAGTAAAATACACATTGAGAATTCAAGTCTTAGTCATTTGAAGACCAGTGCACTTAACTTCAAAATCATCCTACCTCTGAGGCAGCTATGCTGGTGGTTAGGCAGACAATAGATTAAAAATAAAAGGCACTAAATAACAAAACAGTACAAGACATGCCACAAAGCAGTAGCTGATTTTATTTGCCGAATACATAGAACGGACGGGAGAATAGACTAGGCTGGGAAGGCTTCAGGAAAGAGGAACTCAAGAGTTGAGTTTTTAAGCATTAGTGGTATTCCATTGGGCCAGCTAGGTGAATAGATCATTTGGGTCTGGAGTCTGGAAGGTCTGAGTTCAAATCCAACCTGCGATAGTAGCTTGTGTGTCCCTGGGCAACCTCTGTTTGCCTTAATCCACTGGAGAAGTAAATAGCACACCGGTCCAGTATCTTTGCCAAGAAAACTCCATGGATAATATTTGTGCGCTATGGCCCACAGGGTCATGAAGTCAAGATGCAACTCAACAGCAATAGTACTTGGTTAGGACAGAGGAAGAGAAGAGGTTGAAAACTGCAGAGTATTTAGAAATATAATAGGATCATAGGAATAGAACAAATTCCATTTACCTTGACAAGATTAGTTCCAGAGGTCAGGATTCCTTAGAAATAAGGTCTGCCAGGAAGGTAGGGGCCAGGTTAAAGAATTTGGAGCTGTTAAGTCTTTTAGTTTGGTCATTCATCATACATTTTAATAATCTGTACAAAGGTAATGAATATGGGGTCAAATTATGTCTCATTGTCTTGAATATCAAGCATTAGATTTCAGCAACAGGGTAATGTTTAAAGGGATGGATTGGTAGTCAAAAGACCTGGATTTTAAAGTTCGATTTCAGGCAGGATCTGGGAGACAATAGGCAAATTAGAACCTCTCAAGCCTGGTTGGATGATATGTGTACCTCTTAAAATCAAGGAATTGTTCTGAGGAAACTATACAGAGTTATTATTAAACCACAATATACAAACAAGAAAATAAAAGGCAACTGACTAACAAACTTGTTATACAAATAACATCTCTTTCTAAAGCACACAGCACTTTCTAAAGCATTTAGGACACAAACTGCTAAGTTTTTAGTAAAATATGTAAATTACTATAGTTGATGGTGTCTAAGCCTACATACATCATCCAGACTACACTTTCCTATTTTTCCCTTTTCAAGTAGCAGCAAGCATGAATAATTGAAAATAAAATAGTCAAGTAAGGAATTATATTTCCAACAAATTTTTATTCAGCACCTTTCAAGAAAAAAATTCACTGACATCTGCTATGCATATAAAAAAATAAAACAGTTCCTACCCTCAGGCAGCTTTACGTTATACAGAAGACAGCTTACATTACACTGTGCCCATATATAAAAATAAAAAATTTCAGAAGGGATGAATTAACTAGTTACTAGGGGAATGGAGACAACTTGTTAAGAAAACTTGGGATTCCAGAGAGATAAGGAGAGTAGTGCATTCCAAGCACAGGAGGAGCAGATCATATTCACAGGAGTTTTGAAAGGGAATAATTAGATTAAATAAATCCAGAAGCATAGGGTGGCAACCAGATTTTGGGGGGCTCTTTCCAATTTCTATGGAGAAATTTGTATTTTCTCCTGGCGGTAGCGGGGAGCCACAGAAGGCTTTGGAGAGAGGAATGGGGAAACTTGATGAGGGCAAGAACCTTACCAAGATCATCAGTGTGTGGGGCGCTAGGTGGCGCAGTGGACCTAACTCCAGGGATACCGGAGTTCAAATCCAGTCTCAGGCACTTAATGACCTAGCTGTGTGGCCTTGGGCAAATCACTTAAACCTATTGCCTTGCAAAAAAAATCCTAAAAAAATCATCAGCGTGGAGGATGGATGGAGAAGAGAAAGAATGGAAGAGGAGGAACGAATTCCAGGGGTCCCGCCAAGAAAGTGCTGGGAACTCGGCAGTGGTGGTGACTGTAGGAGGAGAATGGAGGGCCTGAGGGATGCGGTGCAGAAGGGGAACGGCCAGGTGAGCTCACCGACTGGATGGGGTGGGGAGGAGTAGAGGGACCGAGGTGAGCCAACGAGGATTCGAGGCTGAAGTCTGCAGGGGGGGGTTTAGTGTAGAGGCACTCTAAGGAAACTCAGTTTTGGACATGGGGAGCCCTTCTCGAGGGGCTGATTTTTCGCCCGGCTTCACCCTTCTTCTTAACTCAATCTTCACATTTCAGGGTTCAATCTCCTCCTAAATGAAGGAGGGGGAAAAAATCCAAAGAAAGTCATAAGGCAGTAACTCGTTCTGCACTTTTGTTGGCAGTTTGCAAGCGGCTGGGAAGGCGGCCCGGGGAAGGCGAGGGATGAGCTAAGTAGTAGCAACAAAGCTGGGTGTGGTCAGGGTGGGGGAGGGAGGTGAAAAATGTGAATGAAACCAGAAGCTTCAAATCCAGATGGGCTGGGACTGCGCCTGCGACCGGCGGAGGCGGCGGCGGGGCCGGCGTCTGCCATCCGCGCCGGCACGACTGCTGCCTCGCTCGCTCATCCTTCTTCTCGATGGTAAAATGGTAAAAAGTATTTAAATGTCACCTCATCCTGAAAGGCTGCAATCAGCCAGGATGGCAACCTCCCCGTCTCCTCGGTTTAGGGAGTTCCGAGCCCACTTTTGTTCCCGAGACCTATGAGCCATCGGCGCTCCTTTCATGACTCACGGCCCTGCAGTGCCACCCTCCACCCCCTCACCCGCACCGCCGGGCGCTCGTCCTTCAGCCACAGGCTCCCGGGGAGCAAACCCCGCGTCCGCTGAGCCAGCCGGGGCGGCACGGAGGTCACACAGACACACACAATAAAGACGCTTCCCCCCGCCTCCGACCACCCTGCTCGACACACACACACACACACACACACACACACACACGGCCCCCTGCCCTCCCATCCTCCACTGCCACCCCGACTGATGGATGCAATAGTCACCCAACTTGGGCTACTGCAAAAGCCCGGCCCCGAGCTTCTACTGCCCAGAGAGAGGACGAGGTGAGGAGGAGGAGAGCCAGAGAAAGAGAAAGAAAGGAGAGAGGCGGAGGGAAAAGGGAGGGGGACCCGGGGGGGGGAGAGAGAGAGAGAGAGAGAGAGAGAGAGAGAGAGAGAGAGAGAGAGAGAGAGGCAAAGAAAGAAGAGAGAGGTGGGCAGACCCCGGGCTTCCTTTGATGGCTTTTGTTATTGTTTGGGTTTGAATTGATAAGCCCCTCCCCATCCTTCCTCCCCGTGGCCCTGCACCCGGCTCCCGCCTCCTCCTCTCGGAGCCCGCACTTCGCTCGCCCCTCCCCCTCCATTTTGGCGCCTTTTCCTTCCCGCCACGTCGAGGCGGCGTAGCTACCATTCTGACGATGGGGGGGAGGGGGCCCTCGGGGGGCGGGGCATCCGCTTTATGCAGATCCGCCGGGCTCTGGTTGGCCGGGGGCGGCCTCGCGGGGGCGGGGTTTGGTCGTGCCGGCGGTGCGGCGGGGAATTCTCCTTCCCAGCTGCTTTCCCCAACCCCCACCCCCCTTTTCTTCCCACCGCCGACTCGGCAGCCGGGCGCCCCGCCCCCGCCCACCCCGCCCAGCCTCTCGGAGAGGCCCCGCCCGCCCGCGCGGCCCCCCCTCCCGCGCGCTACGCCCCCTTTACTCCTGGCTGCCGGGCGAGCCGGGCGTCTGCGGCGGCGGCGGCGGCGGCGGCGGCGGCGGCGGCGGCGGCGGCGGCGGCAGAGGCAGAGGCGGCAGAGGCGGCGGCGGCGGCGGCGGCGGAAGAAGTCTCAGAAACGGCGGCAGGGTCGGCGGCGGCGGCGGCGGCGGCTACAGAAGCAGAGGCGACGGCGGCGGCGGCGGCGGCGGCGGGCGCCGCGGGAGGAGCAGCGGCGGCGGCAGCGGCGGCAGCGGCGGCAGCGCCGGGTCGGCTTCTGCAGCGGCCAGCTCGGCTCCGCAGCGCCGCGGGCTCCGCTGCGGCACGCTGATCCCGCCAAGCCGTCCCGGCAGCGCCCCCGCCCCGCTCCGCGCCCCCCGCCCGGCCCCGGCGGCCGCCCCTCCGGCCCCCCGCCGCCCCTGCACCCGGGGATGCTGCTGTCCAAGATCAACTCGCTGGCTCACCTGTGCTCCGGGCCCTGCGTGGAGCTGCACCCGGCCAAGCCGCCTCCCGGTGAGGACCCACCCGGCGCGGAGGGCGGGACCCGGCCGGACCGGCGGGCGGGGGCGCGGGCCGGGCCGGGGTGGGCGCGGGCCGGGGGGCAGCGGCTGACGGCGCCGCTCGCTCCCCAGGGAAGGAGAAGGAGCCCCTGGAGAAGCAGTACCAGGTGGGCCCGCTGCTGGGCAGCGGCGGCTTCGGCTCCGTGTACTCCGGCACCCGGCTGGCGGATGGCGCGCCGGTGAGTGGCCCCGGGCGCCCCGGGGCGGGGGGCGGCGGCGGCGGCGGCGGCGGCGGCGGGGGGCGGCCCCGGGCGGGGCGGGGGCGGCGGGGAGGCCGGCCGCGACTCGAGGGGTCCTTGTCTGGGGGGGGCTCCGCAGGTCGCCATCAAGCACGTGGACCGGGACCGCATCTCCGACTGGGGGGAGCTGGTAAGTGTCCGCCCCGCCCCGTCCCCGCGCCGGGCCCGGCCGCCCGCCGCTCCCTGACCCCCCACTCTCGCCCGCAGCCCAACGGCAGCCGGGTGCCCATGGAGATCCTGCTGCTGAAGAAGGTGAGCTCGGGCTTCCCGGGGGTCATCCGCCTGCTGGACTGGTTCGAGCGGCCGGACAGCTTCGTGCTGGTGCTGGAGCGGCCCGAGCCCGTGCAGGACCTCTTCGACTTCATCACGGAGCGCGGCGCCCTGCAGGAGGAGCTGGCCCGCAGCTTCTTCTGGCAGGTGCTGGAGGCCGTGAGGCACTGCCACAGCTGCGGGGTGCTGCACCGGGACATCAAGGACGAGAACATCCTCATCGACCTGAGCCGCGGGGAGCTCAAGCTCATCGACTTCGGCTCCGGCGCGCTGCTGAAGGACACGGTCTACACCGACTTCGACGGTGAGTGGGGCCCCCCCCGCCGGGCTGGGAGGGACGGGGGGGGGGTCCCGCCGACTCGGCGGAACGCCGCGGCCGGGGAGCCCCGGCCGCGCCCCCTCCCGGGGCCAGCCGGCTGCGAGGGACGCCGAACCCGGCTTGTCCGGCCCAGATTCGAAAGTCCCGACCCAGTTTCCCACGCCGGGAGGAGAGCTGGGAGCGCAGAGTGCCCCGGGGAGGGGGAGGGGAAGGGGTCGCTGCTGGTGGGTGGTCTCGCCTCATTTTTCCCTTTTGATCTCGCGGAGTCCATCGGGAAAAACCCCAAGTGCCCCCTGGTCCCTGGACTACGTTATTCATTTTGCCGGCCAGAGGCGGTTTGTTTTTGTTTTGGGTCCGGGGGTGAGTGTTGTGAAATAAGATCTGAAGACCTGAACACGAGTTCATCCCCCCCACACCCCCCGGCGCCTCTCACGCCGCTCCCGAAGCTCCCAGTCCCTGGGCCAAAGGGAGGCATCATCGGGGCCAGGGGAGGGGCCCGGGGCTGGCCCTGGCTGCGGGAGCACGGAATGCGGGAGCTCCCCTACACCTGACATCCAAGCGTTGGAGGCGGCGGCTGATGATCCGCCAGGCTTAAGCTAACAAACTGCTGACTTTCCAAACCTGTGACTCGGGCTTGCGGTTTGTGTGGATTTGCCCTTGGAAGATGCTGGGCCTGGGCTGCATTTTTTGTACTTCACAGTTAATGGCTGGCGGGACCCTCCCACCTTTCCAGGCCTCTGCTGCCCCCTGGTGAGCGAGAAGCCGGGGTGTGCTTTTTTTCTCTTTTTTTTTTTACAACCCAAAGTTTGTAAACAGGAATCACGTGGCCTAGAAACCAGCCCTACTGCTCTGACCTCAGCCTACTCTTCCTGCCTGGGGAGGAGGAGGAGGAGGAGGAGGAGGAGGAGGAGAAGGAGGTGGCGGAGGTGGCAGCGGCAGAGTAGAGGGCGTGGGTCTAACGTTAAAGCTTTACCAGGGCATGGATGGGAGCCCAATTTCTGATGTCACCGGTTTGGATGAAAGTCAAGTCTTGGGGTAACATTTGAATTTAGTTTTAAAATTAGCCGGTTTTAAATAGGTCTGATTTGAGACTTACCATGATTTTTATAGGTGGTCTCCTAAAGGGGGCCACATTTAGATTTGAAAAAAGAACTTTAAGAGATCGTTTAGTCAAAACTCCCTTCACCAAAGGGGAAACTCATTTACCAGTTTAATGAAAGTGGTCAAATTACATGACCTTTCTGAGGCTCAGTTTTCCTGTCAGTAAAAATGGAGGTTTTGCTTCTATATCAGCTTCAGCACAAGGTTGTTAAAAATAATTTTTTTAATTATTGAGATCTCAAAGAAATATAACTTCCTAGATGACTTAAATTTAAATTTTTTTATTTAAATAGAGACCTAGGAACTTTAGCAGACATAGGTTTTTCTTTTTTATTTATTTTTAACATTAATTAAAAAAATTTGAGTTCTAAATTCTCTCCTTCCCTCCCCTATCCATTAAAAAAAAGCAAATAATAGGGTTATCAATAAAACTTGGTAAGTTAAGGTTTTCAAAGGAGTCCAGGTGATCTTTTTGGAAGGTATTGTTTAGACTTTAGCAAGTGTTTCTGTCATGATAGATTTAGTAGCCCCCAAAAGAATAGTGCTAGGATTCCAACTGTCTTCCATAGGTGTTCTCCTTTATGAATTTGGTGTCCTGTCTTGTCTTTGTCTATCACTACCTATCTACCCTACCAAAAAAATTCCTATTTCTTCAAGCAAACTTTTAAAGAACTTGAGTTTATTGTTAGACATCCGGGAAATACCATGAGCCACCTACTCCCTTATTAATCCTTAACAAACATTTAGCACCCACAGCGTCTGGTATGAAATATTTGGGTTAGAGCAACTACATGTACCATTCTTATTACTCCTATGATTTAAAAAAAAATTTCCGTTTACCCTACTAATTTCCCACGGTGTATTATTCAGGGACCCGAGTGTATAGCCCACCAGAGTGGATCCGTTACCACCGATACCATGGCAGGTCTGCAGCAGTGTGGTCCCTGGGGATCTTGTTGTATGATATGGTTTGTGGCGATATTCCCTTTGAACATGATGAAGAAATTATTCGGGGCCAAGTGTTCTTCAGGCAAAGAATTTCTTCAGGTAACTTATAAAGCAAAAAAAACCCAACTTGTATCTGTATGTATGTCTTCCGATGGGTATTGTTTAGATATTGATTTATGATAGGACTTGGTCCCCTTTGAACTGGAAAAAATCTTTGAATCTGGGTAGACTCCAGATAGCCAAATGGATATATATATATATATATTGTCAGACTGCTCCTATAGGTGGTTCTGAACAGTCCTGGGACATCAGGGATGGTGTAACACTAGACTGGTGATTCATACTTAGTACCTGGGTCCAGAAAGAAACTAGTCTGTTTTGCTTTCTTTTGGAACTGAAAGGAATAGCCCATGTGGTTTGTTCATTAGCACCAGTGAGTCACCTTAACACCAATGAGTATATTAAGCAAAAAAATTAAAAAACAAACCACACACCCTAGATTATTTCTAAGTTTAAATTCTTATATTTAAACATAGGTCTAATATTTTCTGTTCTTGATACTGTGCCAAAGTGAGGAATTTGAAAGCAATTCAAGATTTTTAGAATAATTCAGATTGTCTTAAAGCTTTTAACTGTTTGTAGTGTTTCTACTTTGAAAGACTAATTTCATCTTATTGGTGCTTCATCTAAAAGTCCTTTTTCTGTTGGGTTGGAATTGTGGGCTAGATGATCTTTTGATTAACTCTACCAATAAAAATTTGGAAATGATTAACATAAGGGAAGATGGCTATTCCTCCCCCCCCCCCCCATCTGAAGGATGAAGGTGTTAATACCTTTTTAACTAAAGAACAAACAGGGTTGCTCTTCCAGTAAGGGTAACCTCAGTAGGGCTGGGGGGGGTCACCACACCCAGATTTGGCTTTTTATACCTGTCCTCTTAGAACCAAGTGGGCAGACCACATTGCTCAGTCAAGTTGTCACTGCTATTAATCACCACCTGCCTCCCTTTGCCTTATGCAGAATGTCAGCATCTCATTAAGTGGTGTTTGGCTCTGAGACCATCAGATCGACCATCCTTTGAAGAGATCCAGAGCCATCCATGGATGCAAGATGTGCTCATGCCCCAGGAGACAGCAGAGATCCACCTACACAGCCTGATGCCAGAGTCCAGCAAATAATAGCCTCTCTTCAGGCTTCCCCACCCCCTCCACCTCCTCACTGATGTTCAAGGGGCAGAGAGGCAGGGGAAGCTTCCTCCCTTCTCCCACTTCCCAAGTACCAATGACTCTTGGAATCAAGCAGGGCCTTGCTTGTTACAGGAACAACAATTCATAGCTCATTCCAGATCCAAGCTCCCTGGAGGCTGCCTCCTCACTAGGAGAAACTACTCCATCCCAGGTGGCCTGGGCCTCCACTTCAAGGATTTTTCCCTTACCACTTCTCCCAGGTGACCAGTGTTTCCCAACACTGCAAAATCCTGGAGGCTTCAGCCCTGGGCTGAGACTGATTTCCTAACCTTAATAGAGTTCTACTGAATGCTGGGAGGGTTGGAGGAAAAAAAAAGGGTGGGTGGGGGTGGGTGGGGGTTGGAGGGGGGGGGAACTGTAGGATAGGACTGAATTATAACATTGTATTTCCGTCACTGTCACCCCTTCCGACTCTTCAGAGTGCCTTCTGTGGTGACTCCGGCTGTGCTGGGAGAAATACTGGAATTTGCCCTCTACCTGCTGCTTTTCCAAAAAATCTGCCTGGGTTTGGTTCCCTCTTCTCTCTTCTTCACCTCCTCCCAAATTCCTCCTCCCTTTCCAATCCTTAAGAAAGGTGCCATGGAAGGAGCTGTGGGGCCAAATACTGAGCCACCTCACCTGCCCAATTTCTGCCTCCTGTAGTAAAACTTTAGAACTGGTCTTCCTCCTTGGTTGTTAACTTAATGTTTCAAAGCCAAGACCTCAAGAGAAAAAAACAAAACAACCCGCACAGACAATGCAACTCAGCAGGAAAAGAAAAAAACTGTAAATGTGTGTGTACATTTGGCACATTAGTGTAAAAAAGATTGTAGTTGTTTGGAATTTTTTTTGTTGAATTTTTGCCTTTTTTAAGTTATTTCTTTTTCCTTTTTTTTTTGGTTAAAAAAAACCGCATCCTAACCTGGAGGTCAATGTTATGTATTTATTTATTTATTTATTTGGTTCCTGGCTTGTCACCTCTTCTCTACCCCCTTCAGCTTTTCACAGCTGCCCGTCCTTGGTTTTCTTTTCCTCCTCTCCAATTTGGGGACCTTCTGGGGGTGGTGATTGGTGTGTGTAGTTGGTTGGGGGGAGCAAAAAATGAAGGGGAACTGCCAATACTTGCTCTGTATGTCCCTGGGCACTGCATGGAGTGTCAGGGCCCTGGGCCAGACAGCTGCCTGCAGCTCTTGGACGGACTGCCTTTGTTCCCCTCACCTGCACACATGTGTCTAGTTTCCGTGGGTAATGGGGGAGGGGCATTGCTTGTGTATATAACCCTTCTGGATGGTGGTGTATGTGGTGTGTGTGCACGCGCTGCTCGCCTTCCAGATTCTGGGGCTGTTTTTTCAAACAGCACGTAGCCTGCTGGTTTTATCAAGTGTAATACTGTACAGGGGGATTAAAGAAGATCTTATTTTTTTTTTTTATACATGCTGTTTTTAAATAAAAAAAATCCTTTGTCTTAACCTATGGCTCTAACCATCGATCCATTCTGTGCCCAAACTCACAAAGTTAATCAAGTGATCTTAAATGGACAATCTTCAGACTTATGAGAAATTCTGTTTTATCCACACTGGGCTGAGCAGATTTAAAACATAGGACCACTAGTTGTTGGCAGTGAGACTGGAACTGGGCAAAGGGAAGAGAATAAGATTAAGGGAGACCAGAAGATGAGCAATTTTCTATCTCTCTTTTCAGAGTTAGTTTGCCGGGACTGAAAAAGTTTTCATCTAGAATGACTTCCACGTCACTCCTGCTAGGTTAACTTGAAGTTTGACAAAAGGTAGATCTTTAGAATTCATGAGCTCATTTAAAACCTTCCATATAATGGTGCTGGTATATTATCAGAATGGAAATACTGAAAAAGGTTTACCATTTTTCCCCAGCCTCTCTTGGTCTAGACTCCCTCTTGTTGTGGTTGCTTGGGGAATCTAGCCCAGGATATCCTGGGATTCAATATCTTCCCCCTCCTCTTTATGCTAGGCTTGTCTACCTGTAAAACTTGGGCTACGGTCCAACCTGCTTCTTAATGTGGTTTTACAAGAGGAAGGAAGTAGAATTAATCTGGGATTCTGTACTACTTTCCTGAGTTTCTTGGTCCTTTGGGTTCTGAAGTCTTGGAACTTCTCAATGGAAATCAAGTTTTCTGAAACTTTGCTCCATTAGTTTTGCATGCCTCCCCCAAGGGTACATGTTCTCTCTTCTAGATGATAGGATAGACTCATTTTCAGGTCAATGTGTTCACAAATTTAAAAAAGTTTGGCTTCGGTTTTTGATTAGCGTAATGATGTTGGTACAGTGGAGTGCTGGGCCGGGAATCAGGGAGACCTCAGACTTAAACTGTGACTGGACAAGTCACTTCACCCTGTTTGCCTTAGTTTCCTCATCTAATAAAATGAACTGGGAAAGGAAAGGGCAAACCACTTCATGTACCTTTGCCAAGTAACCTCCAGATGGGGTCATAAAGAGTTGGACACAACAACAATGTTATATTAAAGATTGAAAAGTCTTTTACCTAAAAAAAAGTCCTTTTTAATAAGTTAACCTTGTGAAGGAAGCACCACTGCTTGGAAGATAGGCGACTTGTCCTAGGTCATGTGCTGATAATGATTGGAGCCAGGAAATGAACTCCAAGCTTGACTTTGAAATCCAAAGATCTAGCAACTAGCCATCTCTCAGCTGCTAAATTGATATTCTGAAATCACAGGTCCAATCTGGCATTTTCCATTGCCTTTAGGGAAAAATACAATATGACAGCATTTAAAACTCTTCACAATATGGCCCCAGGGGGCAGCTAGGTAGAGCATTAAATAGAGCATATGCCAGGGAGTCAGGAGGATCTGAGTTCAAATCCAACTTCAGATATCAAACACTGGGCAGGTACTAGATATGATGACCCTGGGCAAGTCACTTTACTCCAATTGCCTGGCCAAAAAAAAAAAGGCTCCAAACAAATTAAACGTGACTTCCTCATTTTACTCTAGCCAAATTGACCCACTTACCAGTTTTCCTTATCTCCTACCTTCATGCCTTTGCAAAAAGTCTATATCCTTTCAGATATTGGTCCTCAATGAACAAAATCAAGCAACCCCATGTTGGAACTCCTAGTTCCCTTCTAGGCTCAGCTCTATTGCCAACATTGCTTGGGACCTTTCCCTAATATCCCTTCCCAATATCATGTTTTTATTTTGTTTACTTCTCTAAATACTCACTTCTCTAAATATGTATCTCCTGCCCCCAGCAGAACATAAACAGGGACCTTCTCATTTCTTTAATACCATAACTAGAACAATGCCTAATACTTAATAAAAAGTGAATTGTTTGATTTTTGGGGCAACTCCTTCAGCCTGCATTTACATCAATGGTTCTAAACCTTTTAAGGTAACAGGACTACTTTTTAAAATAAAAAAAAAATGTCATTCCCCATTGTGCCAGCTGTTTGTTGTTCAGTAGTGTCTATGGACTCTATAGACTAAGGTTTTCTATGCAAAAGTATTGAAGTAATTTGCCACTTCTTTCTCCAGTGTCCCTATTTTACAGATGAGGAAGTGAAGCAAATAGGGATTAAATGACTTGTCCAGGGCCAAGTACTGGTATCTGAGGCAAGAATTGAACTCAGATTTTTACAATAGCTTCAATTTTTTTTTTTTGTTATTTTTGACTAGACCTGTGCATGGAGCTCTTAATGAAGAAATTCTATATTGTCAATTGACATCTATTTTCCACTTGAAATCTTAAAACTTCTAAGGCAGACAATAAACATTAAACACCTACTATGAGCCAGACACTTTGTTAAGTGACTGGGGGGGGGGGTGGATACAAAGGAAGGAAAAAGCCTTCAAGGAGCTGACTGCCTAATGGAGGAGACAACATACAAACAAGCTATAAACAGGATGAATTGGTTAAATGACTGGCCCAGGGTCACATAAGCTGAACAGCATCTAGTAACTGTGAGTGAGTGTGTGACAGTCTAGAGATGGCATGTTTAGTTATTTATGGTTTGGCCTAGGGCTTCTTGAATCCTTTGCAAATATTGCCACTACAGCTCAGGATTAAGATCAGTGAAGGAGAGGGTTCAAGCATTCTACAATAAACTTGCTAGAAGCTTTTATTGTGGTCCCCTTAATAGATTGCACTTTTCACAGACCAGCCTGGCTAAATAGGCAGAGTTTATTGCCATTGAGTTGGCCACCAGCTGATGAAATTTTAGAACATGACAATCCCTGAAACCATGTACAAGATAGCAGACTTTGGGGCTTTAAAAGAAAAAGGAATAAATCTTTTTGTAATTTAATGGTAGAGAGAAGTCCATTATCCAAATGCAGTATGTGACAGTATGTGACAATGGCCCTAAGTAGGACTGGACTGATCAATAAAGACTCCATGAAGGAGAAGATATTTATTGTTTGTTTTTTGAGACAATCTGGGTTAAGTAACTTGCCCAGGATCACACAGTCAAGTCAGTGTCTGAGGTCAAATTCTTCCTGAATTCAAATATGGCCTCACTAGCTCTGTGATCCTGGGCAAGTCACTTAACTCTACTTGCCTCAGTTTCCTCATCTGTCCAATGAACTGGAGAAAGAAATGGCCAAGAAAGCCTCCAGCAATTTCACAAAAAAATCAGCCACAACTGAACAGCAAAGACCTTGGGTGATTCAATTTTTCTGGGTTGTAGTTTTCTGTAAAATAAAAGGGTTGTTCTACAGGGCATTCTGAATTTCCTTCCAGCTCTAGCCCAATATAGAAAGTCAAGGCAGGGGTATCTATCCCAGTGAGCATGGGATAAATGGAGACAGGTCATGTTTCCTAGGAATCATTTATCTTGTTAGTTTGGGGCTAAACTGGGTTCTCCCAAGGGTGGAGGAGGGACCTGGGGAGAGGAAGGGGGGGGGGGAGCATTTCTTGTAAATGTTGCTCTTCTATTTCAACTGCTCCTCCAGTTCTTGGAAAGCCCCACCACAAAGAACCTATCGAGCCCAGAGTGTCAGAGCAGATAGGGCCTCATCTCCCCAATTCATTTCCTGCTCAAACTTGTATTGCTAAAAGCAAAAACTGCACTGCCCCCCCCCCCAGCTCTTCTTAGCCCTAAAGGAGACAAATGCAAGGAACCAACGCTGAGTCAGAGCACCCTTGGCAGGGACACTTACCCACTCGGTCACCCAGGATGCCCAGGATGTCAGTTTACAGCCAAAGTTTGGACCAGTTCCTCAAACCTCATTTCTGAGGGAAAATCTGGGTGACAACTAAGACAGGGAAGGAGGGAGAACTCCTATTTCTCTAAGAGTGAACACAACTGGCCAGGGCCCCCTTTGGAATGCAGGATTCTGCAAATGGCAAAAACAATGAAAAACGGCGGGAAGACTGGAGAATAGGGGTAGAACTGAAACACCATGTGTGGGCCAGTACAGGCAACCACTACCTCTCTGGGTCCTGCAGCCTCTCTGAAGTAGCTCACTCATCTGACCCCAGCCATTTTTCCTCCATTTTCTCACACTCCCATCCTCCTACCAACTTGGTCAGTGCCTTCTTCACAGTACTAAAGACCAGCCTACATTTATATAGTGCTTTCATTTTAATTAAAATGCTTATTTTATGCTCAGTCTATTTGATTGAGTCTCACAGTAACTCTGGGAGGGAGGGACATAAGGAAGATGAGTCTCATTTTATAGATGAAGAAACCGATCTAGTCTTGGCTAAAAAGTGTCAGAGAGACTATGAACCCAGACATTCTACCAGGTATGCCATATCACTTTTCATATACATTAATTCACTTGGTTCTCACAGCAGCCCTATAAGATAGGTTAAATTAGTATGCTTATTAATCACCTACCTGAAGGTACTGGGGCCATAAAAAGAAAGGTAAAATTTTCTGTTCTCAATGAACTCACAGTTTAATGGAGAAAACATGCAACAACTAAGTGGATACAAGATTTGCACAAGGATAAAGTTGTTATTATTTGTCCTTTGTTCTTGAAGAAGACCATGACATCAGGGAAGAAGTGATACTATGACATGTGAGTTGGATTTGAGTAAGGAGGTGCTGAGTGAAGTCACCAGCCTTATTTTCTCCTCAGGAGCCATCTGGATCCAAGGGCCAGCTATGGATCGGGACAACTGGGAGACCTTAGGTCTTTCCCTAAAGTGGAGATAATTAGTAGAGGAAAAGAACTAGCATTAGACTGGCTAAGTATTGTCCCTATTTTATAAATACCCATAAGGGGCTTCTAGATAGTACAGTACATAAAACACCAGTCCTGAAGTCAGGAGGAACTGAGTTTAAATCCAGCCTCAGATACTTCCTAAATGTATGACTCTGGGCATATCACTTAACCCCAATTGCCTAAAAAAAAAAAATACAGATAATAACTTACCTTTACTCTGCTATTCAGTGATACTGATCTTTTTGCTGTTCCCTGAACAAGAAACTTCATCTCCTACTCCAAGCATTGGCTATCTCCCATTCAACGAATGCTCCCCCATTTATCACCATCTCCATCTCCATCTCCTAGCTCCAATGGCTTCCTTTAAGTCCACTTTCATAACTGTTTCCTCTTAATTCTAGTAATTTCCCTCTGTTGATTATCTCTAATCTATCTTGTGAATGACTTGTTTGTACATAATTTGTTGTATCTGGCCTCTCCTATTAGACTGTGAACTCCTTAAGAGCAGGGATTGTCTTTTGCCTTTTTCTTTTGTATACTCAGCAATTTGCACAGTGTGTTTGTGGGTGCTTGATAAATGTTTATTGACTGACTGCTTTATATTTATAAAGTACAACATTCCCTCACCTGATCCTTACATCAACCATCAAGTTAGGAATGAGAAAATTGAAGTTGAGAGATGAAGCACTTTCCCCAGCCTCCCCTCTCTATTTAGTGGCAAACTGAAGTCTAAAATCCAGTTCTTCTGGGCTTTGTGCTCTTTCTCTAGCTTATGTTGTTTCTTCAAACCTTTTCCTTGCCTTATATCTTTCAGTAAAGAGTAAAGAAGTAAAGACGATAAATATTCATAGATGGAGAGAAAGGAAAGTCCTTGGATCTGAGCAAAGAGCTTTCCAGAAGAGGCAATGAAGGAGAAATTACAAGGCATGGTCAGAAAACAGTAAAGGAACTGAATTGTAGGGTGGCTAGGTGGCACAGTGGATAGAGCACCGGCCTTGGAGTCAGGAGTACCTGATTTCAAATCCAGCCTCAGACACTTAATAATTACCTAGCTGTGTGGCCTTGGGCAAGCCACTTAACCCCACTGCCTTGCAAAAAAAAAAGGAAAAAAAAAAGGAAAAAAAACTGAATTGTAAAGTCAACTAATCCTCAAATGGCATGGTCTGGAATGCTCTTACCACCCTGATCATTCTCCTTTGGATGCAACCAGCTTGTCACCATCCTTTTTCAAATGAGACATACAGAAAAGAAAACAATACTCCACCTGTGGATTAATAAATGGGAATATTAATCAAAGCGGTAGCTAGGTGGTTCAGTGGATGAAGCACTGAGCTTGGAGTTGGATGATTCATCTTCCTTAGTTCAAATACAGCCTCAGATTGCTTCCCTCAGATTCCTCATCTTTAAAATGAACTGGAGAAGCAAACAGCAACCTACTCCAGTATATTTGCCAAGAAAATCCCAAATGGAGTTATGAAGGGTAGGACACGACTGAAAAATGAACAAACAACAAATTAGATTATTATTTCTGGCTGGAATGAGGGCTCAGACAGATGATTAAGGGGAGCCAAGTTTGGAAATTTAGGGGTCTGCTACTTTGCTGATCTTCAAGAAATATCAGTTAAAAGAAAGAGTTTGAATCCAGAAAGGAACAAGGTATGCTAGTTAGTCGAAGAGAATATCAAAAGCCTGGCTTGAATCCTAAAGCTCCTATTATTACAGTTATTCATGATTGAGAACTTAGAAAATTCCTTCCTGCCCCCCCCCCCCCCCCAAGGAAATTACCTGAGTTCCTCTGGCTTATAATGAATTAGTTACAAGTAAAAAAAAAATATGTGTAGGGGGGGCAGGGAAAGGCCCACGTGTATGTTGTGGATTGGGGAGAAAGAGTAGAGAATGAAACCTCAGGGATGTCTCCTTAGTTTCCCCAATACACAGTTCTTGGTCCAGGGGCCATGTCCTCCTCTAATTACTTACCACCATCCCTGTGAATATATGTAGTGATATTTTGATTTCTATTTGGTTCTCCCAGTCTACACCTCAGTAACTCCAGAGTTTGGAATGTATAGCTTCTCTCACCCAACCATAACATGTATAAACACACACATGAACACACACAAAATTTTTTTAGCAATCGTTTTTTGAAAAAATGTGAGTTCCAAATTCTCTCCCTTCCTCAGTACCTTCCCCACCCACTGAGAAAGCAAGCCATATGACACTCATTATACATACCCATAGGATTTTTTGATCCTCTTCCAGTAAGCCCAAGTAGGACCTTGTGAATGGTGACTTTGTCTATGTTGGACATCAGTTTCTGGGTTAAGGGCAGGGGGCTGGTAAGTTTGGGAGGATGAGAGAAATCATTTCAGTTGGTCTCCCCAAGGGGAAACATTCTATTGGTCTCCATATTTACATGGGATTCTTATTAACTTCCACTTTAAAGGATAAGATAGGGAATAGATCTGTGAAAATCCTTCCACCATTGCAGGCCATTCCTTTCTCTGCAGTATTTAGTCTTAGAGATTGTCTAGACTAGAGCAAGAAGAGATTTTGTAATTTGCCCAGGGACAGGCAGTCAATCTGTGTTAGAAGAGGGGCCCAAATCCAGGTCCCTTTGGTTCTGTATTCATCATATCATGCCATCTCCCTTCCCCGATCTTTTTTTTTTTTTTAGGTTTTTGTAAGGCAAATGGGGTTAAGTAGCTTGCCCAAGGCCACACAGCTAGGTAATTATTAAGTGTCTGAGGTCGCATTTGAACTCAGGTCTCCTGACTCCAAGGTCGGCGCTTTATCCACTGCAACACCTAGCCGCCCCCTTCCCCCCTCTTTTTGAAACACTCTGAATTTCATTTTCATTTGGTTCAGTATCTTCATTCTCTTCTCCAAGAACATCAATTCTTCCAACTTGAGTTACATTATCTTAGGTTCTTTAATGTGATTGATATCTGAGAAGGAATTCCTATATATGCTTTTTTAGGGGGAGCACAAAAACACAAATTTATTCAACTGGGAAGGCATGCTTTAGTGAAGAGGTGTGACTTTTTCCCAATTAATATTTTATTTTTCTAATTACATATTATGAAAATTTTTCAACATTCATCTACATGCATATGCATATTTATAAGTTTATATGTGTTTATTAATAAGAAAATTTATAATTTCCTTCCACCCTCCCTTTCCATCCCCCACCCTTAACGGCAAACAGTCTGGTTAACATTGTACATGTACATTTGTGTTTAACATGTTCATAAATTAGTCATTTTCTGTATGAGCAATTAGGACTAAGGGAAAAGAAAGAAAATAATGAGATGGGAAAGAAAAACATGAGAAATTTTTAAAAAGAGAATGTAGTATTCATTCAGATTCTGTTGGGTTTTCTTTATTTTGTTTCTTTGTTTCTTTATTTTGTTTTTCTTCCTCTGGATGTGGATAACATTGTCTATAATAGGTCTCCCAGGGTTTGCTAGATCTCTAAACTACTGAGAGGAGCTACATCCATCAAGGTTGATCAACTCACAATGTTGTTATTAATGTGTACAATGTTCTTGTGGTTCTGCTCTCTTCACTCAATATCAGTTCCTATAATTCATTTCATGCTTCTCTGGAGTCCAACCATTCATGGCTTCTTGAACAAAAGAAGTCTAGAACATTCAAATACCATAACTTGTTCAATCACTCCCCAATTGATGGGCAAGCCCTCAATTTCCAATTCATTGCCACTACAAATATTTTGGAACATGTGGAACTTTTCTCATTTTTTATGATTTCTTCTATATATAGAGACCTAGTATTAGTATTGCTGGGTCAAAGGATATGATCAGTTTTATTGCTCTTTGGGCATAGTTCCATATTGCTCTTCAGAATGGTTGGATTAGTTTATAGCTCTACCAATAGTGCATTAATGTCCCAATCCTTCAACCTCTCCAACTTTGATCATTTTCCCTTTTTTGTCATCTTAACCAATCTGATAGGTATGAGGTGGTACCTCAGAGTTGTTTTAATTTGCATTTCTCTAATTAGTAATGATTTGGAGCATTTTTAATATGATTATATATAACTAATTTCTTCCATTGAAAAAATGTCTGTTCATATCCTTTGACCATTTATCTATTGGAGAATGACTTGTAACCTCATAAATTTGATGCAATTCTCTATATTTTAGAAATGAACCCCTAGCTGTGAAAATTCTTTCCAACATTCTGTTTTCCTTCTAATCTTGGCAGCATTGGTTTTATTAGTGCAAACATTTTTTAATTTAATATAGTCAAAGTCATTCATTTTGAAATTTATAATTTATTCTATTTTTTATTTGGTCATAAATTTTTCCCCTTACCATCAATTCAACAGATAGACTATGATATTGTCCTTTATGTCTAAATTCTGTACCCATTTTTTTAATTTTAATTTTTAAAAAAATTTTTGCAAGGCAGTAGGGTTAAGTGACTTGCCTAAGGTCACATAGATAGGTAATTATTAAGTATCTGAGATCAGATTTGAACTCAGGTCTTCCTGCATCTAGAGTCAATGCTCTATCCACTGTGCCACCTAACTGCCACTCCTGTACCCATTTTGACTTTATTTTGGTATAGGGCGTGAGGTGTGAGTCTATGCCTAGCTTTTGACATTAGAAACCAGGAGGGATGGGAATTCAGGGAAGCCTGGAAGGATTTGCATGAACTGATGCTGAGTGAGATGAGCAGAACCAGAAGAACATTGTACACCCTAACAGCAAAATGGGGGTGATGATCAACTTTGATGGACTTGCTCATTCCATCAGTGCAACAATCAGGCACAATTTTGGGCTATCTTCGATGGAGAATACTATCTGTATCCAGAAAAAGAATTGTAGAGTTTGAACAAAGATCAAAGACTATTATTTTTAATTTAAAAAAAACTATTTTTTTATTATGTAATTTTGCTGTCTCTTATACTTTATTTTTCTTCCTTAAGGATATGATTTCTCTCTCATTAGATCAACTTAGATCAATGTATACCATGGAAACAATGTAAAGACTAATCAACTGCCTTCAGTGGGGGGTGGGGGTGGGGGTGGGGGAAGGGAAGCGAAGTGAGATTACTGGGAAAATTGTAAAATTCAAATTAATAAAATCTTTTATTTAAAAAAAGAAAGAAAATCACATATTTTTTAAAGAGAATTTTAATGGACCAATAATAATTGTACTAAAAATAAGTGACAAAACTCAATTACAAATTACTTAGAGTTACATTTGCACTTGACACAATAGTTTAAAGGCCTAAGGAAAAAACAGTGATGCTTATCTGAAGAAAACATCAGGAGGAGAAGTAATTCAACTTCTAACAAAGTCCTTACTCAAGAACCTATAGCAGGATTCAAAATGAACTTGCATTTGTTAAACTTGATGTTGTAGAGAGGACAGAAAACTTTGACAAGCTGATTTCAAATCCTGGCTTAACTGTTCCCTACTCTGGCACAAGTCTTCTCCATAATGCCACATCCATAAAGTACAGATTGAACTATATTCTTCCAGGACTAATTCCTATTGGTGAACTATATACTATGTTCCTAGAATTCTGCTAGCTACTATGTGATATATAAAAAGAACTTTAAACAATTCTGGAATGGTTGAAAGAAAAATGAATAACAGTCTAATTAGGAAGATGCAGATCAAAAATCTCACCTCTGATGCTAGTTGTATGACTTGTAGTCAGTCAGTTAACCTCTGTGTGCGTCAGACCACTCTTCAGAACTCTTCCATTAGTTGTGAACTGATCCAATCATTCTGGAGAGCAATATGGTATGATGTCCAAAGAGCAGTAAAACTGATCATACCCTTTGACTCAGCAATCCCAATTCTAGGCCCACACCCAGAAGAAATCATAAAAAATGGGAAAAGTCCCACATGTTCCAAAATATTCATAGTAGCTCTTTTTGTAGTAGCAAAGAATTGGAAATTGAGAGGATGCCCATCAAGTGGGGAATGGCTAAACAAGTTATAGTATATAAATGTTATGGAATATTATTGAAGGGTCAGATTCTGGAGAAGCATGGAATGAATTATAGGAACTGATACTGAGTGAAGGGAGCAGAACCACAAGAACATTGTACACATTAATAGGAACATTGTGAGTTGATCAACCTTGATGGATGCAGCTCCCCTCAATAGTTCAGAGAACCAGAACAACCCTAGAAATCATTCTATGAATAACATTATCCCCATCCAGAGGAAGAAAAACAAAACAAAACAAAATAAAAAACCTACAGAAAACTACACTCACTTTTTAAAAATTTCTTTTATGTATTTCTTTCCTATCTCATGGATTTTTTTCTTTTCCCTTAATCCTAATTCCTCATATCAAAATGACTAATATGTAAACATGTAAAACATAAATTTGTATGTGCAATAAAAAAATGAAACCCTCTGCTAAGTTTACAAACAATTAGAAGTTGTTTCAGTGACAATAGCTCTCAATACTAGGAGTCTCTGCTTTGGCAAAATAGCATGCTTCTTGTATTCATGTATTCTATACTATATTAAACAGTATTTTGTATAGCTATGTACTATAATGTAATATAAAATATTATTGTAATGACAAGTAATACAGTATAATGACTAGAGGACTGGTCTCAGAGTTAGGAAGATAAGGGTTTTACCTATACTTATTTGGCTTTACCTCTGACACATATTAGCTGTTACTGGGCGAGAGCATTTAACTAGAGGCAACTCTCTTAGAATATGAATTTCAGAGAAAAGGGTTAAACCTCAGCTGGTTGAGGAATTCCTAAAACCCTCTATACAGATGAAATCACAGAACTAGTGAAAAATAGTGGGTATGCCCTGGCCCCACTCTCCTAGAGTCAGATCATTCTATCAGTCCCTCTAGAACCTTGGAGAGGATTAGAGAATCTTTTCTCTAATGGCATCAACTCAAACCTCCATCACTTGGTCTTCCTCTGTTGGGGAGACCAGTGATTAGCAACCTTGTTCCATTTAACCACTTAACTTTGAATTAGATTTTATAAAGGGATACTTATTTTAAAGATGTAGCAAGAACAAACATGCAAATATTTTCCCCACTCCTAACTCCTTGGAAACATACTCTCACTTATTTGATAAAGGGAATATGTTTGAAATTTAATTCTGTTCCTTCTTAGGCCTGGAGTTCACAACTAAAGGGATGGGTCCTTCCAATCAGCTGGAGTCAGATAGGCCACTCCAAAAGATCACTCCTTGCTCCTCAGGACATTGACACTATACTGGCTGTAAAACATGACCTATATCCTGATTTCTAATTGTCGTGGCTTAATAGAGTCCCACTCCATTCACTGGCTAACATAAGCAGTCATCAAAGATCTCCCAAAAGCAAATGAGGCAAGAGACAGAAACTGAAGGTAACAGGTTCTTTTGAATGTCTCTGAAATCAGTCAAAACATAACTAATCATAACCAATTATGGAATGTCTCTGCATATTTCACTATCTCTCCAAGGTACTTCCCCTTACATAATCCTTACTGGCTACATGACCTTGATGAAGTCACCTTACTTTCTTCAGATTTAGTTTCTTCGTTTGTAAAATAAAAATAATAATAGCACCTATTTCATAGAGTAGTTATGAGGATCAAATAAGATAATATATGAAGTATTTTAATGGCCATAGAAATGTTAGCTATTAGTGTTATTATGATACATAGTATTGATGATGACATATTACATACCATACAATAATCCACAAGTGTTCAAGAATGACAAAGAAAGGAGTGATCATATAAGGTTTGAGATTTTGGGGTCTTTTTCTTTTTGGACTTGGTGAATCTTAAATTGTGTGTTAAAGGACATGTCTTCATAGAAAGACATGTCAGAAGGCAGAAAGTTACTTCAGATAGACAGGGAGAACAAATAGTGATAATAAAAATGAAGTATTTGAAGTCCAGTAAAGGAACCAATATACCTGGAAAAGAATTGCAAAGTGATGAAGGATATCAGAAGCTCAGGTGTCCCAGACTACTGTGTACATACCACAAGATGCAATTGGACAGGGGCGGCTAGGTGGTGCAGTGGATAAAGCACTGGCCCTGGAGTCATGAGTACCTAGGTACAAATCCAGTCTCAGACATTTAATAATTACCTAGCTGTGTGGCCTTGGGCAAGCCACTTAACCCCATTTGCCTTGCAAAAACCTTAAAAAAAAAGATGCAATTGGACAAGGAAGGTGGGGCCAATCCATGGAAGGCCTCCAAAGTTAAAGAAAGTTAGAATTAAAGGTATATTAGATGATAGAAAGTCATGTGTATTTTGAGTAGAGGTGTGATGATGAAAACAGTGCTTGAACATACCTCCTAACTGAATGGGGTTGGGTTCAAGGTGGAGAATGAGACCTACCTTTTTGAATTTGGCAAATATGTTGACTGGTTTTGCTTGATTATGCTTAGCTTTGCTTTTTAAGAAGGGAAAAATTGTGTAGTGTTGTCTCCCCCCCCCAAAAAAAAAGAAAGAAAAGAGGGTCATTTAAGCATTTTTTAAAAAGATGTAATAGTGGGGAGCTAGGTGGCGGAAGTGGATAATGCATCGGTCCTGGAGTCAGAAGTACCTCAATTCAAATCCTGCCTCAGACACTTAATTACCTAGCTGTGTGGCCTTAGGCAAGCCACTTAGCTCCATTTGCCTTGCAAAAACCTTAATAAAAAGAAAAAAAAAGAAAAGAAAAGAAAAGAAAAGAAAAGAAAAGAAAAGAAAAGAAAAGAAATTGTAGTACATGATTACCATAAGCTGCTGTTGATAAATCCAAAAACTTTAGTTTCTGAGATAAGAGGGAAAACTGGAAAATAATGTTCTATGACATACATATAACACAGTTGTTAAGCCATTCCCCAAAGAAGGACATTCACTTAAATTCCAATTCTTTGCCACCACAAACAGGGTTGCTATGAATATTTTTGTACAAGTGATGTTTTTAATCTTTTTTCACAATCTCTCAGGGTATAGACCCAGTAGTGGTATTGCTGGATCAAAGGGTATGGACATTATTGTTGCCCTTTGGGCATAATTCCAAATTGCTCTCCAGAAAGGTTGGATGAGCTCACAGCTTCACCAACAATGAATTAGTGTCCTAGATTTCCCACATCCCTTCCAACATTGATAATTATAATTATCCTTTCTGGTCATATTGGCCAGTCTGAAAGGTGTGAGGTGGTACCTCAGAGATGCTTTAATTTGCATTTCTCTAATAAGTAGTGAAAATCTGTGATTTTCAAAGCTTTTCTTTATCCTTACATCTTGGGATAAAGTTTTTTTTATTTTGTTTTCCACCAGGAGAACACTTCTACTATTTTATCATAAAAGTCAATTACAAAATAAGATTTGGTATAAATTCACCTCCCAAATTACTTATACTAATGGAGGGAGCAGAAGTAGGAATAATTTTAAATGGCAGATAATAGAAAAAAATTTATTTTTGAATTTTGGATTTCCTTTTTCAATCCAACAGCTATTTGCCCAACACTATGGAAGGTTCCCTTAGGGGATATAAAAGAGAACAATAATGTCTATTATCAAGCTTAGTGCCTTTGGGGAGATAAAGTTTACATAAAGAGGATGAGTAAAACAACAAAATTCTTTTCATGATAACAAACAACTGGAAATGGAAGGGGATACCATTAACTGGGGAATGATTGAACAAATTATAGTATAATAATACTATTGTGATATAAGAATTGACGAAGGTAACAATTTCAAGGAAACCTAGATAGACTTATGTAAACTGATACAGAATGAAATGGTCAGAACCAAAGGAATAATTTGACCCTAAATAATACTATAAAAAATAAAAATGAAAACTTTGAGAGTAAGAACAAAGCATGACCAATCATGGTTCTAGGAGACCAAAATGAAAAATCTTATTCATCATTGGATAGAAAAGTATCAAACTAAATATACAAAACAGGATACACATTTTGGACAAGGCCAATGCAGAAATTTGTTTGATCAATAATGAATATTTGTTTAATAGGGTTTAATTTGTACTTTTCCTCCAGTTGGAAGGGAGAGAAAATAACTGCCTTTTAATTAAATATATGTATACAGAATACATTTTCAATATAAGTACATAATATTTTTAAGAGACTGGCCCAAAATGCCAAGTTGAAAATGATTAAATGATCTCTAAGGTGAACTTGAGGTCAGAAGACTTGAGTTCAAAATCTGATTTTGCAAATTGCTAACTTTGTGTTCTTGAGCAAATTACTCTCTAGTCCTCAGAGTCTCTATCAAATGAGGGAGTTGGACTAGATGACTTCCAAATCTATAATCCTATGAATATGACATTTCCAGGTTTTTATAATTTCTAAAGCTCAGCATGTGTGGTATAGACTTTAAGTACTATGGGTATCCAGAAAGAGGAACTCATATCAATCAGAATAATAAGAATCAACTGTAGAAACACAACAGAGGCAGAGGCAGAGACAGAAAGAGGCAGAGGCAGAGAAAGACAGAAAGAAAGAAGAAAGAGGAGAGAGCCAGACACAGAGACTAAGGGCCAAGAACGTCCAGCCTGTGCTGCCCTGACTGTATTGGTGTGGTGTTGCTAAGGCAACTGCAGGTGGGACTTAAATTCAATAAATCTAGCAGCTTGTTAGGGGTGAATTATTTAAATGTTTGACCAAATATAGCCAGTGAATGATATTATAAATATCCAAATGACACTTGGCAGAAAAAAAATTCCCCCCCCTTGTTGCAAACTCAAGAGTAAGGTCTATCAAAGGTGAGGCAAAGATTTATTGACCAGACCTCATGACCATGACCCAAGGTTCTACTTCTTGAAGTTTCAGGTTTTGGTAAAAATAAAAGGAACTGGAGAGGCTAGATGGCACAGTGGATAGAGCACCGGCCCTGGATTCAGAAGTACCTGAGTTCAATTTCGGCCTCAGACACTTAATAATTACCTAGCTGTGTGGCCTTGGGCAAGCCACTTAACCCCATTGCCTTGTAAAAAAAAAACCCTAAAAAAAACCTTAAAAAAATATCAGGTTGAGGTTTCATCTCACACCTTCAAATTTGCAATTATAACAAAACATCAGAATAGAAATAATCCTTGCCCTCAAGAAGTTTATAGTTTAGTGGGAAGAGGGGAAGGGTATATCACAGTATGTATATAGATAAGCTTAATACAAGAAAGAATGTGATGGATCAAAGGAGAGATACATAAAAAGCACTCTAGCAAAGAGAAGTGACTTTCAAGAAGGAGGATAAGGGTACCTGAATTGAGCATTGAAGGTAGAGAATTTCAACAAGGGAAAATGAAGAATTCATTACAGATATGGAGGAAGGATAAGCAGGAAAAAGATTAAACAGCAGTGAGCAATCCATCTAGGCTGGAAAACATATTCCCTGAAGGGTCTGGTAGGTTGGAACCAGTGTGAGAAAAATTTTAAATACCAGATTAAATAGTCTTTATTTTACTCTATAGGCTATAGTGAGCTTCTGATAGCTTTAGAGCAGGGTAGTAGTGGTTTAGTGCATTAGGAAGATTATTTTGTCAAATATTTGAACAAGGAACCTAGAGACAGGCAGACAGATGTACAGAGGCAGAGACAGAGACAGAGAGAAAAGGAGGAAGAAAGGGGAGAGACACAGAGAAAGAGAGTGAGAAGAGAAAGAGGAGGAAGGGGCAGGAAAGGCAACAAACAGAAAGACTGACCTAGAGAAAAGGAGGAAAAAGGGAAGGAGAATGAAATATAGAGAAAGAGAGAAGAGACAGGAGAGAGAAGAGAAACAGAGACAGAAAGAGAAAGGGAGGGAGAGAGACAAAGAAATGAGTGAGAAGAAAGACAGAGAAAAAGGAGGAATGGAAGGAGAGAGATGGAGAGAAAAGGAGGAAGAAGGGAAGGAGAGAGATAAAGGCAGTAGAGAGACAGAGACAGAGGGGAAGGGAAGAAAGGGGAGGGGGGGAAGGTCACCTGGGTGACTTTCAGTAACACTGGACTTTTTCTTTTCTATAAAATGAGAGGGTTCATTAGATTACACAAAGTTCCTGACAATTCTATGGGCTACCTCTGAATCAATTTCCTTCTCAGAAAATATCTTAGAATTGTCATGAAGTTAAAATGAGATAATAAGGGACAGCTAGCTAGTGCAGTGGGTAGAATATAGACCTTGGAGATAGGAGGACCTGAGTCTAACTCTGGCCTCAGACACTTACTAGCTATGTAACCTGGGCAAATCACTTAACCCCAATTCCCTGCAAAATAAAATGAGATAATGTATGAGAATGTACTTTTAAAAATTTTTTACAAAATAAGGTCCTATTATTACCCTTAATTCATTTTTAAATGATATTTAGTTTCCCCCAAAGATAATTTTTAACATTCATTTAAAAAAATTTTGAATTCCAAATTTTCTCTCTTCTTCACTCACCTCCTCCCTCTCCGAAATAGTAAGCAATTCAATTTGGATTATATATGCCTAATTCATTTTAAAAAATAAATTTCATTAATATATTTTCATATTGCCCAAATGTCCCACTATCTCTTGTTTCTTGGAGAATCATACAATATAGCAAAGATTTTTTTTTTGAAGTTACTTTCTTTTTTTATTATTTTATTTGTTTTCAATTGCATACAATAGTAGTTGCTACCTATAATTTTTTGTAAGGTTTTGAATCATATCTTTGAGGATAAAATAAAATATTAGAGATAGCAAAATTATGTAGTAAGACACTTTAAAAATTTTTTTATTTGTTTACTTATTTAATAAAAGAAAAGTTTTATTTATTTTTAGTTTTACAATATTTCCCCTAATCTTGCTTCCCTGCCCCCACCCCTGCACAGTAGGCAGTCGGTTAGTCTTTACATTGTTTCCATGGTATACATTGATCTAAGATGAATGTGTTGAGAGAGCAATCATATCCTTAAGGAAGAAAAATAAAGTATGAGAGATAGCAAAATTACATTATAAGATAACAGGTTTGTTTTTTGTTAAATTAAAGGTAATAGTCTTTGATCTTTGTTCAAACTCCACAATTCTTTCTCTGGATACAGATGGTATTCTCCATTGCAGATACACCAAAATTGTCCACTTGTTTCACTATTGGTATGAGCAAATGCATTAAGGTTGATCATCACCCCCATGTTGCTGTTAGGGTGTACAATGTTCTTTGGTTCTGCTCATCTTGCTCAGCATCAGCTCATGCAAATCCTTCCAGGCTTCCCTGAATTCCCATCCCTCCTGGTTTCTAATAGAACAATAGTGTTCCATCACATACATATACCACAGTTTGTTAAGCCATTCCCCAATTGATGAACATTGACTCAGTTTCCAATTCCCCACCACCACAAACAGGGCTGCTATGTATAAGACACTTTAAAAAAAATTGAAGGCAATGGACTTTGGTCTTCATTTAAACTCCACAGTTCTTTCTCTGGATACAGATGGTATTCTCTGTCGCAGGCACTCTAAAACTGTCCCTGATTATTGCATTAATGGAATGAGCAAGTCCATTAAGGTTGATCATCACCTCAGTGTTGCTGTTACAGTGTACAATGTTCTTCTGGTTCTAGCAAAGATTTAAAAAAAAAAGAGGAAAAAGAAAAATCAATCAATATATTGAAAAAACTGATACTATATGCTATGGCTTCTCATCTTTTCCCTTAATTAATTTTAAAAAAAATTTTATTGTAAATTTAGCAATCATCAACAAACATTTCAATAAACCTGGAATAAAAAAACAAGAATTATAAATAAAAGACATTTTATTATGTTTGATTTGCTTTCTAAGTACACAGTAAATTTAACAAAGTGTAGCAAAATGCAACACCCTCCCTCCCATTGTGAGGTATGCTTCTCTTCTGAACTTTTTTTTATTTTTAAAATGTTTTCTCATAAATTCATTTTCTCCAAGCCATCTTCTTCTTAGTCTATGCCATCCTTTTCTTCTCTTTGGCCTTTATATCCCTCAAAAAATAGACAAATACTTTCAGTGCTTATTTAGGGAGAAGTCTGTGCTGAACAACAGACTGGTTACTCTATTCAGATAACAGTTTGTCCCTTATGCTAAGCTTGCCAAGGGGTGGATTCAGAGAAAGGTAGATAATACTGAGTAACAAGCCCTGTAACATGACTTTCTGGAAAGGCTCCCATCTTCACAGAACTAGACCCATGCAAAATGATAGAGTAGGAGGAGATATGGCCCCAGGTCCTTTTTTCTATGCCTAGAGCCATCCAGGCTCTTGCTTACTAGTTATGTGACTTTGAGGAAGTTACTTTTTGACCATGGGCCTCCATTTTCTTAATTATAAAATGAAAAAGAATGATTTTCCAAGGCTATCCCAAGGGTATGAGTGTCAGAGTTCACAAATGCTAAGCACTTTGCAAATTTCAAAATGCTGTACAAATGTTGGCTGTCACCATTATTATTATTATTATCATTATCATTATTATTATTATTATCATTATTATTACCATTATTGTTAGGTCCAAAGTCTTAGTCTAGGGGTGGCTAGGTGGTGCAGTGGACAGAGAACCAGCCTTGGAGTCAGGAGTACCTGGGTTCAAATCTGAACTCAGACACTTAATAATTACCTAGCTGTGTGGCCTTGGGCAAACCACTTAACCCCATTGCCTTGAAAAATCTAAAAAAAAAAATGTGAATTGTTCAAAGTCTTAGTCTACATGGCTAAACCCCAAGATAGAATTTTACTCTTCCAGTAAGTAAGAAGCATTTTTTGCAGAAGGTGGGATAAGAAGATGGAAAGATCTAAATATTATCACTTAAACCATTCTGTTCTGTTGGCATCTTTATATCCATGCCTACCTCTACTATTCCTCAGGCTCTTGGAACTATCAAGGAGAGGGGGCTTCCTTATACCTGATCCCTCCTTAGTTGGGATTTCAAGGTTAGCTAAGGAGTGCAATGAACTGGCCCTGGAAACAGGAGAACCTGAATTCAAATCTAGTCTCAGACACTTAGCCCTTGGCAAGTCACTTAACCATCTCCAAAAAAAAGTGTAATTTCTTCTTTAAAGCTAAGTAACAACATGAAGAGATTGAGTGTCCTTCATTATCAAAGGAGATCATGACATGTCCTGTCTGTGAACTGAACTTGAGTGAAGGGGGTGCTTGTGCTAAGTCAATGGCCTTCCTTTTTTTTCTCCAGAACCATCTGGGTTCAGTGACCAGATATGAATCAGGATGACTAGAGTTAGATGCCAGGCAATAGGGTAAAGTGACTTGCCCAGGGTCACATAGATAGCAAATATCTGAGGCCATATTTGAATTCAGGTCCTCCTGATTTCCCAGCCAGAACTCTATCCACTGTGCCATCTAACAGTTCCTAAATAATAAAGTGATATTATAGTGGAAATAGTACTACATTTGGCTTGGGTTCCTTCCATTTAATATCTCTATGTTCTTAGAAAGTCACTTAAACCCTCTGGGAAACAGTTGAGTTTCCTCAACTGAAAAATGGGAGGTTGGAGTGTAAAGTCTTTAAGGTTCATCCTGGCTCTGAATTTGTGATCTAAACCTCTTTATGTTAGTCATTTGCATACTGGGATCAGATTTGGAGAGGAGCAAAGAAGACTAGATTGTCTTTGGATATTTGGGCAAATTCTTATATGACCTCATACTCAGGGAGTACCAAAACCCCCCACTAAAGTAAGGGTGTCTACTTATTAGAAAATGTCTAAATAAGTGATGAAATAGGAATATAATGGAATAATATTTCAACAAAAGAAATAACAAGATGGATAATTCACTGAAAACAAGACTGAACTTCTAATTAACCATTGATATTCTTCAGATAAGTTGTATATCTGTGGTAAGTCATTTAATACCACATTTTCTGAAGAATTAAAGTGTGGTCAAATGGTTAGAGAGGGTCAGGAAGGCCCAAGTCCAAATTTCACCTCCAACACATACTAGCTTAGCTTAGTGGAGGGAAGGAAATGAATATTTACTTAGTACTTGTTGCTTTTAGACAAATATCTCATTTGATCCTCACAACAATCCTGCAACATATTCATTTTATAGTTTAGGAAAGACAGAATATGAACTCAGATCTTCCTGATTCCAGGTTCAGTATTCTCTTGACTATACTGTAGTTGCCTCTTAGGAGATATGTGACCATAAGCAAATCCCTTACCTCCTTGGTGCCCCCAGGTAACAATTTAAGACTTTATGTGAGTGGAGAAGTTACCCCTCTACATCTCTGCAGGGAGTTTCCAAACCCAGAGTTTCCTACACTTAATGAAATCAGATGTCTAGAACAAAAAAAAAGTGCTATGTGGTCCAAAAAATTGCTAGATCCAAGATGAGTAAATGCGCAAAGTTCCTTTACAATCCATTCATTTGTAGATCCCTGTACCTAGGCCAGCTAAGTGGAGCAGTGGATTAGAGCATTGAGCTTGGAGCCAGGAAGACTCATCTTCCTGAGGTCAAATTTGACCTCAGACATTTAGTAGTTGTGTGATCTTGGGCAAATAACTTAACCTGTTTACCTCAGTTTCCTCATCTGTAAAATGAGCTGGAGAAGGAAATGGCAAATGACTTCAATATCTGCCTCACAAAAAAGAGTCAGACACAGCTGAAAAGACTGAACATAATCTGTACCACCCTGACATTCAGGTGATATTCAAGAGTTTTCATCAATGGGGCACAGGATTAGAAATTCTTACATGTATTTAGTCCAAATGAATTTTTTATTACTAACAAAGAGGAAGTTCCATCTGTGAACCCTCCAAAAGTCCCTTTTTAATCCTGATTCTAGGTTTGTATCACTGATAATAGCACTGAGTTTCAATTTTAGCTGTTTCATGAAAAAAAAATCTTTTATAGAATCAGGTGAACCCAAAGATTCTCATTGTTTGACCATAGAAACAGAAATTTTTGCTTATCAGGTGCTAGATAATGAGGGGGGTTTGGTTTGGTTTGGTCTGATTCTGTTTGTTTGTTTGTTTTGCTAGGGAGTACCAAAACCCCCCACTAAAGTAAGGGTGTCTACTTATTAGAAAATGTCTAAATAAGTGATGAAATATGAATATAATGGAATAATATTTCAACAAAAGAAATAACAAGATGGATAGTTTCAATGAAACCTGGGAATTCCTCTATACACTGATGCAGAATAAACTGAGCATAAATAGGAAATATATATATATATATATATATATATGTAATACAATGATTTAGCATCAAAATCAAAATCTTTGAAAGATTTGAGAACTTTGATCAATGAACCAACCTTAGTTTGAGAGGATTGATGGAGAATGAAGTACATTAACCCATTTCCTGACATAGTGGTGATGGATTCAAGATGCAGAATAAGATACATATTTTCAGGTACAGCCAATGAGGGAATTTTATTTTGCTCAACTATGCATATTTGTTAAAAAGGGTTTTTGAAAGTTGAAATTAGAAATCACCAAAGGTTATTTTCTCTTTGGCTGCTTTTCTGGTAGGGCAGCTAGGTGCCAAAGTGGATGGAGCACTGGTCTTGGAGTCAGAAGGATAGAATTTGAATCCAGCCTTAGATACCTGACTCAGACTGGTTGGGCAACCTTGGGCAAGTCACTTCTCCCTAATTGCCTTGCATTCAGGGCCATCTCCAGTAGTCTTGATTCATATCTGGCCACTGGACCCTGATGACTCTGGAAGAGAAAGTGAGGTTGGTGACTTAGCACAGCACCCCCTCACTCAAATCCAATTCACATACTTATCATAGCATCACCTCCTCTGATGTCATGGACTTCTTTGAGAATAAAGGACAAATGTTATTATTTTCTGGTATATCCTCTGTCTCTTCTGGAAGATTCGTTTCATGTTCCTGTTATTACTTCTCATCATCTTTTCACCCTCCCTAATTTTTAACTTATTCAGTCCTTCTTAAAATGAAATGGTCCCTATAAGAGAGAAAAAAAAAAATTTAAAATTGTGAAAAATCCTATTCTTGCACTGCCATCTTCTGTCCATTGAGGAAACTGCACCTCTACCAACACGTCATAGGATCTTAAAATCATACTATCATAGATTTAAGCTAAAAGAACTCATCAGACCTGGGTTCAAAAGTCAGTTTATTACTTCCCATCTGTTATCTTGGACAAACAACTTCCTAGACCTCAATTTCTTCATCCACTAACTCCCAATGACTTTTGTTGTGTTATTGTTATTGTTGTTTTGGTTTTTATTACAAGGCAATGGGGTTAATTGGCTTGCCCAAGGCCACACAGCTAGGTAATTATTAAGTGTCTGAGGTCGAATTTGAACTCAGGTCTCCTGACTTCAGGGCTGGTGCTCTATTCACTGCACCACCTAGCTGCCCCCAGCAATCAGCTTGTCTAATCTTTTTTTTTTTTTTCACACAAGAGGTTCTTAATATTTATTGAATTGACTTGAATGGACCACACTTTGATCTTCTCATTGATTTCCTTTAACTCTTTGGCAGGCAACCTGGGGCAAGATCAAATTTAACAAATATATAATAAGAAATTAGCCTAAGTCACCTGCACTAAGATAAGCTACAAAGGACAGGTGAGTCACCCAACCAGGGGAAGAGATACAGATGATTTTCACCCTTCACTATCTTAAAGGATAAGAACTTGTTGGAGTTTTAATGTGTCTTCTCCAAATACCTTTATCAGGCATGAAAGTATCTTTGACTGAATCAAAGAATTGATTTCTAAACCAAATTAGGTTTCAATGGTAAACAAGATGCACTGATCCCTTTATCAGGTGTGAACTCTTCCTTAATTGAGATTAGAATGCAAAAACATGATGGACAAGAGAATCAGGTACACTCCTTGAATTGTCCAGTCTTGGATTGGCCAGTTCAATGATAAGAGCCTTCCAATTTGTAGTGCCTAATTTTGTGAGTTGGAGCCCTAAGATCCCTGAAAGAGCATTCCATTTGGGTGGAGGAGAAGGAACTTTCCCTCCTCCTATATCATGAGAAATATTAAAGCAAAGAGACAAGTCAAAGATAAATGGATGAAGAAAAGACAGTCAATCAAGGAAGGAGTTAGCTTCAGGAAGCTTGACCCTCTTTGGCAGATAGCAGCTGATAGCTTTGGACTATGGAAAGACTTACAAGTTCTGAAGTAATAAAAGTTATGATTAATCTTTTGCTGTATACCTACACATTTACCTCACTACCATCATGCAGTTCCTATGGACACTGTGCATAATTGTGAGAAAGTGTACCAACCCCAAGTTTTAGGGGGAACAATTTGTACCAATTCTTTTAGCTATATCATTTTAGTAATGCATTTGCTAAATTAAGTCTACTGGCTGATTTTTGATGAGAAAGATACTGATGGGGTCTTAGGAGCTACATTATTAGAAGTCTAACACTATACAGTTGTCTTTTGAACAGTAGCAGCTACTGTCTGGGCATCTAACCCAATACATGTGTTGGATGCTGGAGAATACCCCAGAAAGAGTAACACAAGGTGCTGGCAAAAAACTCTGAAAAAAAACTAAGGAAGGAACCTCACTAACACAGGAGAGAGATGTATACTAGGGGAGGCACCTTGAAAAAGTAGCATCAGAGTTGAAGGCAAGCAGGACTTACTAGATTGACATGGTTGGGGTAGGAGGAATAAGGGAAGGAGTGAATAAAGACTGAGATAGGACAGAGCAAAATAAGAATAGAATGAATAGGTATCTAGTTTGACTGGAACATAGAATATGGGCTGGTTAGGGTAAGACTGAGCAGGTATTTTATTTTTTTAATTTTATTAATTTTTTTTGTTTTCCAATTAAATACAATAGTTTTTACCTATCATTTTGAATCTTTGAATTTTACAATCTTTCCCCCACACTCTCTTTCTCCCCCCACCTCCCCACAGAAGGCAGTCTGATAATCTTTACATTGTTTCCATGCTATACATTGATTGACATTGAATGTGTTGAGAGAGGAATCATATCCTTGAGGAGAAAATAAAATATTAAAGATAGCAAAATTATGTAGTACATAAGACACTTTTTTGTTTGTTTTTTTTTTTGCTTTTGCAAGGCAATGGGGTTAAGTGGCTTACCCAAAGCCATACAGCTAGGTAATTATTAAGTTCTGAGACCAGATTCAAACTCAGGTTCTCCTGACTCCAGGGCTAGTGCTTTATCCACTGTGCCACTTAGCTGTCCCCCATAAGACACTTTTAAAAAAATTGAAGGTAATAGACTTTGGACTTCATTTAAACTCCACAGTTTTTTTCTCTGGATACAGATAGTATCCTTTATACTTTAAAATTGTGTCTGATTAAAAATAATAATAAAAAAAACTAAAATTGTGCCTGATTGTTTCATTGATGGAATGAACAAGTCCATTAACGTTTATCATCAACACCATGTTGCTATTAGGGTGTATAATGTTCTTCTGGTTCTGCTCATCTTGCTCAGCATCAGTTCATGCAAGTCCTTCCAGGCTTCTCTGAAAACCTATCCCTTGGTTTCTAATAGAATAATAGTGTTCTATAACATACATATACCACAGTTTGTTCAGCCATTCCCCAATTGATGGACATTCACTCAATTTCCAATTCTTTGCCACCACAAACAGGGCTACTATGAATATTTTTGTACACGTGATGTTTTTACCCTTTTTCATGATCTCTTTGGGGTATATACCCAATAATGGTATTGGACAGTTATTTTGGATTCAGATTGTGGAGGACCTTGCTTTTGGGGATTTTACTTTTTTGGGGTAGGCAATGGGGTCTCATGGAAGGTTTTTGAATAAAAGAATGACATAGAGCCATGAATGGAGTACTCAGTCAATAATTCTCAGGAATGGATCGAAAGGGGATGAATTGGAAAGAGGAAGACCAGGTAAGACACTATTATAATAATACAATAGGCAAGAAGAAATGAGGACCTGAACCAGGATGGTTACAATACTAGAGGAAAGGAGGGGATGACTAGTAGAGATGTAGTGCAAGGGGGAAAAAATAACCCGAACAAACCAGGAGCCAGTAACTGATTGGATGAGTTAGGGAAGTAGGACTGGGGTCCATCTGTTCTATGTTGTTTACCTCTGTCCTTAACATTTTTAGACAGAGTAATGTCAAGTTAAAATTAATATCACAAATCTTCTTGAAGAAGAAAAGGGGGAAATGTCACAAAAAAAAGATTTTAAATGGACAATAAGGATAGCCAAAGAGTGGACTAGGAGCAGAAGAAACCCTCCTTCTTCCCTTGATAATTGTGGGATGTTATGGGATCAGTGAATGGATCTAAAACCTTTATTCATTCCTTCTGAAGTATCACATTTTTTTCTTTTTTCTTTCTTTCTTTCTTTTTTTTTTTTGAAGTATCTAATTTTGGAGCTAGAGCCTTAAGTGGAGGAAAAAACAATTCCCTAAAAGAGAATCACATTTGAGATAGAGGAGAGGGATTTTCTCCTCCCATACTATGGGAGATACTGGAACAAAGACACTCACCAAGCATAGATGAATGCAACAAAGACAGTTATCTAAAGAAGGAGTGAGCTTTAGGGAGCTTGACCCCTCATGGGAGATAGCAGCTGCTGGCTTTGAACCAGAGAAATTGGAGACGCAGTATCACTTCAGTAACTTCTTATGCTCAAGATGAAGGGTAAAAATCACTTGTGTGTATCTGCCTCTGCTTTCTATTAGTTTTCTAACTCCTTTTGAGCATGACTTTTGTCTCACCTTTCTTTGTAGCCTATCCTAATCAATCCTTTGTTCAAAAATCTTCAAGGCATATCCCATTTTGTTTTTGTTCAGCCATGTCTAACTTTTTGTAACTCTATTTGGTTTGGTTTTGGGTTTTTTTTGGCAGAGATATTAGAGTGGTCTGACATTTCTTTCTCCAGTTCATTTTACAGATGAGGCAAACAGGGTGAAGTGATTTGTCCAGGGTCATACAGCTAGTTAAGTGGCTGAGACTAGATTTGAACTCAGAAAAACTAGTCTTCATGATTCCAGGTCTGTCACTCTATCCATGGCAGTTGGCTGCACATATCTCATTGTTTAATCAAAAAACAGTATGGGTATAAACTTTATGTTCTGTTTTTGTTTTTTAGCTGTTGCTCTTAGCAATGGCTAAGATTGACCAGTGAGTGTACAAATGGTGAAAAGATCATTGACTTTGGAGATAAGAGGGCCTGGATTCAAATCCTATTTCTTTTTTTTTTTAGATTTTTTTGCAAGGCAATGGCTTGCCCAAGTCCACACAGCTAGGTAATTATTAAGTGTCTGAGGCCGGATTTGAACTCAGGTACTCCTGACTCCAGGGCTGGTGCTCTATCCACTGCACCACCTAGCTGCCCCCTCAAATCCTTTTTCTGACATGCCCTCTCTGGCCTCAGTTTCCTCATTTGTTGAATGAAGGAGTTGAACTAGGTTACTTCTAGCTCCTTTGAAGCTTCCCCTTCCCTATCCTTTCCAACCAGAAGGACCCAGGTCCACTTACCCACAGGAACATTGTCTGAAAGCTTGGTTGGTGTCATTGGGATCAGACTCTTGCTGTAGTTAGGAAGAGTTGTCTGGTTGAATGAGGTTGGTGTGGGATTCCACACCAAGGCAGGGGAACAACTTTCCATTGATCTAATTCCACTCTAATTTCTCCCTTTTTTCTATTTTTAAGCAGGAACCAACTAAGGAAGGAAAACTTTGGTAATCTATCCAATACAATTCTTCCAGTAAAGGTGTCTTCCAGTTTTTGTTTTTGTTTTTCTTAGGTTTTTGCAAGGCAAATGGGTTAAGTGGCTTGCCCAAGGCCACATAACTAGGTAATTATTAAGTGTCTGAGACTGGATTTGAACCCAGGTACTCCTGACTCCAGGGCCAGTGCTTTATCCAATGTGCCACCTAGCTGCCCCTATCTTCCAGTTCTTAAGAAAGAAATCTAGGCCCTGCTTTTGGAGAGAGTTTAGAGAAAGGAACCCTCACATCCTCGGAGAACCTGAGACCCAAGAAGAGAAGAGTCAGAATTAGAGCTGGGAATGGAATTTCTCTGAGACTTGCAAGGCCTGAGATCCATAACCACAAGCCCTTATAGGAGCCAGAATTCCTGGTGGTCTCCCATTTTCTGGACCCATGCCACAGTCTCAGCTGATGATCCTGACAACCCATATCATTCTTTAGAGAGGAAAGTGGCTATCCTGAAGAGTACTTGGCTCTACTTTTCATCCTTCTCACTTCAAAATGTCTCAGGGTCTTTCTCCCATTCTCTTTTCTTCCCCTCTTGCTTGAAGAAGAGGTGGCTCTCCCTAGAGCCAAGGTCCCCCTAGTTCTTAGGACTTTGTCCTTACCTATTTCCTCTGGTTTCATTAATTATTCCCATTCTCTTATCTTCCATCTCCCTCTCTGTCTTGGTTCATTTCAGTCCACCTGCACATACTCAGAGATGTCTTCTCAAATCTCATCATAATTGTAGAGCTCAGTGCCTGGCTACAACAAGTAGTAGATTCCACATAAATATAGTAGGCTCTCCCCAACCCTAAAACAAAAATAGAAACACACAAATCAAAACAAAATTCAACAACAAAAACAAACAAAAAATATCTTTAAATTTTTTTCCTTGACACTACAACCCCACTCAGGCTACCATCTCATTTCTTTTTTTCCCTTTGAACACCAAAACCTTTTTTTCCTAATCACTTATTCCACAGCTCACTCTCAATCTGTCTTTTATCTCCATCTTTGTACTAAAATCACTCTCTAAAACAAACAACAACAAAAAATATCAATTACCTTTTGAGAGCCAAAAGTCCAATGGTCTTCTCTCAGTCATTATCCCTGGGTGATCCTTTATACCATTGACAAGATCATTTAAGAGGTCCACATGGTGTCTTGGAGAGATTGACAGATGTAAAGTCAGGAAGACATGGGTTCAAATCCTGCCTCTGAGGCTTAGTAGCAGCATGAACAAGTCACTTAATCTCTCTAGGCCTCACTTTGCTCATCTGTAAAGTGACAGGGTGGATGCTGCCCTTGAAAGTCTCTTCTAACTTTAAATCTGTTATGATTCTCTCCTCCAAGTGAACTCCATGGGTCTGAGCAGAATTTCTGATTTGGAACAGGTCTCAAAGGCTGTTGACCAAGAATTCCAGCCTTAACAGGTGGTCATCCAGCCTCTGCTCATCCATCTATGAATGGGAACCCACCATCTCCTGAGCAGCCTTGATCAGTAAGAAGTCTTTTCTCTGTTTCAGATCTAAATCTGCTTCTCTTTAATTTCCATACATTGTCCCTTGTTCTTCCTTTGGAGCCAAGAAAACAAAAAGATTTCCCTCTTCTGCAGAGTAACCTTTCAAATATGTGAAAGCTTCTATCATGTCACCCCAAATCTTATCTCCACATTAAACACTGTGTTGAAAACAACACTCTCTTTGTTCTCTGCTGAATTAACTTATATAAGTCATCATAGTGATTACCATATGTAGCTTGGTAGGTGCAATGGCATGGAGCACCAGCCCTGAAGTCAGGAGGACCTGAGTTCAAATCTGATCTTAGATACTCGACACTTACCAGTTGTGTGACCTTGGGCAAGTCACTTAACCCTTATTGCTTCATATTCGGGGTCATCTCCAGTCATCCTCATTCATGTCTAGTCATTGGACTCAAATGGCTACACAGGAGAAAGTGGGTCTGTTGACTTAGCACAGCACCCCCCCACTCAAATCCAATGTATATGTTTGTCATGGTATCACCTCCCTGATGACATTTATTTTCTATTTGAGAATAAAGGACAAACAACAACAACCATGTCCCAGGCATTAGGCTAAGCACTTTACAATTATCTCATTTGATCCTCACAACCCCAAGAGGCAGATATTATTATTAACGTCATGTTACAGATAAGGAAACTGAGGCAAATGGGCACTTAGTGTCTAAGGCTAAGTTTGAACTCAGCTTCCCCACTTCCTGCCGCCCTCCTGTATCCCATCCCCTCCCTCTCCCCCAGCCACAGATGCTCTCTGGGACTTCATCATGTTCTCTAGGAACTCATCAGCCTACAAAATCACATCCACTTTGAAAGTCATACTTGCCTAATATGCCCCTGGGGCCCCTCCCTTCCTAAGACTGGAGAGAGCAGAAGGTGGACATGGAGAGCTCCTCCCAGAGCCTTCATCCCAGAAAGATGCCCAAGGCATCTGGTTCCACCTGGTTGTGCCCCTCTGGGCTTCCTTTATGCTTTTTCCCTCACCCTGTTACCTTCTTTACAAGCTTCACTTCATAGTCTGTCTTCCTCCACTGAAGCTATGAGGTCCTTGAGAGTAGAAGCTGTATTTTGCCTTTCTTTATCCTCCCAACACTTAACACAATGCCTGACCAATGTTTATTGATTGATTGACCAAATCATATGGGCTCAAATTCATTTTCATGACAAACTAGAAAGGGTATAGGGATTTTTTAACCCTAAGTTATATAGTTGTCAGTGAAAAAGGTATTATGAAAACTCCAGATATGGAATTAAAAGGAAAAGACAATTTTAGCCTAGGGTTATTCTCCAGAGCTTTTATCAGAGAGCTATGGCAGTTATGACAAAAGAGCAATTAACCTGTCCTTATCAGGAAATTTTCTAGGTCAGTGCCAAATAAATGTAAGTTATTGTAATACTACCCTAGCAGACTGCTATAGAAATAGCTAGTAGTGATATTGTGGGTCCCTTTCAGAAGTGCCTTGCTCTTTGTGACCTTTTTAGTTTTTTCTTGTCAAAGATACTGAAATGGTTTGCCACCTGAGGAAAACAGGGTATAGTGACTTGCCCAAGGTCACATGGATATTGTCCATGACTGAATTTGAACTCTCAAAGATGTTTCTTCCTGACTCCAGGTCCCACACTCTATCCACTGTACCCTAGCTCATCTTTAGATAGCTCTAAAGTGATGCAGACAGAAGTTGGTAGTGAGGGACAACATACAGCAGCCAGCAGGAATCCCATGACTAACAATAGGAAATATCAGTAAGTCCTTCAATATCAGAGGTTATCAGTTGCTTTTTCAAGTCCCATATATTCAATTAGTAATCAAGGCCTTCATAATAGCTTTCACATTATCTGGATTCATTTTTTTGTCCTCACAATCACCATCCTACTTATCACCCATCACAGGCTTTTAAATTCTGGCTCCTATATTTCCTAGCTGTAGATTGTGAACAAATCATTTCAACTCTCTAAACATTACTTTCCTTGTCTGTAAAATTTAATTCCTCTTTTATTTATAAATGTAAAATTTCTTTTTTTTTTTAAATAGGGCAATTAGATATTATAGTGGATACAGTACTAAGTCTGAAGTTGAGAAGCCTTGAGTTCAAATATGACCTCAGACACTCATTGTATGACTCTAGGCAAGTCACTTCACCCTATTGACCTCAGTTTCCTTATCTGTTACATGAACTGGAGAAGGAAATGGCAAACCACTCCAGTATCTTTGCCAATAAGGTCCTAAATGGTGTCATGAAGAGTCAGATACAATTGAAAAACAATTTAAAAAAAAACACTACTCCTATTTGTTGTGAAAAAAGTATCTCATCACCCTTAAAGTGCTATGTGAACTATTCACTAAAGAATGACCTTAATATGTCATTGGGTAAAGAAATGATCCTGAGTTTGTGGAAGTTATGCCAGGGCAGTGCAATATCTGAAGGTCTTGCTAATTTGGGAGGCTTTCCCTATGGGTCCAGTATTGACTGTTCTTTCAAGACCTTGCCTAAAGTGAGTTTTGAGAAGTCTATCACTAATAGGTGATAAATTGGTTTTGGTCAACTAATGAAACATTTACCAAGGCAACCTTGGAGGGAAACTTTTCCCCTTTACAAATGAAATTGTGCATTTTTAAGAGTGTGGTCATATCATTACATTGCCTAGAATCCTGCAGTTGGCTACTGAATAGTCTTTTTTGACAAAATTCTTCCCTGAATCCCCAAACTAACCTATATACTATTTCTTACTTTTAAGTCCCAATTAGAATCTTATCTTTTACAGAAAACCTTCCTCAACCCCTTTTCCCTTCAGTATCTTCCCTCTGTTAATTATTTTCTAACTATTTTGTATATAGCTTGCTTTGTATGTTTGCAGGTTATCTCCCCTATTAGATTATAAGCTCTTTGAGGACAGGGACTGTCTCTTGCCACTTTTTGTATCCCCCCCAGAGCTTAGAATGAAACATAGCAGGAACTTAATGTTTATTTATTGATGGATTAAGGAAGTCTTTCCAGAATTTCCTCCCAGCTAGAAGGGATCTATCTCTACCTCTTCTGATCTCAGAGCAGTTTATGCCCTGAATAATCTATTCAAATCTAAATTATTTGAACCTGTATATCTGTCCCATTACTCAAACCACATTGTACAATTTTAAGGTTAAGAACTTCCTCTTATTAATCTTTTTTCCCCTCAAATCTCTCCCAGGACTTAGTATAGTACACTGTCCACAGAAGTTGCTTAGGAAGTAGCTGCTGATTGAGGGCAGACACTCCAGGGGAACTGCCTTCTTGGGAGGTTGAGGCAACATCCTGAGGAAATAAAAATATAATGCAGAAAATGAAGAGGAAACCAAAGAACTTAGATAATAAACATAATCAAAGGTAAGGAGCAATGCAAGACAATTTATTATTAAGCAACAAAAATGCCGATACAGATAACAAATGATCCAAGTGAACTCTTCTCCCCATTTCCCTCCCCAAAATTTTGCCTGCAGTACAATCTCTTTCCTAGAAAAAAAAATCTCCATAACTTGGAACAAGAATTAGCATCAACAGAAAGCATCAGGATCAGGAATTAGAGGATAAATCTAGAAATACAGGATTGACTATCTTCCCTCTCTTCCTTCCTCTTAACAAAGATCAGTTAAACTTTCTAACATGGCCATGCATGTCAACATGGGACCAGATTTTTAACTGAGTGTTAGGGAGGTTACTGGTACGTGGACTCTTCTTGGTCAAGTAGTACGGGCCCTTAAAGAGATTGTAGGCATAGATCATGACAAAGGGGAGCCAGAAAGCATGGAGAATCATGCGGGAAATTTGGTTAACCCATAGATAGTACTTTACAGGCAGAAAGGGTGGTCTGATCACCTGAGAAATTAGCAGGATTAGGGAGAAGCAGGTCATTTCATAAATGATGATCCAGAGGATGTAGACAAGGAGGCCAAGGTAGAGTTTCATGTGCACAGAGTAGAGGAGGAAGCAACTAGCCATGAGGGTGGTAATGGACAAGAAGATGGTGATGTTATTCTTGTGACTGAAAGTCCAGAGGACCACTCCATGGAGCTCTTTGTAGATGTTGAATTTGTTGGGATCCTTACCAAAGGAAAATGCTTGGTTCAAGTCAAGAAGGAGAGACTGGATGGTGACGAGGATGGTAAAAATGCCTGCCATGCAGGAACCCAGTCTAGGGCTTATCTTGCATTTTTTTTGCCAGGACATCTCCTGCAGAGAAAGTTTGAAAAAAAATTGCCATGGAGACCAGATGTCAGAGTCAGCTGTGGCATCAATCAATTTAACTAGTCTGCCAAGAGTCCAAAGTGAGGTGGTGGAAAGAACACTGAAAGGAGTCAGCAGAACTGGATCCTAAACTTGGTTTCTCCATTATTTAAAATAAATATATTAAATGTTCTCAAACTTTTGTATCTCATAAATGGGGTAAATGGGGGTCTCAAAAATCAAATTAAAAATTGAGGACTCCTTTATACTTTTAAAGGTTATTGAAGCTCCCTTTACATTATTAAAAATTATTTAGGTCCCCTTTATACTCTTTAAAATTGAAGACCTCAAAAAAAGTTTTTGTTTAAGTAGGATATGTCATAAAGCCCACAAATAAATTTGTGTGTTTGTGTGTGTGTGTGTGTGTGTGTGTGTGTGTGTATATGTATGACATTTAAAAAGGCCAATGTCTCTCCAAGGCCATCTCTAATTGTCCTGATTCATATCTTGACACTGGCCCCAGATGGTAATAGAGGAGAAAGTGAGGATCTTGAATTAGCACAGCATCCCCTCATTCAAATCCAATTCACCTGCATATTATGGCATCACCTCCCTGATGTCATGGTCCTCTTCAAGAATGAAAACAAACAACAACATTTGCATATAGAACTATAATAGAATTTAAAACTGAAAATTTAAAACATTTATTTTTAAGTTACAATAACATTATTATATATTATTATATATTTAATATATAATCATTTCAAAACATCAATGCTAAATTAATAATAAATCTATAATAAATGTTACAAGCTAACATAAATTTTCATTTTAAAAAACTGTATTTTCCAAAATAAAAAATGTAAGATGAGTGGTATTGATTTGTATTGTTTTTATTTTTGTTTTTCCCAAATTTCTTTAATATCTGGTTTAACAGAAGACAGCTATATTCTTTTTTTTTAGGTTTGTTTTTTTTTGCAAGGCAAATGGGGTTAAGTGGCTTGCCCAAGGCCACACAGCTAGGAACAGCTGTATTCTTACATCTGCTTCTGCATTCAATCTGTTGTGATAAGTTGTTATAGCTGAAGTATATGAAGATAATCTGGCCTCACACAAATACGTAGTTGGAAGGGGGGATAGTATTTTATTGGACAGTGTCTTAGTATTATTATGAAAATAGTTTGGATTCATGAAAAAGTTTCCAGGAATCCAAAGACTATACTTTGGCATAGTGGGGGGAGGGAGGCCAAGTTCTTTCCCCAATCTGGACTTCAACATCCTTATTGATAAAATGGGGATATTAATCATATTTAACCAACCCACCTCCCTAAATTGTTGTGAGTAAAGTGTTTTAGCAGTTAGGTATATAAAGCATCAGTCTTGGATTTTGGAAGATCTGAGTTTGAATTCTATTTAAGACTTACTACTATTGTCAGCACTACTATTCTATAATTTCTACTACTATTCTACTATTCCAACTACTACTATTACTACTTCTGATAATAGCTAGTTTTATGTAGCACTTTATAAATTTGTCTCATCAGGATCTTGGGAAATCTTGTTTATTCTGGAAGATCCCTCTTGGAAGACTGGAGTCTCCACTGACCTAGGGGAATACTTTGAGTGTCTGGGCTTAAACCAGCTCATTTGTTCAAGAGCTAATGGCTAAATTTTCAGTGTGAGCATTCACACCTCAGAAAACAGGATTTAAGTTATTGCTTTGTTGATTATCTAGATTTAAGAATGTGGTGGAGGGGCAGCTAGGTGGTGCAGTGGATAGAGTACCAACCTGGGAGTCAGGAGGACCTGGGTTCAAATCTGTCCTCAGACAGTTAATAATTACCTAGCTGTGTGGCCTTGGGCAAGCCACTTAACCCCATTGCCTTGCAAAAACTAAAAAGAATGTGGTGGAGAAAATGTTAATATTTATTAAAAAAGCATGCTCTACATATTTTTTCTAATTAACTGATTATTAAACATTTACCAGCATAATGCTGCCTGAAAACTCCCCCTTCCCCCATCCTCCCTAATCTGTTACAGAAAAAGCCACACTCACCCGTTTTCTTCTCCCACTCTAAGAAAAGTAATTTTTTTTTCCCATCCCAGGTTAATTCCCCTATCTCTAGGATCTGCTCAGAACTCAATGAGATAGAAGTGGGAAGGATAAGGTAAAGAATGTTTAATAGGTGAGAAGTGAGATATGCTTGAGTCAAGTCTTGTGATTTATTCTCTCAGAGAGCTAGAACTACCCCTTTAAAGATTTCTTAGCAAAGACATTGGCATGGTTGGCAATTTCCTCCCCCAGCTCATTAGACATATGAGAAAGCAGTCAGAGTTAAATGATTTGCCCAGGGTCACATACATAGGGAGGGTCTTAGGAAAATGAATCTCATCACTTTATGCACTTTATCACCTAGTATATAGTCCATGATATTTTGTATACTTCCCACTTCAACCCACCTGAGAAGACTCAAAATTCCTCAAAGGAGTTTCATTTTCATCTTTGTAACCCAAGCACCTGAGAGCTTGACACACAGTGGGCACTTAATAAGTGCTAGTTGAATAAAAAACCCAGGAGACAAATTTCTCTAGTTAGAGCTTTGGCTTATATTTCAATTGTGGTGAAGCACTAGCCCAGTTCTGAGACCTCAAGAACCACAATTATGTCAAAAAATATTAAGAATTCCACCTGTTAACCTGAGGATTGAATCTTAAGACTGAGATGAGAAGGGGTGAAAGCCCCTTCTATATACTGACCCTTACACAGTATCCCCTTTCCAAGTGGGATGACACTCTGTTCAAATTCCAGAGTTTCAGGATTAATAATAGATAGATCAATCAACTGATCAATTTTAATGTTTATTAAGCACCTGCCCAGTACTTGCTAAGTATTAGAGATATAAGTAAAAAGAATGAAAGCAATCCTTACTTGTATTGAAATGGGGAGACAGCAAGTACATATAAAAATAGTATAAATATAAAATTAATCAATAATATCATATTGTATATGTGAGTATATGCATAGTTCATATATGCGTTTATGTATATGTTTAAGAATATGCACACACACATGTGTTCACACGTGCACATGTATGTATTCATGCACATCGTGTGTGTACATATAAATGCCTGTGTATATGCCTATGTTTATGTAGATGCATTTCATATGGGTATGTTTGCTGGCAACTAGATGACAGAATGGATAGAAAATTAAGCCTGGACTTAGAAAGACCCAAGTTCAAATTCAATCTCTGACACACATTAGATGTAAGACTCTGGGCAAATCACTTAGCCTTTTTTAAACTTCAATTTCCTCATCTATAAAATGAGGGTAATAAAAGAAGCAGAGTAGTTGAGAGGATCAAATGAGATAATATTTGTAAAACAGTTTGCAAATCTTAAATATATGCTAGGTATTTTATGTGTATATATATATGCATACATAAACACACATATAAATTTATATACATGGGCATATGATATATATGAATGTTGGAAGCTAGATGGCTCAGTGGATAAAGCACTGGCCCTGAAGTCAGAAGATCTGAGTTCAAATCCAGCCTCAGACACTACTAGGCAAGTTACTTGATTCACTGGAGAAGGAAATGCTTAACCACACCAGCATCTTTGCCAAGAAAACCCTGTGGATAGCACAGTACACAGGACCATGAAGAGTTGGACATGACTGCAGAACAACAAGCTGTGTGCACACAGAGGGTGTCACAAAAATACTGATGAAGTTGTAAGCTATCAAAACATATAGGTATATGTCCCTGTGGGGCAGTTAGGTGACTCAGTGGATAGGATACTGGCCTTGAGTCAAGAAAACATTTCCTGAGTTCAAATCCAGTCTCAGAAACTTAATAGCTATGATCCTGGGTCATTTAACCTTAATAGCCTTAATTTCCTCATCTGTAAAATGAGCTGAGAAAGGAAATCTTTGCCAAGAAAGCCCCAAATATGGTCAAAAAGACATGACTTAAAACAAATAATATATGTGCATGCGCAGTGTTCAAATACATATACATATATTATATATGTAGGCATAATGTCCGTGTATATATATATATATATATATATATATATATATATATATAGTAACAAAATGTGTTGTTTTAAGCTATTAGAATAGATCTACATATATATATATATAAACATACATATGTATATATTATTCAGTCATGTCAGACTCTTTGTGACCCCATTTGAGGTTTTCTTGACAAAGATCTTGGAGTGGTTCACCATTTCCTTCTCCAATTCATTTTACAAATGATGAAGCTGCGGCAGACAGGGTAGAATGACTTGCCCAGGGTCACCCAGCTAGTAAATGTCTGAGCCAGAATTGACCTCAGGAAGATGAATATTCCTACCTCCATACCTGGTGCTCTACCCCACTGAGCCGGGTAGCTGCCTCATATCCATATGCACACACAGCAAAATATACAAACACACACATACACATGTGTAATGTCCTTGTACATACATGCACACACAAAGTAAACACAAAATGTTTTGGAGGGAGGGAGGTGTTAGGTTCCTACAGCTACTTACAAAAATAAGTTTTGTTTTGCTATCTCTAATGTTTTCTTTTTTACTTTTGGATGTGATCCTTCTCTCACAAGATGATCAATTTTGATCTACTGCATTGCTTTCTGTGGGGGGGGAGGGGAAGGGATGGGGGGGTTGTAAAATTCAAAATTTTGCAAAAACGATTGACAAAAACTACCATTGTATGTAGTTGGAAAAATAAAATATATCAAAAATTAGTTTTGTAGAATTATTATGGATACATTGGGGGGGGGATACCCCCAGCTATGTGAAGACATTTCTTCTCCCCTTAGCAGTGAGATAGGATTCTGAACCTGGCCTAGGTGAGGAGCAGTGGAGATATACAGCTCTGGAGCCTCCTCTTGCCTCCCCTCTTTCAGTTCCAGCAGTGACCCCCTCAACCGCCCTAAAGAGTCCCTCTTTGGACCTTAACCTTAGCTCACCTCTTCCTCCAGCTCCTCCCAGGGGCCTCTTGACCCTCTCCTCACTCAACTACTAAGGCTCCTGGACTCAGCCCATGCTCATCCCCTCCATTCTTGCATGAGCCTCCTAGCTCCCCCCCCCCAATTACTAAGACTGTTACTGGACTGTCCCCCATTAGTATCCTGTCCCTCCCCCACTCGGTTACTAGGCCGCCTGGACTGTTCCCCATTGTCATTCACCCGTGCTCCCATCCTCATATGAGCCTCCTGACCCTTCCCAGACTGCCCCCCTCTACTCAGTTACTAAGGCTGTTACTGGACTGTCCCCCATTATTATCCCCGTCCCCCATCTCCTCAGCTCGACCCAAGCTCCGCCTGACCTTCCCCCCCTCAGTTACTAGGACTCCTGGACTGTCCCCCATCACCATCCACCCGCGCCCCCACCCTCACAGGACCTTCCCGACTCTTTCTAGACCTCCCCCGACCTAATCACTAAGACTGTTACCGAACTGTTCCCCCCCGCCCCCCCTCCCCGTTCCCTCTTCCCACGCCAGCTCCCCCCCTGGACCCCAGGGTCCCCATCCCTGCTTACGTCACCAATGTCCAGTCCCGAGACTCACCTAGCATCTGCAGCAGCTGGACCCTCCTGCGCTCGGGGCCTCCCCGCCCTCCTCGGGCCTCGAGGAGTCCTCGGTCCGCCTGGGTCCGGGGGGCCGGCCAGCTGTCCTGCGGCTGGGGGGGGGGGGGGGGAACCTTGGCTCCCTCTGCTGGACAGGCAGGACTGCACCGGCGGCAGGAAGAATGCGCATGCCTCTCACCACCCCCAACAGGCAGTCAGGCAGGATGCCCAATCCCCCCCTTCCCTATCCCCCTTCTGCTTGTGCGGTGGGAGAAGCCCCCGTCCTGTTGAGGAATCACCGCCATGGCCCAGAGCACTGGGCCTGGAATCTGGGAGATGTGAATTCAACTCCAGCCTCTGGCACTCGCTCCCTGGGTGGCCCTGGGAGGGTCATCTACACACTCTGGTGCTTCAGTTTTCTCACCTGTTCCGTAGAACAGGTGAGATGCCCGTAGGCATCAGAATACCGCTCACCTATGTGACTGAGATGGAAGGCCGTTCTGCTCTGTGGATGATGAACGGGATGCTCTCAGAAAGAAGCTCACGCGAACAGAGGCAATGTACACAAAGTATACAAAGTATACAAAGTATACAAAGTATACAAAGTATACAAAGTAACGGCATTGTTGCAAGGTGAGGAGCTGGGAATGACCTTCTTATCTCAGTAGTGCTGTGACTCAAGAGAACGCGGAAGGACTTAGGATAAGAATGCTAAGACAGAGTTGATGATGATGATGACTGAAGTATACTTTTTGTCCTTTTATTTTTCTTGAGGTTTCTCTTTTTTTGAGGGGGAGGTGTCATGTTTACTTTTAACAACCAGACTACTGTAGTAATGTATTTCATGGCTACACATTTTTAACCTACCTCAAGTAACTTGCTTTCTCAATGAGGGGGAGTGAGTGGAATGGGAGGAAGGGAGAGAATTTGGAACTCATGAGTTTGGAAGTAAATGATGAAACTTGTTTTTCCATGTAGTTGGCCGAAAATTTTTTAAAAAATAAATAAAAGAATAACACCCACTTCCCAAAGTTAATAGAGTGCTGGGCCTGGAAGTAGGAAGATCTCATTTAAATCTGATCTTCAGGAGGCAGCTAGGTGGTATAGTGGCTAGAGCACCGGCCCTGGAGTCAGGAGGTCCTGAGTTCAAATCCGGTCTCAGACACATAATAATTACCTAGCTGTGTGCTCTTGGGCAAGTCTGGCAAGCCCACTGCCTTGCCAAAAAAAGAAAAACTTTAAAAAAAATCCAGTTTTCAGACACTTACTATATTCAGACATTTACTAGTTGTATGACCCTGAGTGGGTCCTATAATTTCTGCCTCCCTCAGTTTCCTCATTTGTAAAATGGGAGTCATAATAACATTGAAGTAATAGTTGAAAAGTCCTTAGCACAGTGCCTGTGACATAGTACTATATAAATGTTAGCTATCATTATTATGAGAGTTGTTGAGAGAATTGACTGAAGTAACAAATTTGAAGTACTCTGTAAACCTTAAAGTGATATATAACTGCTGGGGCTGTTGTGGTTTAATCTTTCCAGTTGTGTCCCACTTTTTTTTTTTAGATTTTTCAAGGCAATGGGGTTAAGTGGCTTGCCCAAGGCCACACAGCTAGGTAATTAAGTGTCTGAGACCAAATTTGAACTCAGGTACTCCTGACTCCAAGGCTGGTGCTCTATCCACTGCGCCACCTAGCCGCCCCTGTGTCCCACTCTTGATGACCCATCTGGCATTTTTTTGGCAGACAGGCTGGAATGATGTCCATTTCCTTCTCTAGGTCATTTTACAAATGGGAAAACTAAGGAAAACAGGGTGAAGTGACTTGCCCAGTGTCACACAGCTAGTAAGAAGATGATTCTTTCCCACTCTAGACTTGGGTGCTCTATCAACCTAACCCTGGTTGCACATTTAGCTGCTAGTTACTGTTATTGTCTGGCAGTGAAGTCCCCGATAACAACTGCAGCAGCTTCTCTGAACAAAACCTACATCACTAGACCCACCTCTTTCTCTCTGATATTCAGTTAGTACACAGTGACCAGGCAAAGCTTGTTGATTGACTGCCCTTCTTTTCTATCATCCTGGTTTTCCTTCTTGGCTTCATCTAAGAAAACTGGTTTTGAATCCTTTTAGAGCCTTCTTTAAAAACCCCATGCATACAAGGGTAAACCCTTGCTGGAAAGGTCCTCCCTCTCCTCCACCCTGTGGGTCTCCTTACTCCATAGCCTCCCTTCCCTGATGCCTGGTTCTCTCTAAAGAAGTGTGAGTTGTCTCTGGGCACTTATAGACCCCATGTTTAGGCATATCTTTACGTAAGTGAAATCTGGTTTTTAGTGTCTATTTTTATTTTGTGTTCTTTTTTTCCCCTATCCTTGTGCAACACGAGTGTCAAGCATAAGAATTAATCTCTTTTTTTCTCAGCATCTCTTCATTGTGTCCAGAGTAAATGTCTACCATGGGAAATACTTAATAATGATGATGATGACATGATCCTCAACATTAAAGTAATAAGTAAATATTATTATAATTTACAATTGTAGAGAACTCTAATCCTAAAAATGTATTTCCCTGTTCCTTTGTGTTTTACTTGATATAAATAAGGATTTTTGACTTCTTATTCTTGAATGACTATTTATACTACTTTTCTTATTGTTGGTAATTTGCTGAAAACTACTCACGTCCACTATAGCTTACTTCAGAACGTAAACCAATTTTTGCTACTTCTAAAATGGTATGACTGCAGAAATCTTGTGGGAACCAGGAATTAACCTGGTCATGCACATTAATCTGGGAAAGAATAACTAGAGTTCCCAGATGCCTCTAACTAGATGTAGCGAGGGGGAGCAGTGTTTAGAGAGCTGGACCTTCTTGAGGGAAAACCTGAGTTCAAATCCTGCCCCAGACAATTACTAGCTGTGTGACCTAGGACAGGTCACTTAATTGCTACTTGCCTCTGTTTTCTCATCCGTAAAATGGAGCTAACAATAGCACTTACCACCCAGGATTGTTGTTGAGAGAATTAAATTAGATAATATTTATAAAGTATTTTACAAACATTAAAAGTACTTTATCATTGCTACTTGTTAATCTTATTACCAATATTATTGGAACCATTCCTCAGCTTCATGGAGAGGTACCATACATGGAATGTATGCTACTGCTAGAAAATCAGACCAATTATTCAAGTATGACACAGAACAATGGTCAAGAGTAGGACACTGTGGGGGCGGCTAGGTGTCGAATAATTACCTAGCTGTGTGGACTTGGGCAAGCCACTTAACCCCATTTGCCTTGCAAAAACCTAAAAAATAAAAGAGTAGGACACTGTGAAGCATTCAGATAATGAATTCTGCAAGAAATTGCACTGGCATTGCTGACCACATGGCCTTTAGACTGTAAGTTCCTTAAGGAGAGGGAACGTCTTGCCTCTTTTCTGTATCCTCAGTCCTTAGTACACAGTAGGCATTTGATAAATTTTTATTGATTCACTGATTGATTAAGTCTGGAAGAGCAGAGACAGGGACCCTCTCTCTTTCTCATCTCCACCTTATGACCTTCCTGGCTTTCTTTATATCTCAACTAAAATCTCATCTTCTATGAGAAGACTTTCCTGATTCCCCTTAATGCTAATGCTTTCCCTCTTTTGATTATCTCTAATTTCTCTTCTGTAAATTTTGTTTTTACACAATTGTTGACCGGCTGTCTTCACCATTAGATTGAACTCCTTGAAAGTTGGGACTTTATTTTCCTTTTCATTTCTTTTCTTTTAACCTATTTGTCTCTTCCTCGCTATAGTTTTCACATTTTATCTTATATTTATTTTATACTTATGAGGGGAGGCTAAGTGGAGCAGTGGATAAAGCACCAGCCCTGGAGTCAGGAGTACCTGGGTTCAAATCTGGTCTCAGACACTTAATAATGACCTAGCTATGTGGCCTTGGGCAAACCACTTAACCCCATTTGCCTTGCAAAAAAAACCTAAAAAAATATAAACTTATTTTATACTTATGATATATATATATGATATATTTTATACTTATGAAATGCAATCAATTGTTATTTATATCAGAAAATTTATTGGCCAATGGTTGAATGACTAAGAATGGGGGGGGCAAGAAATTGGGGAAAAAGTCTTAAAAGGGAAGAATATTATTTTATATACAGCACAAATGGGAGTACTGGGGACATGTTAACATGGGAAATTCTGGTTAGGCCCCCTAAAAAGGGAGAGAATGAATTTAGTGAATCTTTGAGTCAGGGGTTCAAGTCCCAAAGAGTCTCTGTTCACTTTTGGAAGACTGCCTTACCAAAGTACAGAGAAAAACTGGTCAATGGTAAGTTGTTTATTAATCAATAATTTATTCAGCCAAAGCAACCCATGAAATAAAATTTCTCTCTACTACATCCTTTCCCCCAAAACAAAAGCAAAACAACACTATTTCCATCCAGGACTATTTATGATCTGATCCCAACTTACAACTTCTTCCTTATTTTCTACTATTTCCCCTTCATGTTGCTGTTTTTTTTTAAATTTATTTAAGGCTTAAGTGACTTGCCTAAGGTTACATGGCCATGCAAATATTCCTTCATGTTGTTGCTGTTGTTCAATTATATCCAGTTCTACATGACCCCATGGACAAAATTCATGAGGTTTTCTTTTCTTTTTTTCTTTTTTAGGTTTTTTTGCAAGGCAAATGGGGTTAAAGTGGCTTGCCCAAGGCCACACAGCTAGGTAATTATTAAGTGTCTGAGACAGACTGAGACTGGATTTGAACCTAGGTACTTCTGACTCCAAGGCTGGTGCTTTATCCACTGCACCACCTAGCCACCCCTGGTTTTCTTGACAAAAGTAGTTCCCCCATTTCTTTTTCCAGTGTGTCCTCATTTTACAGATGAGGAACTGAGGCAAACAGGGCTTAGGGGACCTGCCCAAGGACACATATCTAATAAGTGTCTGAGGTCATATTTGAATTCAGGTCTTCTAACTTAAGACCTGGTGCTCTATCTAGCTTCCCCTAGCATCATATCAGCTGCAGAGAAATTCCTACTCCATAGACTCCACTTAAATGAACCATTCAGCATCACCTTTGGCTTTCTATTATACACTGAACCTGTGTGATAAACAGTGGGCACTTAATAAGTGCTTCTCAACTTGATACCTTCTGTATCTTTAAATCATCAATGAGTTCTAATGTCTTTCAGCCTTGTTTTATTTTATGTTATTGTGATTATTGTATAAATTGATATTTTGGTTCTACTATGGTCTGCTTTAGTAGAAATCTTTCCAGATTTCTCTGAATTCTTCATATGTTTACTCCTCTTAGTGTGCTAATATTTAAATCCATTTATAGATCCCAATTTGTTCAATTATTCACCAACTGATGTATGAATACCCACTCTGTAGTTTTAATATTAATATAAATAATGCTTTAAATATTTTTGAATATGTAGGATATTTGACATCTTTGGGGTTCAGAAATATTCAGTACTGATTTTATTGAAATAAATTTTGCTCCATTTTCTTGAATTTTGTCAAATATAGAAATGTAAATAATTTTCTTTTGCCAGTTTACTTTGAATTGTTTTACTTTGCTAACACTATTTCTTGTCTTAATAAGTGTTTTTGTGGCTTCTTCTAAACATTTTAAGTAAAATACAATATTAACTGCAGGGAAATTTTTACATTTATATCTACTCCCTTGATTTCTTTTATTATTGCTATAGCTAGATTTCCTAAAATTATATAAAAATAAGTGATAAAAAGACATCCTTGCTTTATCCTAGTTCTTAGAATGTAAAATATTTAAATTTTTTCCATTACAAAGAATTCCACTTCTTAGTTTCAGATTAAGTAACTTTAACCATGTTAAAAAAATCCTTCAATTCCTGTTTTTTATGTTAAATGAGTGTTGTACTTCATTAAAATATGAGTATTGTATTTCATTTTTCTACAACTATACGATACTTTTGTTTTCACTGTTAATATCTGTTTTTCTAATTATAGTCTTAATATCAGATTATGCATTCTAATATAAATCTAATAGACATTATGAATAACTTTGGATATATTACAGCAATCTATTTCCAATATATCTTACTTTATATTTTTGTACTAATATTTACTGATGATTTTGGTCTATGCTTCTCTTTGCATGGCATCCTTTTCGTTGGGTGTGGGTATTAGAGCCATATTTATATGAGAAGAGAGGCTTCTTTCCCCGTTTGTGAAAAGGTTTATTGTGTAAAATTATTTTCTTATGTTTAATTAAATTTACTTTTGAACTCATTTGGTCCGTGGGATTTTTTTCTATAACAGTTCAGTCATCACCTGCCTGCTCAGTTGTTGTTTCAGAGACTTAGTTGTTTAGATTTGTTTCCTGTTTGATAAATTGATCAACTATTTTATATATTTCATTCATGTCATTTATAGTTTCAAATTTGGTAACACATAACTAAATATCACATACATTAATAAATATTCACCAATTGCATTTTAGATTTTCAGTTTTGCTGACATAACAGCCAATTCTGATTATTTTTAATGTTTGTGTTTATTGTAATTTCCCCTTTTTATTTTTTATTTTGGTAATTTCATTTCTTCTATTTTCCTCTGTATCTTTTTTGATAAATTTGGCTAATGGCATATTGAATTTATTAGTCCTTTAAAAAACAAATTTTTTATTTTATTAATTTCTGGATTTTTTTGTCTTCCATTCTGTAAAATTTTTTCCTTAATTTTCAAAATTAAGAACAAAATCCCTTTTGTTCTTGTTTTGTGTTTGTTAATTTATTTTCTAGCTTTTAAAATTGCACATCCATTTTATTCATGTTTTGTTGACATCCATGTTGGGAACAGAATTTTGCTTTTGAGTTGATAACCTATAAATTTTAGTATATTTGACATTATTGCAATTATCTTTAATTAATTTTAGATTATCTCTCTATCATTTATTGCCTTTCCCACTTGCTACTATAAATTTTTTGTCCTCATTTGGATCTACTTCTTTTGATCAGACATTGGAAATTTAACAACTTTAAATTTTCTCATTTCTTCATCAGAATTTTATAATCTCAAATGGTTAGTGTAGGGTTGTTATAAATTTGAGGGCTTAATTCTAGAACTTCACTATAAAACTCATCTTGTTTTCTTGTCTTTGAACAAATCATCCATCACCAGTCAATTTATAAAAAAAAATTTTCATCTTAAAAATTTATCTTAACTGCATTATTTTATTTCTATTTGCAAAAGAAACTTTATTTAAAAACAAAATAAAAAATCTTTCTATGCATATTATCTTGAACATCTTGAAAATTTTTCTCTAAGCAAAACTTATTTTTAACTGGTAATATTGTCAGAATTATTATTATGACAACAGTTTAAAATTCCCTTTTATATTTCTTGGCATATATATATGTACTGAGGTGTCTAAAAGTTTTTTAGATTTATTTTTCATTCAGCATAATTTCTCCTGTTTTTTCTAAATTTTGTGATATTATTTTCTTTCTCCTTTTTGCTAACTATTTTAGTGTTTTATTGGGTTTTGAAAACAAAAATCAGTTCCTCTTCTACTCTCTTCCCTCTTCCAAATAAACAGAAAGAAGAAATCAAAAATTCTCACAACAAATATTCCTAGCCAAAGTGAAGCAAATTTTCTCCTTGACTATGTCCAAATATGCATGTCTCATTATACATTTTGAGTCTACCACCCCTGAGTCAAGGACTCAGGTTAGTGTTCACATCTCTTCTTTTGTCCTCTGGAATCATGATTTGTTATTGTATTGATCAGGATTCTAAAATCTTCCAAATTTTCTTTTATTATATTGTCACTGTTTTTTTTCCTAGTTCTGTTCAATTCACTTTATATTTGTTCATAAAGGTCTTCCTAATTTTCTCTGAAATTGTCCAGTTCATTATTTATTACATTTCATTACATTCACATATAATAATTTATTTAGGTATTCCTCAATAGATGGATAACTCCTTACTTTCCAATTTTGTTTTGTTATGTTTTGCTACCATGAAAAGAACTACTACAAATATTTTTGTACGCATAGGTCCTTTCCCCCTTTCCTTAATTTCACTAGGGTGCCTTGTATAGGCTTAGTAGTGATACTATTAAATGTGACACTGGATTCATAATTAAAACTTGTTTCCAGAATTATCAGATTAAGTCATAGTACATTTGTTTTCCTGTAATCCCTCCAACATTTGTTGTTCTTTTAGTCATCTTTGACTTTCAAATGCCATGAGATAGAACCTCAGAGATGTTTTAATTTGCATTTCTATAATTATTAATGGTTTGGGGAACTTTTTGATGATAGCTTAGATCTTTCTATGAAACTATCTGTTCATATCTTTTGACTCTACTGAAAATTGGTTATTATTTTTATAATTTTGAAATAATTTCTTTTAAAATTTAGGTATAAAATCTTTATTAGAGAATTTGTTGCAAAGATTCTCCCCTCCTTCCTGGTCTGCTCTAATTTTAACTTTATTGAATTTATTGCATTATTTTTTTTAAAAAACCCAATCCTTAAATTCCATAACATGAAAATTGTCCATCTTTTCTGATCATCTCTATACCTTCTTTGGTCATGAATTCCTAGATATGACCTTTTATATCTAAATCATGTGTACATTTGGAGTGGACCTAGGTATGTAGTATAAGATATTGATTCCATAATGTTCCACAGATCTACTTTTCTCTTTTAAAATAGTTTTGATGATTATTGTACTGAAGAATGGTTTGAAATTTGGTTCTACTAAAACCCATTCTTTTCCTCTATTTTTCATTATTTCCCTTAAAATTTTCCACCTTTCATTCCTCCAAGTAAATTTCATTATAATTTATTCTAGCTCTATAAAACCTTTAGAAGTTTTATCACTATGACACTGAATAAGTAAATTAATGAAGGTACTATTGTCATTTTTATTATATTTACACACCATCTACCTTTAGGCAATTAATTTATAGCCAATTATTTAAATTTTTCTTTATTTTTATAAAGATTATTTTGTGATTGTATTCATTTAGTTCCTAAATGTGGCAGGACTCCTAAAATGACTTCCTAAAGACTCCCAAATGTTTATACATTCTGGAGTTATTTTACATAGAATTTCTCTTTCTAGCCTTTCCTGGAACATTTTATTGATAATATACTAAAATGCTGATGATTTAGGTGGATTTATTTTATGTCCTAAAACTTTGCTGAAACAATTTTAAAATTGTTTCAATTAATTATTTTAGTTGCCTCTTTATGGTTCTCTAGATGATCATATCATCTACAAAAACCTGATAGTTTCTTCCTCTTTGCCTATATTTATATTACTTTGATTTCCTTTTCTGATCTAATTGCTATAGCAAGCATAGCTAACTTCATGTTAAATAGTGGTGATAATGATGGACAACCTTCCTTTATAACTTACCTCATTGAAAAGATATCTGACCTTTCCATTATATATAAAATATTTGTTCATAACTTTTGTTGTTCAGTTGTGACTGACTCTTCATGATCCTATTTGAGGTTTTCATAGCAAAGATAATGGAACGGGATTGCCATCTTCTTCCTTCATTTTCTAAATGAAGAAACTAAGGCAAACAGAATGAAGTGACTTGACCAGGGTAACTTGTTAGTAAGTGTCTGAGACCAGAATTGAAGTCACAAAGAGGCTGACAACTCTATTCATTGTGCCACCTAGCTACCCACTCATGATTTTAGATAGAGACTATTTGCTCTATTTAAGGAAAATTTCATTTATTCCCATGCTTTCCAGGGTTTTTAATAGAAATGGATATCAGACTTCATCAAAAAACCTTTTCAGAATCTGTTGGCAGAATTATCAGTCGGTCAGTAAGTATTCATTAGGCACCTATTATATAGCAAACACTATGCTAAGAGCTGTGCATACAGAAAGAGGCAAAAGAACTCATAATCTAATGGAGGACACAAATAAATATGTACAAACTATATATAGGATAAATAAGAAATAATTAACAGAGGATTCATAATCTAATGGAGAACACAAATATGTACAGACAAGCTATATATAGGATAAATAAGAAATAATTAACAAAGGAAAGGCACTGGAATTAAAAGAGGTTGAGAAAGGCTTTATACAGAAGATAGAATTTTAACTGGGCCTTTAATTTTTTTTTTTAAATTTTATTTAAGGGGGCAGCTAGGTGGCGCAGTGGATAAAGCACCGGCCCTAGAGTCAGGAGTACCTGGGTTCAGATCCAGTCTCAGACACTTAATAATGACCTAGCTGTGTGATCTTGGGCAAGCCACTTAACCCCATTTGCCTTGCAAAAAAACCTAAAAAAAAATAAAAAAAATTTATTTAAGGCAATGGGGTTAAGTGACTTGCCCAAGATCACACAGCTAGGCAATTGTTAAGTGTCTGAGATCGGATCTGAACTCAGGGACTCCTGACTCCAGGGCCGGTGCTCTATGCACTGCATTACCTAGCTGCCCCAAATATAAACCAACTACATAATAACCTTTTTTTAAAATTTAAGGCAATGGGGTTAAGTGACTAGCCCAAGGTCACACAGCTAAGGTAGTTATTAAGTGTCTGAGGCTGGATTTGAACTCAGGTACTTCTGACCCCAGGGCCAGTGCTCTATCCACTACGCCACCTAGCTGCCCCTTAACTGGGACATGAAGGAAGCCAGAAGACAGAGATGAGGAGGAAGATCATTTCAGGCAATACCTGGAGCTAAGAGATGGAGTGTTTTGTTACTGTAATAGCCAGGAGGCCAGTGTCATTGAATTGAAGAGTATGTAAAATAGTGAGCATTTACATAGAGTAATATTTGTTTCAAAAAGTATAATAAAAAATATAGAAACTTACTCTCTATAACACATAGGAGGCATAATCTCCCTCTCATTCCCTCAGTAGAGGAAGAGTTTTAAGTTTAGTTCCTAAACTTTAGTTTTTAAATCTTTTATTTTTTTAATTTAAGGCCATGGGGTTAAGTGACTTGCCCAAGGTCACACAGCTATGCAATTATTATGTGTCTGAAGCTGGATTTAAATTCAGATCCTCCTGACTCCCGGCCGGTGCTCTATCCACTGTACCACCTAGCTGACCCCCTAAACTTTAGTTTTTAAACTGTTTCAAGGGGCAGCTAGGTGTCGCAGTAGATAGAGCACCGGCCCTGGAGTCAGGAGTCCCTGAGTCCAGATCCGGCCTCAGACACTTAATAATTACCTAGCTGTGTGGCCTTGGTCAAGTCATTTAATCCATTGCCTTGCAAAAAAAAAAAAACTAAACTGTTTCAAGTCCAAAACTCCTATGGCTCCAGGGTTACCATGGGATCACTGCTGGTGCCTGAAACTCAGAGGAAAAAAAACAACATAAAACGGTAAAAGAGAAGGAACAAGGGAAGGAATTTTCCCTCCCTTCTCACCAGATCTGAAAAGACCAAAATAAGAAAGATGGAAAAGAAAATGATCAACTTCATCTCAGCAGTTTTAAGGAGAAAAGATGCCAATAAAAGAAGATTAATCCCTGCCATGTTTTAGGGGATTTAGTGGGCCCCACATTAAGCAAATTGGGACATGTTCAAAAGCATGTAGAGAAGCAGTAGAGCATAAGAAGACTGGAGTAGGGACTAGGTCATTAAGGGCTTTGACAGAGTCTTTAATTTTTAATGTTCTCTAATCTTCCAGGGGTCCCTGAATTAGATAAAATCAGTTTATGTCCAAATCCAAAAGAAGATCAATGCCAAGGAATGTTCATTCAAATTACCAACAATTGTGCTCATTTCACATACCAGAAAAGTTATACTTAAGATTCTTCCCAGTTTGCCTTTTCAGAACCTATTGGCATGTTTCATTCAGTATAAAGTCAAGAAATAGGCTGGAAGGGGCAGCTAGATGGCACAGTGGATAGAGCACCAGCCCTAAAGTCAGGAGGATCTGAGTTCAAATCTGTCCTCAGACACTTAATTGCCTAGCTGTGTGACCTTGGACAAGTCACTTAACCCCACTGCCTTAAATAAATTTAAAAAAAAGAAACCTAGGCTGGAAAATGAACAAATAACAACAGCAACAAAAAGAACCTGACCACAGAAAATTACTATAGTAATAGGGAAGATCAAAACATAAACTCAGAAGAAGACAGCAGAGATAAAACAGTTACAGCTAAAGCCTTAAAGAAAAATGGGAATTGGTCTCAGACTCCACACACTTGCCCCCAAAAGAATTCCTGAAAAGACTCTAAAAGGATTTTTAAAAGTCAAATCAGAGGAAATGAGGAAAAATAAATGAGAGTGATGCAAGAAAATCATGGGGAAAAAAGAGTCATCAACTTGGGTAAAAGAGACCTAAAAAAATACTAAAGAAAAAAGATACTTTAAAAAAGATTAGATCAAATGATAAAAAATATACAAAAATTCACTGAGGAAAAGCATTCTTTAAAAGGTAGAACTGGCCAAATGGAAAAAGAACATAAAAGGCTTACTGAAGAGAAGAATTCATTAAAAAAAAAAACAGAATTGGCCAAATGGGAAGAGATATATACAAGGATTTTGGTGGAAAGAATTTTCTTTTCTTGGTCTTCGCTGGTTGAAGCACCACAGCAATAGTTGCCAGGTGAGGTCTCCAGGGTGGGTGCTTTTTGAGATGATAGCAACAGAGCTTGGAATGGAAACAGGACCAGTGGTTGGGGGCCAGGTGTGTGTGGGGGGAATTGCTGACAGTCTTAGGAGTCAGGCTTTTTCTGTCTTTAGATGGCAGCTAGATGGCAGTTGGTATTGGTACTGTATTTCCCATGTATAAGATGTACCTTAATTTGGGGGCCAGAACTTTGAAATCAGAACTTCTTTTTCATCAGCAATTCTTCTGGCCTCCTGCTGAACCATCTTTGTGGACACAGAAATTCCAATGGCCTTTTGCTCTTCAATTCCCTCTCTACATCAGACTATTTGACTGTCTCACCTCTCATGGTCTTCTGCTGTGGCGTTTTCAGTAGGGTTTCTTCTTCCTGAAGGCAATCTTGGCTTATTTTCTTAGGTGGAGGAGGACCACACTGACATTCAGCAGCATGGTTTCCATTCACTTTTGCAAACTGGATCCCTTTGAACTTGAATTCAGCACTGTACGAAAATCTTTTCTGAGCCATTTCTGAGCAGAAAGTGGCAAAACATAACAATAAACCAGTAACAAATGCGAAACAATGAGTGCAAAGACAAGTCTGAAAAAGCAGGAAATGCAAGTAAAAAAAATCTACTACCACTGTATAAGATGCTACCAGTTTTTAGACCTCAAATTTTTTGAAAAATATATATGGGGAAATATGGTAACAAAGAGGAAGGTAAATACCTGTTTTTAAAAGTTTTCTTTTTGTGAGACAATGGGGTTAATTGACTTGCCCAAGGCCACACAGCTAGGTAATTATTAGATTAAATTAAATATAAATATAAATTAAATATAAAATCTGAGGCTAGATTTGAACTCAGGTACTCCTGACTCCAGGGTCAGTGCTCTATCCTTTGTGCCACCTAGCCACCCTGGTAAATACCTTTTCCATAATGACTACTCCTCTGAAAGTGACTGGGAGAGACCTTAGGCCAGTCATCTGAGGAACACTGCTATTATCAACGCTCTTGAATTCAGGCGCCTGGGCTATCTCCTATCTGATTTTGGTGTGCCGATATATTAATCAAATAGGAATCACATAAACACTTATGATATTCTAAGTTAATATTTGTCCCCCAGGTTTCCTTTAGTGGCCTCTATTTCTATTTGAGTTTACTATCACTGATATAGGAAATTTGGACTAAGATATTATCATTCTTTTGTCCATCTTTACTTCCATTTCTTCTCTACCCATTCACTTCTCAAATACTTGCAAATATGAGTCCTGACACCAAAGGTTATTTATCATCTCTAATCTGCAAAATATGATCACCTTTTCTCAGTTCTCATCTTCCTTTATGGTGGGAAGGAGTAGTTTGACAACATTGACCAATCTTTCTTTCTGGACATTCTCTCTTCATTCAATTCCATTATATCATTGTCAGTTATTTTTCCTTCACTCTGTCTGGCAGGTTTTTTTTTATCTTCCTCTATTGGATTATCATTTGTATTATGCCCACTAAATGTGAGGCAGAATTGAAAATTTGAAATAATCATCCCCCCCTCTTTCCTCTTAAACTCTGCCCCCAAACCTTTCTCTTTTTATTGAAGACATTTTTTTTTTCAGTCAGCTAGGTTGTATTCCCACCCCAGGGACACAATGTAAGCTGTTTGGGTGCAAGAAGAGTTTCTGTCCCCACTCTCAATTGCAATCTCAAACCTGGCACATAGTAGAAGCATTTAAAAAATCCCAAAATATTTGTTGAATCAAATTTGTTTTTTTTTAAATTTCTAAATATTCTTCAGTAAGCTTTTATTTTGTTGTTTTGAGAAAGTTCTAGCATTGTTGCAAGTGCTATGCTCTTGGTGTTCATTTCATTTGTTTTTATTGTCAGATATGATTGATGTAGAAGATGAGTTTTTCTGACTTCAGGCCTGGCACTCCATTCACTTTGTCACCTGGCTGCTCCAGGTTATACAAGTGCAGTCATGCAAAATATATTCTGAACTAGTCATGTGGTGAAGAAAAAAGTTTGAAAAATGAAAGTTTCACAAACTGTGGTATATAATTGTGATGGAATACTATTTTTTTAGGGTTTTTTTTTTGCAAGACAAATGGGGTTAAGTGGCTTGCCCAAGGCCACATAGCTAGGTAATTATTAAGTGTCTGAGACCGGATTTGAACCCAGGTACTCCTGACTCCAAGGCCAGTGCTTTATCCACTACGCCACCTAGCCGCCTGTGATGGAATACTATTGTATAAGAAATGAAGAGCAGTATATTTTCAGAAAAAAATAAAAAGACTTACATGAACTGATGTATAGTGACTAGAATAGAATGTCTTTCACAGTATTAGGAATATTGTTTGATAAAGAATTGTGGATCACTTAGACATTCTACAGCAATACAATGATCTAAGACAATCCCAAAGGACTAATAAGGAGGCATACTACCCTCCTCCATAGAGAAGGATATCACAATCATATACCACAACTTAGTCATTCCCCAATTGATAGGCATCCCCTCCATATACAATTAAAAAGAGCTGCCATAAATATTTTTGTATAAACCTAGTAGTGGTATTACAGGAACAAAGGGTATGCACAGTTTTATAGCCTTTTGGGCATAGTTCCAAATTGTCCTCCAGAATGGTTGGATCAGTTCACTACTCTACCAACAATGCACTGATGTTCTAAAATTCTCTTCAACATTTATCATTTTTTTAACATGGTTAGCTAATCTGACAGGTATGAGTTGGTACCTCAGAGTTGTTTTAATTTTCATTTCTCTAATCAATAGTAATTTATTTTTTATATGACTATAGACAGCTTTGATTCTTTGTCTAATGAACTTCCTGTTCATATCTTTTGATCAATTGTCAATTGGGAAATGGCTTTTATTTTGAAAAATTTAACTTAATCCTCTATATATTTGAGAAATGAAGACTTTATCAGAGAAATGTACCATAAAGCATATTTTCCAAATTTTCTGCTCTGTTTCTAACTTGGCTACATTTGTTTTGTTTTTATAAAGCATTTTTAACTTAAGGTAATCAAAATTATCTATTTTATACAAGAATCAATTTGGTGAAGTAAGCAATAAATCACTTTAACTCTCCATATTCATCTCTAAATAACCATAAAATAGTAAAATAAATCAAATCCTGAACAACAGAACCAGGAAAAAGATGGGGTGAAATAATCTTTTAGCCTAAGAAACCAGAAGTTTGGAAAGAAAGATCTTTCTCATTTACATAAAAGTACCCAGTTCAGGAGTTTTTCAACAAGCCAGCAGCAAATCCCCCCTCAGTACTTGAAAAGGGGGTATGGCATATAAATTGACTACAATTTGATGTGATTTATAACTTTTGAGAAGGTTATTTCTAATGAGACAGAAGAGGGGAGGGTACTTAGTGACTAGGAAGCAATGCTGCTTATCATTCAGTGAAGTAATCAATCAATCTTTGAGAACAGTACTTCTATTAAGATAAGTAAAAGGAGTATATTTTGACAAAAGGGTTGCAAGTACAAGACAGGGTTAAAACAATAAAAACATAAAAAAGGAGGACTTTACTAGGAGAAGGCAAGACAATAGTGGATAAATAACACTAGGTTAAAAGGCACAAAGACCTATTATAGTAGAGTGAAAGAAGGGAGGGTGTGAACATTGAGTAAATTCTACTCAAGAGCACATATTCTCAATTGGTTTTAAAAATCTGTCCTACCCTACAAGGAAGTGGGGGGGGGGAGGGAAAGAAAGGGGAGGATACCATCAGCTCTGTTTTTGGGATGGATAGCATTTCTTATCATAAGTCCAACAGAGAAACTGCTTCAATATCCCCCCCCCACACACACACACAGTTAGCATCCAAATTCTTACAGGAGAAGCTGAATGAATTATAAAGAGACACAGACAGCAAAACCATAATAGTAGGGGACTCAACCTTGCAGAACCAAGAGAACGTTGTACACTTTAACAACAACATTGTGAGTTGATCAGCTATGAGGGATATAGCTGCTCTCAGCAGTTCAGAGATCTAAGACAACCCTGGGAGACCTGTTATAGACAACACCATTCACATCCAGAAGGAAACAAAAAACAAACAAAAAACCCTTGCAGAATCTGAATGGATACTGTGTTCGCTTCTTAAAAAAAACTTTTATTATGTTTTTCCTTCTATCCTATGGTTTCCATTCTTTTCCCTCAGTCCTAATTCCTCATACACAAAATGACTAAGATGTAAACATGTTAAACATAAATTTGCATGTACAACTTTTACCAGACTATTCACCACTGAGGGGAGGAGTGTGGGAAAGGAGGGTAATAGAAAAATGTGTAACTTATAAATATGCAAGTATATGAATATTGAAAAACTTTCATAACATGTAATTGGAAAAATAAAAAAATACAAAACAAGTGCCCCCTCAACAAACCAGTAAGACAGCCTGATCTTCAAGGCAGTAGAGCAGATAAATACCAACACCAGGACTCCCATGTGCCTCAGCACAGCCAGGGGAATGGGCAGACTTCTGTTCCAAGAACCATCATATGCTTCAGCATAGCCCTAGACAAACAGCTGTCAGTTCTGGCCCCCACAAAATGTTTCAGGCAAAAATAGAAATACCCCAACAGCCTCAGCACATGCCAGACACTAGCACTAGGACCCTGGCTTAGTACCAGGTAAGCTGTGAGACCCCTATGACCTCCAGCAGTGCCAGTACCCCTATTTCTATCTCCTCAGTGTACTACCAGGGTGGGCTTCAGGGTAACACCAGTGAAGCACCAGATAAACAGCTAGAGCCTGCAGTACCTGGCACAAGAAGCCTAGTACAAATGCCCCTTCCACCCCAGGAGTAAAGCTCAAATTTTTAAAGAAAAGGAAGAGGCAAAAAGATGAACAAACAACAACAATAAAAGGAATCTAACCATAGAAAGATATTATGATGACAGGAAAGATCAAGACACAAGCTTGGAAGGAGATAACAATGTCAAAATATCTAGGGACAAAATCCTGAAGAAAAAATGGGAAGTAGTCTCAATCCCAGAAAGAATTCATGAATAGCTAAAAAAGGAGTTTAATAATCATATGAGAGAGATAGAAGAAAAATTGGGAAAAGAAATAAGATTGATGCAAGAGAATTATGAAAAAAGTCAACAGTTTGGAAAAAACAATTGCTTAAGAAGCAGAACTAGCCAAATGGAAAAGGAGATACAAAAATCCACTGAAGAAAACAACTCCTTAAAAACTACTGTTGGCCAAATGGAAAAGGAAGTATAAAAGCTAACTCAGGAAAATAACACTTTAAAAGTTAGAATTGAACAAGGGGAAGCTGATGACACTATGAGACACCAAGAATCAAACATTCAAAAGAATGAAAAAATGAAAGAAAATGGAAAATGACTCACTGGAAAAACAACCAACCTGGAAAATTGATTCAGGAGAGACAATGTCAAGAAGTGCCTGACTGGGGCGGCTAGGTGGCATAGTGGATAAAGCACCGGCCTTGGAGTCAGGAGTACCTGGGTTCAAATCCGATCTCAGACACTTAATAATTACCTAGCTGTGTGGCCTTGGGCATGCCACTTAACCCCATTTGCCTTGCAAAAATCTAAAAAAAAAATGCCTGATTGCTAAAGTTAGAAAGAGAACTTGGACAGCATCTTTCAAAAAATCATCAGGGAAGAAAACTGGCTTGATATCCTGGAATCAGCAGGCAGTACTCACCTCAGGAAAAAGATCTCCAAATAAAAATTCCAAGGAACATTGCAACCAAATTACAGAACTATTAGATCAAGACCCAAATATTGTAAGTGTCCAGAGAGATACAATTCAAACATTGGGGAGCCATAATCAGGATTACACAAAAGGATCAGAGGTCATGAAACATGATATTCTGGAAGGCAAAGGAGCTAGAAACACAACCAAGAATCACCTGCCCAGCAAAATTAAATATAATACTTCAAGAGAAAAAAAGGTCATTCAATAAAATAGGATTTTAAGCTTTTGTATATATGTAGAAGAACAAAATTAAATGAAAAATTTGATCTCTAATACCAAGACCCAAAGAAAAGTCAAAAAGGGAAAAAGGGGGAAAGAAAATATAAAGGATCCAATGGAGTTGAACTGGTTTGTGCCTACATGGGAAGGTGATACTTATAATTGCTCTCTTTCTGATGACTTTTTTTGAGATAGATAATAGAGAGCTAAGATTCCTTGTGACATCTCACTCTTTTCTCATCCCATGACTCTATCCTCATCAATCCATTCAACAAATAATCCCTAATTGTTGGTGAATTAAACTAGTTCCCTCATATCAATAATAGTGTCCATTTCTGAGTTCCTTTCTGTAACTTCTAGTGGATTGAAACATAGATACAAATATTTGATTCTGCCCCTGTTAGTTGGAGACTAAAATAAAACCAATGAGAAGGACAGTCCTTCTTAGATGGTTTTGCTGGTTGAATGTGGACCTAAGAAAATATAAATGCAACTACCTTGTATCTTGTCTTTTTTCATTTTTTTAATCACCTCATTTCTTTAAATAGGTGTCAATAGGAAATAATTATTAACCTAACAGTGACATTCCAAATATGAACTTTTTTTTATGATTTCCTTCCTTTACCCACCTAATGATTCTCTTCCATACACAATCCCCCACCCCAAATTAAGTGACTCTAGTTGCAATCTCAGAACCATTGGAGAAACTGAAGATTCCAGAAAATTTAAGATTCAAATTCAAATTCAAGAAAGTTGAAAGAGAGTGAGCATTAGACCTAAGAGCCTTGAATCCAGGAATCTTGCCTCCTGGGAAAAGGATCAGTTTATTTTCTATGAATCTGAGGCGGATAACTGCTTTGACAAATGTGGGTACTGTGGTCTCTCTCGCTTTGGGTCCACATTGGTAAAGAGAGAGAGAGATTGTAAGAAGTGATAACACTTTGCATCTGTTTTTTGTACATTATGTGAGCATACTTGGTCACAAAACAAATACAGAACCCATGTATGGAGATGCGGGAGATCAGGCCAAACCAGCGTAAAAACTTCACTTCCTTAGGGCTTTTGTTCTCAGGATTGTTGGTCAGCGTCTGCAGCAAGGTGTTGACAGCTTCATAGAAGATAATCCAGATGACATAGAGTACCATGCCTTGGTAGATCTTGGCAAATATAGAGTACAAGAGTAAACAGCTGATGAGGATGGTGATTATGGACAAGAAGAGTGTGATCTTAAAGCTCCAACAGATGATATGATATTGAATCAAGAAAGTCTTATCTTGATTTTGTCTGGTACAGTTGGGATCTCCCAAGTACTTATTTTCAAATACAAAGAACATGTTGGTAACAACGATGGTGAAGACACCAGAGAGGAAAGTGCTCAGAGGTATATTTATGCCAAGCCAATGTTGGTTTCCCATTTTAAAGCCTCCTACAAAAGATAGTAGAGTCTTGTGCTAAAGATTTCTCATTTCTCAAACCCAAACTTGAGGCGGGCTGCCAATTGTTTTCTTTCATTTTCTACAACATATCAAATCCTTCTCTTCTAGGTATCTCTAAACCTGTCCTTGTTACTGTCCAACCATGTGTTGGCAGTTGGGGATGGTTGAGAATAGAATCCAGAACTTTCTTCTGCATCCCTCCTTTCTTTCCTTCTTCCTGATTCTCACTTTTCAGTTTTTTTCTCTTTTTATTCTCCAATAAAATGTAATTTTCTTAAGCAATATAAACAAATGCATTTGCACTCCCAAACCTAGCACAGTACCTGGTCCATAGTGAGCTGAATTTAATTGATAATAGATTTAATAGATTTAGAATTGGAAGGAACTTCTGAGGTCATCTCTCTCAATTTTTTTTTTTTTAGCCAAGGAAACTAAAGCCTAAGGAAATAAAGTGAATTGAATTGTATCTTTTTGTGGTTCTCTACATATATCTTTCTCTCTGTCTATTAAGCTTTCTCCTCCACCACTCTAATGTGAGTTCTCCTGCCTCTGAACTTCTCTAGTAATGTTTGAATAATCCATTTGATGTTAATTGTCTTCTACTCTCCTTTTGAACATTATTTAAATATTTTCTTGTTGCTTAATTTTTTACATGTTTATATCCTGTCTCCCCACCTAGATTAGAAACTTCTTGAGATGAGAGACCCTTTCACTGTTGGACGGTAGAAAAAGTACTGGAATTTGAACCAGGTAGTCCTGGTTTCTATCTTGCCTCTTGTCTTTTGTGCAGTTTCCACATCTGTCAAATGGATGATGCTCTTGAGCTTTCTCAGGCACCAGTGGAGTGAAACAAGGATGTGTCTGTCCTTGCTTCCATACAATTGATCATGATATTTTCAGCCATGTTATCAAATGCCTTCACTAATGATGAATGTGGCCTCAAGATCAGCTACTGCACTGATGATAAAGTCTTCAACTTGAAAAGGCTACATGCCAAGACCAAAGTGGAGGGAGTTTAGCATGATCTTCTGTTTGCAGATGACTATGCACTCACTGCAGCCTCTGAAGCTGAGATGCAACACAGTATGGATCGATTCTCTGCTGCTTGTGCTAATTTGGGTTTAACAATTAACACCAAGAATACACAGGTGCTTCATCAGCAAGCACATCACCATCCATATGTGGAGCTATCAATTACAGAAAATGGAGAAGTTTTGAATACCATGGACAAGATCACTTCCCTTGGTGTCCTTTCCAAGGAGATACCCATTGAAAATGAACTAGCTCAGTATTTGGGAGGCTCCGACAAGAAGAGTTGGAAAGAAGAGGTATTAGACTGACTACCAAATTGAAGGTCAACAGAGCCATTGTGCTGACCTCAATGCTATATGCCTGTGAAACCTGGATAGTCTACCAGAGCAATGTTAGGAAACTGAATCACTTCCATTTAAATTCTCTTAGGAAGACTCTGAAGATCACCAGCTAGAAGAAGATACCAGACACTGAGGTCTTTTCTCAAGCTAAACTGCCTAGTCTTCCAACATTACTGCAGAGTGCAACTTCAATGGGCTGGACACGATGTCAGAATGCCAAAAAGACTATTCTATGGAGAACTCACACAGGACAAGTGCTCATTCACAAGGGCATCAGAAGAAGTGATACTGAGACACCCTGAAGGTCTCATTGAAGAACTCTGGAATTAGTTGTACAGCATGGGAGACACTGTCACAGAACCACCCAGCATGGGTGCTGCACTCTATGAGGAAGGCAGAATTGAAGCAGCTCCAAGGAAACTTTAGAGTAAGCATCCCAGGTGTTCATATGATCGATGTCCAACCTATGGTAGAGCATTCTGAGATCATATTGGTCTGATCAGCCACAGTCCGACATACTGTAATTTGTCTCAAACACAGTGAGGTCATTATGGTCTTCTTCCATAATAAAAGACAAGAACCAATAATACCTATCATTTCTGGCAGGGGAACAACCACCTTCCAGCTGCAAGAAAAGACTGGTGGGTAAGAAAAGCTGCCTCAGATCTTCTGTTTGCAGATGACTATGCACTCACTGCAGCCTCTGAAGCTAAGATGCAACACAGTATGGATCGATTCTCTGCTGCTTGTGCTAATTTTAGTTTAACAATTAACACCAAGAATACACAGGTGCTCCACCAACCAGCACCACACCATGCACATGTGGAGCCATCTATTAAAGCAAATGGAGAAGTTTTGAATACCATGGACAAGATCACTTTCCTTGGTGTCCTTTCCAAGGAGATACCCATTGAAAATGAACTAGTGGGCGGCTAGGTGGTGCAGTGGATAGAGTGGCGTTGGAGTCAGGAGTAGCTGAGTTCAAATTTGAACTCAGACACTTAATAATTACCAAGTTGTGTGGCCTTGGGCAAGCCACTTAACCCCATTTGCCTTGCAAAAACCTAAAAAAAAAATTAACTAGGTCTGTATTTGGGAGGCTCCTCCAAGATGTGTCTTGAGGCAGTTCTACCAGATATCCCAGCAAGAAGCAGCCCACATCTGCATCTGGGGGATCAGGAGGAAGAGAGGGACCTCAGCTTAGTTTTTCTGTCCCTGACTTTTCACTGGGAGGAAGGATAACTCCCATCCCCATCTCCCTGAAACCAGCCAGTAAGAGGCTGTCCACTCCCTGTCCTGTTCAAATCATTTCACCTCTGGCAAAGGTCCCTGACAGCAATTGCTCTTTTGAATATGGCCTACATCAATTGACCTATCTCTTACTCTTCATAGCTTAGTATACAGTAGCCACTCAGTGCTTGAAGACTGATTGCCCTTGTTTTATGCTTCAGCTTGATTTTCCTCTCTTGACTTTATCCAAGAAAACTGCTTATGGAAATTGTGTATGACCTACATGCTGCCCTTTAGAGTCTTTGCTCTTGCCTCTTTATCCCTCCTAGAAAAGTGTCAAAACCTCTTCCTTCCATGCCCTCTTCTTTAGCAGGGGTTCCCTCCTTTCTCCTTGCCCTTCCCTCTGCAAGCCCTGCCTCAAACAAGCCTTCACAACAACCTCTCTATGTTTTGTTTTGTGTTCTAAGGAGTTAGAAGAGAGCACCTACCTCACAGGGTTGTTGTGGGGATCTAAGATTTGCAAGCCTTCAGTGGAAGCCTCCAGTGCTGCTAATCCGGAGCTGTCTCAACCAGATTACGTGCAGCTGACTGTTCATTTCTCTAACTCACAGTCAGAGAAGTAACCTGTTTGACCCCCTGCTTATTTCACACATTAAATCGTCTTCGTTCCTTGTTGGGAGGTGGTAAATTAAGTGTTGGCAGCTTTCTTAAAAGTTGTCGGTAATTTGTGTGTTTGGGAAAGCCCAACCTTTTTGTTAGGAACTAGACCTGGTCCAGGTGAATGGCTTCATAATTTTCTGAAGATGCAATTCTGCTAATAAAGGGCTTCTACAAAAAAAAAAAATCTCTGCAGTAAAATAAAGGTTTCATCTCAAATATATAGAAAGAAACAATTTTAGGGCAGCCATAGAGCACCACACCTGGAGTCAGGAGAGACTGAATTCAAATGTGCCCTCAATCACTTGATAGTTGCTTAGCTGTATGACCTTGGGCAAGTAACTTAATCCCCATTGCCTTGCAAAAATTAAAAAAAAAGAAACAATTTAAATTTATTAAAAAAACAAGTTAATCCATCAAAGGAGATACCCAGGTAGTTTGCAAAAGAAAAATATCTATAATAATATTTAAAAAATGCTCTAAATCACTCCTAATTACATAAATGCTAATTAATTGACAAAGATAACAAGAAAAGGAAAATGACAAAGGGATAGTAGCAAACAGGTACACAAGTGTATTTAGGATTGTTGTTAGAAAATTTCCAATCATTCTGGAAAGCAATTTGGATCTTTGCCCAAAATATCAGTAAGCTTACAATTCTTAACTTGGGGTCTATGAACTTGTTTCTTTTGATTAAATATACCTGCATATTTTTTGCCAATGGACTGTGGTAGTGCAATGGGGGGGAGGGACAGAGAAAGAAAGAAAGAGAGGAGAGTAGAAGGGGAGGGAGGGAAGAAGGATGGAAGGAAGAAAAGAAGGAAGATTGAAAGAAAGAAAAGGAGGTAGGGAGAAAGAAAAAAGAAGGTTCTTGAAGTATTTTTTTTTTTTTTTACAATTCAGAGAGGTAAACAAATGGAAAGATTTAAAGAACGACAAACAAGCAGGACAGCTCTGAAAACCAAAGGTTAATTTTATTATATACTTTAAAAGAAAAACAAGTTGTTCCTAATAGAGATCTGCAGTTTCATAAACAATTATCTTTTTTTTTTTTTAGGGTTTTTTTTTGCAAGGCAAATGGGGTTAAGTGGCTTGCCCAAGGCCACACAGCCAGGTAATTATTAAGTGTCTGAGACCGGATTTGAACCCAGGTACTCCTGACTCCAAGCTTTATGCACTACACCACCTAGCCACCCCCAACAATTATCTTTTAATGTATTCAACCGTGTATATGAAAAAATTCATTCTGTTTTGATATTTATCTAGTTCAGAATGAACATTAAAATTTAAGGCAAAACAAAAAGACTTTCACAGTCTCAATTCTGGTTCCCAGCTTTCTGTAAATAAATGTAAGTTGTCTTCAGTCACTCAACCTTAAAGTTTTTAGGGACACATGTATATTTGTATAGTTGTAATCAGTTAAATCTTTGTGTGCTTTTAAAAGTACATTTTTGAAGTGAGTTTTCTTTCTTAGATATTGTTGTTTTTGTCTTTTGTCTTCAAAAAAGATCATGACATCAGGAAGGTGATGCCATGATAAGCAAGTGAATTGGATTTGAATGAGGGGGTGCTGTGCTTAGTCACCAACCTCACTTTCTCCTCAGGAGCCATCTGGATCCAGTGGCCAGATAGTAAGTATCAAATGTCTGAGATCATATTTGAACTCAGGTTCTCCTGATTTCAGGGGCAGTGCTCTATCCACTGCACCACCTAGCTTATGAATATTTCGAAGGGAAAAGAGTTTACATTCTCTCTCTGCACCTCTCTACTGTGACTAGTCCAAAGATTTGTATATGAAGGACAGCTAAAGTAGTAATAACTTATCAATACTTAAAGAAGAATTGAAAAATAGCTGGTTGTTGTCCTTCATTTTCTTTCTTTTTTCTTTTTTTTAGGTTTTTGCAAGGCAAATGGGGTTAAGTGACTTGCCCAAGGACACACAGCTAGGTAATTATTAAGTGTCTGAGGTCGGATTTGAATCCAGGTACTCCTGAGTCCAAGGCCGGTGCTTTATCCACTACACCACCTAGCCGCCCCTTGTCCTTCACTTACAAAAGAGAATTAAAACAACATCACTATGTTAGAGTCTTATAGTGTATCCAACTATGACGGATCAGAACAATGCAAGTTAGGAGTGCTCTTCAACAGGTTGGGCACAAATAATCCATGTGAACACTTGGAGTAGATCCTCTAAACTAGCGCATCTCATATTTCCTTTGGGCTATTTCAGTTCTGCTTTGCTCAAAGAGCACACCACCCTCTGTGATGAGGGCATGCCATGCTTGATGGACCACTGTCAGTGTCTTCCATGTTGCACAATCAATTCCACAGTTCTTAAGAGAGACCTTAAGAGTGTTCTTGTATTTTTTTTTCCTGACTCCCTCCCTCCCCTATCCATGAGCACTTGCTCTGTGTGAGTTCTCCATAAAAGTCTTTTTGGCAAGCATACATTTGGCATTCAAACAGTGAGACTAGCCTATCTGGGAGTCAGAGCTGGTAGACTGTACAGGTTTCAAAGGCACACAACAATGAGGTCAGCACAATGATTCTGTAGATCTTCAGTTTGGTAGCCAAACACTGACTGAGCTAGCTGGACAAGGGGTATGCCAATTTCATTATCAATGTGGAAACGATACTGCCAAATTAAGGGAACATTATTCACAACTTTTCCATTTGCTGTAACCTGGTGCTGGTGGATGGAACACCTGTGTTTTTTTGGTGTTAATTATTAGGCCAAAATTCATATAAATAACAGAAAATTGATCCATACTTTGTTGCAACTCAGCTTCAGAGACTTCATTAAGTGAACAATAATCTGCAAATAGAAGATCATGCACCACTACTCCCACTTTGGTCTTGATTTGAGGCCTTTTCAAGTTGAGGAATTTAGTAACAGTGTGGTAGCTGACCTTGAGGCCATATTCATCCTCAGTTAAAGGCATTTAATATTATAACTGAACATATGCTAAAAAGTATGGGAGCAAGGACACAGCCTTGTTGTACTCCATTGGTGACTGGAGAAGCTCGAGAGCATCGTCCACTATGTAGAACCTGGCAAACATGTCCTTATGAAATTGATGTACAATATTGATGAACTTCTCCAGGCAACCAAATTTTCCATAAGGCCTCATGACTGATTTTATCAAAGGCCTTGGTCAAATACATAAACATTGGATACAGACCTCTGTTTTAGTCTTTGGCATTTTTCCTGGAGTTGTCAGGCAACCATATCAATTATAGAAGGCTCTATCAAGAATCTTGACAGCAATGGGTAAGAGAGAAATACGCTAGTATTGTCACAGGATGATCTATTCCCTTTACCTTTATAGATACAAACAGTGGAGGCATCCTTGAATTCCTGGGGGATAACTTCTTCATGTTAAATAATTTGGAAAATTTCAGCTAGCTTTTATATGAACAATGGACCTAACATCTAGTAAATCTCAGTTGGAACAGAATCAGCAGCAGGTGCTTTGCCACATGAAAGGAGCCCAGTAGCACACAAAACTTCTTTTTCAGTTGGAACTTTAGCTAAGGAGGGATTGACTTCAACCATAGGTAAATGGGCAATAACTTCAGCATTGCTTGATGATGATCTGTTGAGAACTCTATGGAAGTGTTCAGTCCATCTCTCTAGGATCATATTCCTATCACTAATGAATGTAATCCCATCAGTACTGAGTAGTTGAGATACACCAAAGGTCTTTGGCCCATAAATAGTATTCAGGGGATCATAAAAACACTTTGGATTGCTAATATCAGTATAAAACTGAATTTCATCTACCCTCTTACTGAGACAAGAATCACACAGCTCTTTAAGCTTCCCTTGTACTTTACTTTTGATGGAGTTAGAGAAGAATGAACTTCTTAGAAATGGATAAATTATCCTGCTGGCAAACACTGTGGAGTTTTCATTTTTTAATATAGCAGCTTCTGTATTTCCCCTCTCATTTTCAGCAAACCAGTCTTGATATTTGTGACTGTTCTGACCCAGATGAGCAAATGTTGTGCTGTTTACCAAATCTCTGAGTTTCCCACACCTTTTCTGCTCCATTACTGAAAACTGTATGTTGGCTCAACTCTCCCAAGTTAGCAACAAACTGTTTCAGTTCAGAGAATCACTCTAATCTCTTGATATTAATTCTTCATTTTTCTTTGGTGCCCACCACTTTGGTTGATGCAAATATTTGGCTTGGAAAGGATAAGTCTATGATTAGTCTAGTACTCTGAGCTTCACATTGCTTTTTGTTACTCTCACATTCTGTCTGTCTTCTTACCACATCGTTTATGAAGGTGCATTCACAAAGTTCTATTGCGTTTAGTTAATAAGAAGACTGTTGGTGATTTGAAGATCATGAGATGCATAAGTACTAAATAACCAATACAGTTACTGTTTTCAACTCCATTCCTCCCAATGAATCCCTGTATCATATCTAGTAAGCTGAGCCTATTCTAGTATTAATGTCACCCAGAATTATAAGCATGTTCTCTTTTAGCACATTATTATTATTATTATTATTATTATTATTATTATTATTATTATTTATTGGGTTTTGAAAGGCAATGGGGTTAAGTGACTTGCCTAAGGTCACTCAGCTAGGTAATTATTAAGTGTATGAGGCCACATTTGAACTCAGGTCGTCCTGACTCCAGGGCTGGTGCTCTATTCACTGCACCACCTAGCTGCCCTTGGGCACATTGATTATAAGGGTCTACAGGTCTTCATAAAATTTTTCTTTGACTTCACCAGGGTTCATTATGGTAGGAGCACAGGCATTGTGGTGTGATGTGGTGTGACATTTTCTTAAAAGCAGCAATCACATTATCATGAGCTACAAGCTTGCTAGCTGGATTAGTTTTGATTGAGAACCCTATATGAACATGCTTCTGTTCTCTGCAGCCACTTTAGAAAAATGTGTATCCAGTTCCAACTTCAGTAAACTGGCATTCATTTGCTAGCTTTGTTTCACTCAGGTCTGTCATTTGAATTTGGTACCTGCTGAATTCTCTCACAACAAGAACTATTCATGTTTCAGGTCTACTGGATTTTGTGTTGTCCATGAGTGTGTACACATTTCATGATCAGTGGAATCATCTTTGATGAGGAGTTCGTATTTTTTTTTTTTTTAGTTTTGACCACATCTGCCAAGAGTAACAGGCCAGAATTGGGTAAACAGACAATTTTTAGGGTACCTTTTCTAACCCTTTCCTCACACCAGGAGGTGAGTAGTGTGATCTTTAAAAGACTGCTCAGACACCCAGGCGCTGCCAAATTGCACTACTACTTCCTGTGAGGAGACGACCCTATACCTGGGTTGCCTGTGTATAGGGTTGTGATTACAGCTCCCAGTGTATCTACACTTGCTGCTTCTTCACTTGCCTGTTGCCACAGGACTTTGAAAAAAATTGTAAAATGGTACAGGTGATGTCTTTTAATCCATGAGTAAATTGGTAAATGAGTAAATTGATAAGTGAGGCAGAGTTAAGTGAAGTCATTGGAGTCCAGAGTCATCACAGTTCAATGGCAAGACAGAGTCAAGGCAACCGGTGTGGACTCCAGATGCAGTGGATGACTTTGGTATCTTCGATGTCTAACCAAGCTCTAAGGCCTGCATAGCACCTGCTTTAGTTACCTTCAAGGCCACTGGAACAAATAGTTCTCATCCTCCCAGTCCACCAGGGGAAGTTTTCACATGTTTGGATACATGTCCCCCTAACTCACTGCTGGTGACACTGCTGGTTTTGAGACCCCTTGGTTATTCTCAATCTAGTTTAGCCTCTCTCTGCCAAAATGGTTTACCAGGTTCTGTTTGCTGTGCATGCTACAGCTTCTTGGAGCCACAGGTGCACATTAGGTGAATCAGGTGGATACCAAAAGTGAAAAGCAGTCCTGAAAAGGTCTCAGAAAACCTTACACCACAGGTACTAGTCTTCCCTGAACACACCCTACATCTAATAATTAACCTTATTAACATTAATTTGCTCACATTTGTATAGTGTTTCAATTAGAGTAGACTGATATTTCTCAAAACTGCTGTCCTATGAACTCCAGTTTTTCTATCTAAAAAAGAGATCTCAAGAGAAAATTCCAATGCTACTAGTATCTTCCTATCTCACTTTATTAATAGTAAATATGAAATCATGTATGAATCAAATTTCTTATCATGTGCAGTAATTTTTTCAATATGAAAAGAGGCTAATTTCCTCTTTTTTCAACCTAATTTCCCCTTTGGAGTAGAGATACTCAATAATCAGAGCAAACTTCTTCCTCTTAGGAGTTCAGAAATTACCAAGCTTGTGCTTTAAAATCCTTTGTAGGCCAAGAACTGAAGAGGGAAGGCAGGTAAAGACTGGTAGAATTTGGGGAAGGAGATGGGAATCAGCCACTTAACCTCTGAAACAATTGCATCCATAGTCACACTGACCAATTAGATTATTAGTCCAGGGATTGATCATATTTAGCATCCTATTTACAAACTCTTTTATCATGTTGTCTATACTTCTGCTTCTTTTAATTCCTTTTTGGTTCCCCTATAATCTGATGTCTGACTCTTTTTGCTCTACTTGACTGCTATGAACAAAGTCATCAATGATATTTTTGTAGTGTGGATCAAACTTTTTTTAGTTTATTATTTTATATCCTCTCCCATGAATACTTCAGGCTTGCAATTACTTTCTCCTTAATAACCTTCAGGCTAGCTCTTTCCTTTTCCTGCTATATTTCATTTCAATGTTTAATTTTCCCATGAAGATTCACAAAGTCTTGCAGAACAGTCAATAGTCAACCCAATATTCTCAACCAAGTCTCCTTCCTGATATTCCAGGTCATTTTCTCACTGCTTGTGAACAAAGATGAAAAATATATGTGAGTGAGAAAATGACAAAAGACAAAAATAATTAACAAAGGTAATTTCAAGAATACTTTCTAGAGTTTCAAAATAATAGAAACTCTGGGGAAAGTCATGAATAATAGATAATTATAACATAAATTATTATTAAAAGAAAGTTAAGGATATTCAAGGCAATAAGGTGGTACAGGGATAGAGTGCTGAAACTGGAGTTAGGAAGACTCATCTTCCTGAGTTCAAATCTGACATCAGACATTACTAGTTGTATGATCTTGGGCAAGTCATTTAACCCTGTTTGCCTCAGTTTCCTCATCTGTATAATGAATTGGAGAAGGAAATGAAAAACTACTCCAATATCTACCAAAAAATCCCAAAATGGGGTCATAAAGAGCTGGATAAGACTGAACAACAACAACAGGAGATATTCAGAATATATCATTTACCTTTTGGAGGATAAATATTTAAATTTGCACTAAATGTGAATAGCTTCCAAGTATGCTGTGAATATTAGCTAAGATACCTATTCCACTTAGGATCCCTAGAGCATCTGATTATCACTCCTTTTTAAGCTCTGATCTCTGAAATTAGTTTATTTCAGATTCATAAGTCAATCTAGATGTATGTCTATGCCAAATAAATCTCTAGGCTCATGACCTAACTTTATGACCACTCCTTTCTCTCTTCCTGTTCTTAACCATTAACACCTTTGAATAAAGGATCATTTTCTTGGTAAGCAACTTAATTTGATTGCATAAAAGTGTATAAAATTAGAAGCAATTTCTAACATTTTATAGATTGATATATCCCATATTGCAAGAAAGGAAAAACCTTTTGTGGGGTGGTATAAATTCCACTAACCTGTAGTCTTCTCAAATGAGATCTGATTGTGGGTCCATCAGAATTAGCATCTGGTCAGGGGCAGCTAGGAGGTGCAGGGGATTGAATGGTGGGGTTGAAGTCAGGAAGACCTAAATTCAGCCTCAGATACTAACTATATAATCCTGGAAAAGTCATTTATTTCTGTCTCAGTTTCTTTATATATAAAGTGACCTGGAGAAGGAATTGGCCAGCCACTCTATTATTTTTGCCAAACAAAAAATTCAGATGCAACCAAAACAACTGAAAATAGCAACATCTCATCACAAATATCCTGATTGTGGCCCAATGGATAGAGCACCAGCCCTGGAGTCAGGAGGACCTGAGTCAAATCTAGTCTTGTCCTAATCTGGTCACTGGACCAGGATGGCTGGGTGAGGTTGGTAACTTAGTACAGTATCCCCTTACTCAAATCCAGTTCACTTGCTTATCATGATAAGACCTCCTTGACATTATGGTCTTTTTGGAGAATCGAGGACTAACATCAATCAATCAACAATAATGGAGTTGATATAATTAATTCACAACCTAAATCCTGTGGCATGCAAAATTTAAAATCTAGATTAAAATGTAATTGGAAAATGTTTAACAAAATAAGTAAAAATACAATATTGTTAATTTGTGGTTTTCCAAGTTAAGGTATTTGACCCCTCTGGTCTATACTGAGCTTTCAAAGCACTTTGGCAGTTATTGTGAGTCTCATGTTTACTACAAACAGGAGAACAAGATGCTGCTGAAGCATGATTATTAAAATAATTATTTGTTCAGTTGTGTCTGACTGTTCTTGATCCCATTTGGAGTTTTCTTGGCTGAGATTGACTCTAGGTTCAGTATTTTATTTTTAGATTTTTATGAGGCAATGGGGTTAAGTGGCTTGCCCAAGGCCACACAGCTAGGCAATTATTAGGTGTCTGAGGCTGGATTTGAACTCAGGTACTCTTGACTCCAAGGCCGGTTCTCCATCCACTGCGCCACCTAGCCACCCCCAGGTCCAGTATTTCTTTCACTGCTCTAACACCAAAAAATCTCTCCTATGTTTCTCTCTTATTGGCCAGAATTTGCTTATACCCACAGTGACCATTCTTGTTTAAGTTACTTGGTTTTTAATTACTGGGGAAGAGGAAACTTCTCTGTTTAGGTCATAGAATATCCTAGTCATTCCATGTTACTCTTCTTTCATTTGCATCCTGAAAAATCCTCACCTTTGGGGAAATGAGAAATTTCTCTTTCCATATCAACTTGATATAAAAGCAGTATTACCAGTTACCTTTATCTCATTCTAATTAGGGAGAGCAGCTTTTCTTCCCTTATCTTCCTCCCTCAATCCTACCCTACTCCCTGCTGGACCTCCATTCATGAGATCTACAAAAGAGACACCAGAAGCTAAAGGCCAATGAGTATTTCTCCTATTCATGAAGCTCACTGAGAAAGGCTCCTTGAAATGCATTTCAACAAACATAACTTATTGAAGAAAAAGCTATGTGATTCTGTAGGTAAAATCATTGAGCCTCACACAAGAGTACACAAAAGTATTTGAAGGAGGGAAGTAGATTATATGACCTAGTGTAAATAAGACTGTTCTGTGTTTTGAGGGCATGGCCCTCCCAGGTTAAAATGATCTCTTTCTTCTCTAATTTCTGGTACCATTTTGCTTGGATCTCTCTTTTGAATTTCTCTCTCTCTCTCTCTCTCTCTCTCTCTCTCTCTCTCTGAGTTATTAGTGTACTTGCCATTTATTCCCCTAAATATAAAATATGTATTCTCAATATATACACAAAGTCTGCATTGTATATTTATTTGTATCTCTAATTCTTAGCACAGTGCCTTACACATGGTAGACACAATGAAGTTAGTTGAATATGATTAAGCAAGGAATCCAGACAAGGTTAAGTATTTAGATTTACAAAAAATAAAAAATGAAAACCTTTAACAAAATTTCCTACAAAATGTAATTTTAAGAAAGTTTTATTGATACTTTAGTATCCCTTCCTAATGATTTCCTATCCAGAGAGTCCTCCCATATAACACATACATACATACATTTAATAGTTAGAGTTCACTACTTCACTACAGAGGATCATGATAATTCTAATCATGAGTGATCACTGCATTGATCAGAGTTCTGAAGTGTTTTGATGTTTGTTTATTTTAGTGTTTGTTGTCATTCTCCTTGCTCTGTTCACAATGCTCTGCATCAGTTCATATAAGCTTATCTGAATTCTTTATATTTGTCCTTTCCTATGGTGCAATAATATCCAGTTACATTCTTAGATCCCAGTTTGTTTGGCCATTTCCCAATTTTTGGATATCCCTTTTGTTTTCAGTTTTTCATCATGTAGAGAGAAAAGGAGGAAAGTTGAGTAGGGCTCTTCAACCTCTGGGTACTGACTTCTATTCCTTTTCTTTTGAATTGCTAGGAAGAGAAATATAATAGTGAATGCATATTGCCGAGATGATGTTAAGTTGGAACCATATTTCTCTTGCCTTTCACTTGCCAATTTTTCTTTCATTGTCAAGCTGGATTAGTGACACCAGAAGGTGATATCTTGACTTATCAGTTGGATTTAAATGAGGAGGAGCTGCACAAAAATCAGCCTCATTCTCTCTTCCAGAGTCGTTGAAATCCAGTGGCAAGACAAAAATCAAGCTGCCCAGGATGTAGTGGGTGACCTTGGTGTCTGACAAAGCTCTAAGCACTCTCTAGAGTCTGCTTCAGCCTTCTTTGTGGCCACTGGAACAAACTGTTCTCATCTCCTCACTCCTCTGGCAGGAGTCTTCACCTGCTTAGAGCAGACACCCCCCCCCCCCCCACTCATTGACAGCTTTGAGGCCGATTAGTTACCCTCAACCTGGTTTAGCCCATCTGCTGTGGCCACTGGGCATGCCTCAGCTTTTGGAGTCCTAGGTGAGAGTTGAGCAGCAGCAGGTAGACACCAAAGGTGGATGAGAAGCCCTGAAAATAACTCAACAAACCCTCACATCAGAGATATTGGTCCTGTCTCACTTGACAATCAAAAGGAGACTTGCTCAATGCTCCTTCTTCTGTAAACTGATAGCTAATTTCTTTTCTTTTTGGGAGAAGGTTGAACTCAGAGGAAGAAGCTGATCCTGCCTCTTCAGTCAGGGGTGTAATCTAAATCATTAGCTGTTTCTTATTTAAGGACCCTCTCAACATTCACTGTGCTTTCTTTGCTATTGTTTCCCTCCTTACTATTGTAATTTTCCCCCAAAATAAGACTGGGTCTTATATTAGTTTTTGCTCCAAAAGACTCATTAGAGCTTATTTTTAGGGAATCTCTGGAGAGACAGTCATTCTTGTGGGAATCATTTTTTGATATGATCTCTCTGCAAGGAACTTCTTCATGTCTTTAAGGGCGATGAGCACTGACTGAATCCCAGACCAGCAGACCTCTTTGACCACCTCACAAAACAAGTGGCAGCATTAAGTCGACACATTTCCTTATAACTGCTTGTATAAACCAGGCTTTTTCAGCTTCAAGAACATAAATGCCTAAAACATGTTCAATTTTATCTTTCTTGTCCTTAATGATAATGAAAGGTAGGCCTTTCTTTCCATCTAAATGGTATTATTATGTGTTGTGTCTCTACTCTGATTGGTCATTTGGCAATAAGTTTCAAGTTCATCTGTTTAGATAGGTGTTTATCTCTCATGCAAAAGGCACCTGCTTGGATATTTACAAACACTTAATTATAATTTATATTATTTATTTTAAGTATTAATATCAACAATATTATTTATATTTAATTATATATTAATATTATTTTATAATTCAATATGACTGTTGTGTTTTGCAACAGATGTACAAAATAAGTCTGTTCATCTGGCTGATGATCTTAACTGAGGTTTACTTTGGGGTAGGGTTTATATTACAATCATCCTGAAAAAAAATCATGCTAGGGCTTATTTTGGGGGAAAATATAGTATAGACATTCATATATACACACATATTACAGCAGAAAGTATAGTAGCCTTTTATTCTTAGGTGGGGTTAAACCAGAGTTTCTTGGGTGTGAGGACATGACTTGTTCAAACCTATATTTTAGGAAAATAATTGTGGTGGTATAGGGAAGATAAACTGGAGTGCAAATGATTTGAGTCAGGGAGATCAATTAGAATACTTTTTACAATTGACCAGTCAAAATTTGTTTTTGCTTGAGTATGTATGTTTATAAAAGAAGTTTTGTTTTTCTTGTTTCCTCAATGGGGAGAAAAGAAGAGAAGTAATTGGAGAAAGAGAAGGTAGATTAAACACAGAGGTGGGGAACCTTTTTTTCTGCCAAGGGTAGAAACTTAAAAACTAAAAAATTTGGTCAAACATTTAACTAATTCACCCCTAAAAAGCTCCTAGATTCATTGCATTTTGAGTCCCACCTGCAGTTGCCATACCAGCATCAGACCAAATGATTCTTTGAGCCTTAAATGGATAGCAGGCTGGAAGTCCTCTACCTCTAACTTAAAATAAACTTTTATTTGAAAAATAGTCCAGTCAGGGGCGGCTAGGTGGCATAGTGGATAAAGCACAGGCCTTGGAGTCAGGAGTACCTGGGTTCAAATCCGGTCTCAGACACTTAATAATTATGTAGCTGTGTGGCCTTGGGCAAGCCATTTAACCCTATTTGCCTTGCAAAAAAAAAAAAACAAAAACAAAAAACAAAAAAAATAGTCCAGTCAAAGGATAATGAGGACCTAAACCAAGGTAGCAGCTCTTTGAGTTGAGATAAGGGGGATATGGGAGACATGTTGTAGATTTCAAAACAAAATTTGGCAAATTTAGTTCAACCATTCTAAAAAATAATTTGGAATCATGCAAAAAAAATGATTAAAATTCCCATATCCAGGAAAGTCAAAGTCCAAAAGAAAGATTCCATAATTCATAATAGCAAAAACCTACTGTGAAATGGCTAAACAAACTGTGCTGTGTAGATATAATGGAATATTACTATACATAAGGAATAATGAATATAATAAATTCTGGGAAACAAGATATATGAATTGATGATAGAGTAAAGAAAGTGTAAATTAGAAAACAACAAAATGATCAAAACAATGTTCCTGAAAGCAATACTGAAAGATATTGAAATTAGGATTAAACGGCATCTTGGCTCAAATTTCTGATAATACATTTTTCCATTCTTTCATTAGGGATCTGTATATGGTTACAATTGTGGAATGCTGGCTACATAAGACATCACTATTCAATGTATTGTTGACCCAACAAAAATCTCAACATTATCAGAAAGTTCATCAAGAAATAAACAGAAATCTTTATTCTACTCTAACTAGGACTGTCAAATTCTCTTTCTTCTTTAATGCAGATTATAGGTATTTACTGGGAAAAATTGGCTCTGTCCCTCCCTCTCCCCTTTCCACAGCAAAAAGAAACCAAATGAAACTTGAATAGTGTGACCCAGATGTCCTGAACAGAGTAGAGTGGGTGTAGGGGAGGAGAAAAGCAAAAGGGAGAAAGGGAATCCCACTGAAAATAACTCAAAGGTGCTAACAAAGCTGAAGGTATACAACTCAGGTGCTAGGAAAAGGAAGACAGTAAAAGAAAGAGATGTATTGTGAACTGATTCAAAGTACACAATAGAAAGAAGTAGGAGATTTAATGGACATTTGACTTAAGTGCTTTGAGTTAGAGCATGAGTTCTTAACTTGGGGCCCATGAACTTTTTTTCTCTTCAAGACAACCTGATAACATTTCTTTTTTTCCCCTTTTTTTTAGGATTTTGCAAGGCAATTGGGTTAAGTGACTTAAGTGTCTGAGGTTGAATTTGAACTCAAGTCCTCCTGACTCCAGGGTTGATGCTTCACCTAGCTTCCCCTAACATTTATTTTTTTAATTTAAATTTTCTCCAGTTTCATGTAAAAACAATTTTTAAACATCTTAAAAAAGTTTTGGGTACAAAATTATATTCTTTCTTCCCTCCCTTCGACCTTTTGTGAGATGGTAAGAAATCAGATAGTTTATACATGTGCATTCATGTAAAGCATTTCCATATTAGTCATTTTGCACAAGAAAACTCAAAGAAAGAAAGAAGAGAAAAATATCAAGCTTCAGTCTATATTCAAATCTGGAGACAAACAGTATGCTTCATCATTAGTCATTTAGGATTATCTTGGATCATTGTTTTGCTGAGAAGAGCTAAGTCATTTTACAGTTCTTCATTGTACAATATTGCTGTTACTGTATAGAATGTTTTCCTAGTTCTGCTCACTCCATTCTGCCTCAGTTTATGTAAGTCTTTCCAGGTTTTTCTGAAATCACCCTTCCATTTTTTTTATTAGTTTTTGCAAGGCAAGTGGGGTTAAGTGGCTTGCCCAAGGCCACACAGCTAGACAATTATTAAGTGTCTGAGATTGGAATTGAACCCAGGTACTCCTGACTCCAAGGCCGGTGCTTTATCCACTATGCCACCTAGCCGCCCCCCCATTATTTTTTTATAGCACAATAATTCCATCACGATCATACGCCCCAGCTTGTTTAGCCATTCCCCAATTGACAGTCATCTTCTCAATTTCCAAATCTTAATCACAACAAAAAGAATTGCCATAAATATTTTTTGTATAAATAGGTCCTTTCCCTCACCTTTTTTTGAGGTCTTTGGGATATAGAACTAGCACTGGTAATGCTGGGCCTAAGTCCAAATTGCTCTCCAGAATGGTTAGATCAATTCTCAACTCCACAAACAATGCATTAGGGTCCCAGTTTTCCCACGTCCCCTCCTACATTTATCATTTTCGCCTTTTGTCATATTAGCCTGTCTGATAGCTGTGAGATGATACCTCAGAGTTGTTTTAATTTGCATTTCTATAATCAATAGAGATTTAGAGTTACTTAAATTTTTTTTTAAATTTCAATTTTTAAATGGAATATTAATATGTATATATAAAGACATATAAATATATATTTATATTGATTTTAAAACATTGTTTTGAGAAGGTTGTTGGTAAGTTTCATTAGATTGCAGAAATGGTCCAAGACAGGTTAAAAGGCAATAATGTTTAGAGTGGTGCTCTGAGACTCTAGTGTTAAAAACAACATAAGGTATAAATAGCCTAGAGGCATTCTGGCCCCCAGAAGAGAGAAATACCTGCTTGTATTACAGGCTGCTGAGGTTCCTCTAATGCAATTAATTATGCTATGAGCTGAAGGACTGAAGATCATGGAGGTGACAAACATCAACAGTCAGTAAGCAGATTACAAGAGAGAATGGTGAACAAGCAAGTACTGGAGAACATCAATGGAAGTGGAGGCATCAGGAGCAGAATACCCAAGTGAGGGTACAGATCCAGAGACATTCCTCTTTCTGGAGCACCACTCAAGGTAGGATTATGGGCCATAAGGACTGTACTGGTTCCTGGAAGGCAAGTTTGGATGATGGGGCTGGGGAAGTGATTCTTTTGGGCTTGAATGGTGATGTCTTTTCTGTATTCCCCATAAATAAAACTGTCTTATGTTTTGAAATCCTGTGAGCCTGATTCTTAGTAAGGGCTGCCTTTAAGGAAGTATGAGATACTAAAGTTTTCTAGATATTAACTAGTTGGAGATAATAAGAGAAATAAGTGATGCCTATTTCAAGAGAGATCCTCTTTTTGATCTACTTTGTTGCTATGATTAAGATTAACTAAATTCTCATAGAAAGAGATTTTTTTTTGTATTCGGCACAAAATCATGACATATCCATATCTGAAATGCTATGTTTAGCTCTGATCACAGTGTTTCAGTAGATATGATTAGAAAATGTCCATTAAAAATGATCAAAGGGATAGATGGAGCAGTTTCCATTTGAGTATAACAAGTCAGGGGAAAAAAAGAGGTTTGATGGAAGTGTGTGGGGAAGAGTGAGAGGATATGATCCAAGTCTATAAAAACATGAGTTGAATGATTTCTACACAGATCTTACATCACTGAAGTCATGGGACAAAAGAAGCTTGAAGAAAGGGGTAAAAGTTGTTTGAAAAGGGGTAGTGAGCATGTGAAACCATCCCAATAGGCAGTACAGTTTGAAAACAGAAATAGATTCCCGAAGGGTTTTTCTAAAAACAAGGATGTTTGAAGGGTACTTCTCTAACTTTATTGATTGAACCAATGGAGAGCAATCATGCCCTCCCAAATAATGATATTTGGTACCCTGGTCTCAATGAATTATGGATTGAGGACATTATACAATTTCTTGTATTCTGTTTGTCAGCATTTGGGTTGTCATAAAGAAATAATGACTTTCAGCCTCATTATTGAAAAAAATATTTTTGTCTGTTTCTAATGCACTTAAAAATACTATCTATTATAGTCAACTGCTTATGATCTCACCTCTATAATTTCCTAGACAGTGCTCTTCCCATAATATTATTCAATATCATCTTTCTGTATACTGATAGTTGATCACTCATGTCCTTTGCAGTTTTTGTTTATTTAGTAGATGCTTAAGAATTGCCTGTAACACTGAAAAGTTAGAATGACTAGTCACTATTTAGCCAGTAATGTCAGAAGTAAGACTTGAACCTAGACCTTCTTGTTTGGGGCCCAGCTCTCTGTCCACTGCTTGCCTCTCCAAAGTAACTGAAAGAATGTAGAACATGTAGTATGTGAATGGCATTGGTTCAAAGACTACTTCTTCTATGTGGACCACTTCTTCTATGTGGTACACCTCATTCCCTAAGTGCTTAATTGGATTCTCATCAACCAACCACTGTTTTATTGCAGAAGTGATAGTCCTGACTCAAAGGCAATGTCTTTGCTTTGTGGGTAAAGAAGTTGTGATCCAGAAGGGGAAGGTTTTTTCATTGTGTTTATAGAGCAGGGTCAAATAGCTGGTGACAGGAGCTAGCACATTGGAATGCTAGGGTTTCTAACTTTTATTTCATTTTTAAAAATAAATTTGTTATTTATTTTTAACATTCTTCTTTTTTCTTTTTTAGTTAATCAATTTATTTTTCCAACTAATATAGATATTTTTCAACAATCATTTTTCTGTAAGATTTTGCATTCCATATTTTTCTCCTTTCCTTTTCCTTCCCTCTTCCCATAACAATGTGTAATCTGATATGGGTTATACATTAACCTTCTTTTCTTTTTAAATTTTGAGTTCCAAATTCTTTCCCTCTCTTCCACTCTCCCACCTGCTAAGAAGGCAAGTAAAGGACATCAATTATATATACAATTATACATGAAATCATGCAAAATATTTCCATATTAGCCACGTCTAAAAAAAAGAAAAAATATATTTCAGTTTGTTCTGAGTTCATATTTTTTCATAAGTTCCTAACTTTTAGAACAAGAGTTCTTTTCCTGTTTCTCTCCTAGCTCTCTTTTCTCACTCCACTCCTCCCAAAAAAAAAAGAAAAAGGGAAAGGAAATTAAAGGGAAAAGGAAGAGAGAGAGAAAAGAGAAGAGGAAAAAGAAAAAGAAAAAAGTCAACTCGGGGTCCTAAGAGCCCCAACTCAACAAAAAAGTGTGGTCTTCTCCCAAAGGTGCGTGTTTCTTTACCTATTCCCATTCTTCCCAGTGATTGGCGCTTCCAAGTCCCTCCTTTCCATCCTCTAGGACTCCTCCCCCACTGCCCACCTGTATGCCAGACTCCTGACGTACATCTCGGCTTCGGCGACTCACACGACACACGCTCTTCATTGGCCTGCGCGGCGACAGCCACCGCGGCTGACCAATGGCGGCGTCACTGTGTCGTAAGGAGGAGGCGGGGTGCCCACATCCAAGATGGCGCCCCCAGGAGGTGGGAGCGGGTGACCAGCGGCGGTGGCGGCGGCTGCAGCAAGAGCGAAGCGGCCTTCCCCGGCCCGCGGCTGGCGGGGTCCCGGGGGCGTCTCTTCGGCTCCTCCCCTCCCCCGGCCCCGCCTGCAGCCCACTCCCGGGGCCCGAGCCATGGCTGGAGACAACAGCAAACAGTTCTGGAAGAGGAGCGCCAAGCTTCCAGGGAGGTGAGGGAGCCGGGGCCGGGCGGGAGCCGGGCCGGAGCCGGGCCGGAGCCGGAATTCACCCGAGCCCCAAGCCCGCGTGGGTGTGGGCGCCGCCTGGAGCGAAGGGGCCCCCGCGGGCCTCCGGGCCTCCGCGTGCTGGGGGCTGCCCGCCGCTGGGAGGTGCCCGCGGGAGCGGGGGCAGATGGGCAGCGGCTGGCGGCCGCGCTCGGAGCTCCGCTGCACAGCTTGTCGCCCTGGACTGCCGTCGGGGCCGGGGGTGCCGGCCGGGGATGCAGCCCCCGAGGCTTCCCCGTGGCACAGCCTGGAAGGCCCCGAGTGGAGGGGCGCCGGAGGGGGCGCCTCCCCCGGGGGTGACGGGGGCTCCCCGGAGCGCGGGGCGCTGCGCACGAGGCCTTCCCTCTCGTCACACAGCCCTCCAGCATTCAGTACCCGCCTGCTCGCCGGGGCCCCCAAGCTGGAAAGTGAACCCAGCAGGTGCGGTCCTTCAGGAACCTTATTCTTGCCCTTTTGGGAAAGTCATAGTTTAGGAAACTGCCTTTGCTCGTGCAACTTAGAAGTTTTTTAAGAGTTTCTTGGGACACTTTTTTTTGGATCCATTAGGGCTTAGCAAAGATTGGACATAGTTTTCTTATAGCCTAGATGAATTTGATGTAGATGCAGTATGATTTGACTCAATCCAATTAAAAAAATCAAAGTTGTAGAGGAGAAGGCCACTGCTGTCATAAAACTTTTAAGTCTGGTAGGTAAACTTATTCAACAGACTTTAAATACATATCTGCTATAAGCAAGTCGCTGTGTTGAAGTGCTAGAGAATATAATATTTATACATCTCTAACTTGTAAAGAACAGTGCATGTCTAGGGCATCAGATATTGACTGTATGATGAGAAAAATTCATGATTTGTTTATGACAAAAACTTTTTCTGGAAAGAGGTGGCTTTAGGGAAGGAGTTGGAATTTAAAGTGATTCTCACTTACTAGTAGAGCCATTAAAGGATGGGTAGGAATTTGAGGAGGTCGGATCAGATGGGATGCAAAGCACTTGAGCTGTTTGATAGGGACATTTCTAGTATTAGGAACCAAAAGTAACAAAATCAGAAAGTCGTTACAGTAGGCACAAGTATTCCATTTTGGTTTGCCTGAAAGGAGGGCTTTGGATGCCAATCAGAGGTGTCTCCACTGAACTCAGTAGACATTAAGGAGCTATAGGAAGATTTTAAACAGAGAATGGCAGTGATGAAGTCTATGTAAAGAAAAGTTTAGCATTGATTTCAAAGGATAATTTTTTTAACTTTATTTTTTATTAAAGATATTGAGTTTTACAATTTCCCCCCAATCTTCCCCCCCCCCAGGAAAGCAATCTTCCAGTCTTTACTTTGTTTCCATACTGTACATTAATCCAAATTGAGTGTGATGAGAGAGAAATCATATCCTTAAGGAAGAGACAAAAAGCCTAAGAGATAACAAGATCAGAAAATAAGATATCTGAGTTTTTTTTTTAATTAAAGGGAATAGTCCTTCAACTTTGTTCAAACACCACAGCTCTTTATCTGGATACAGATGGCACTCTGCCCTGCAGACAGCCCCAAATTGTTCCCAATTGTTGCACTGTTGGAATGAGAGAGTCCTTCAGGGTTGAACATCACCCCCATGTTGCTGTTAGGGTGTACAGTGTTTTTCTGGTTCTGCTCATCTCACTCAGCATCAGTTCATGCAAATCCCTCCAGGCTTCCCTGATATCCCATCCCTCCTGGTTTCTAATAGAACAACAGTGTTCCATGACATACATATGCCACAGTTTGCTAACCCATTCCCCAATTGAAGGACATTTAATTAATTTCCAATTCTTTGCCACCACAAGCAGGATTGCTATGAATATTTTTGTATAAATGATGTTTTTACCCTTTTTCATCTCTTCAGGGTATAGACCCAGTAGTGGTATAGCTGTATCAAAGGGTATCCTCATTTTTGTTGCCCTTTGGGCATAGTTACAAATTTCTCTCCAGAAAGGTTGGATGAGTTCACAGCTCCACCAACAGTATAATAATGTCCCAGATTTCCCACAACCCTTCCAACAATGATGATTATCCTTTCTGGTCATATTGACCAGTCTGAGACTTGTGAGGTAGTACCTCAGAGAAGCTTTAATCTGTATTTCTTTAATAATTAATGATTTAGAGCAATTTTTCATATGGCTATGGATTGCTTTGATCACCTCATCTGTAAATTGCCTTTGCATGTTCTTTGACCATTTGTCAATTGGGGAATGCCTTTTTTTAAAAAAAATATGACTCAGTTCTCTGTATATTTTAGAAAGTCCTTTGTCAGAATCATTAGTTGTAAAGATTGTTTCCCAATTTACTACATTTCTTTTGATCTTGGTTAGAGTGGTTTTATCTGTGCAAAAGCTTTTTAATTTAATGTAATCGAAATCATTTAGTTGGTTTTTGGTGATATTTGCCAACTCTTCCTTAGTCATAAATTGCTCCCCTTTCCATAGATCTGACAGGTAAACTAGTCCTTGATCTTCTAATTTGCTTATAGTATTGTTTTTTATGTCTAAATCCTGTAACCATTTGAATCTTATCTTGGTAAAGGGTGTTAGGTGTTGGTCTAATCTAAGTTTTTTCCATATTAACTTCCAATTTTCTCAGCAGTTTTTATCAAAGAGAGAGTTTTTATCCCAATAGCTGGACTCTGGGTTTATCAAACAGCAGATTACTATAATCATCTCCTGCTTTTACACCTAGTCTATTCCACTGGTCCACTAACTCTATTTCTTAGCCAATACCAAACAGTTTTGATGACTGATGCTTTATAATATAATTTTAAATCAGGTAGGGCTAAGCCCACTTCTGTTGCATTTTTTTTTCATTAAGTTCCTGGAAATTCTTGACTTTTTGTTTCTTCATATGAATTTACTTACAATTTTTTCTAACCCATTAAAATAATTTTTTGAAATTTTGATTGGTAGAGCACTAAGGCAGGTAGTTTAGTTTTGGTAGAATTGTCATTTTTATTATATTAGCTCTACCTATCCATGAGCAGTTGATATTTGCCCAGTTATTTAAATCTGATTTAATTTGTGTGAGAAGTGTTTTAAAATTGTTTTCAAAAAGTTTCTGAATCTGCCTTGGAAAATAGACTCCCAGGTATTTTATATTGTCTGAGGTTACTTTGAATGGGATTTCTCTTTCTAGCTCTTCCTGCTGTATCTTGCTAAACATATATAGAAAAGTTGAGGATTTATGAGGGTTTATTTTATAACCTGCAACTTTGCTAAAATTGCTAATTGTTTCCAGTAGTTTTTTGAATGATTTCTTGGGATTCTCTAGGTAGACCATCATGTCATCTGCAAAGAGTGGGAGTTTTGTCTCTTCCTTACCAGTTCTAATTCCTTCAATTTCTTTTTCTTCTCTAATTGCTGAAGCTAACATTTCTAATACAATATTGAATAGTAGTGGTGATAATGGGCACCCTTGTTTCACCCCTGATCTTATTGGGAATGCCTCTAGCTTCTCCCCGTTGAATATAATGCTTGTTGATGGTTTCAAATGGATACTGCTAATTATTCTAAGGAACAGTCCATTTATTCCTACACTCTCTAGAGTTTTTAGTAGGAATGGATGCTGTATTTTGTCAAAAGCTTTTTCAGCATCTATTGATATGATCATGTAATTTCTGATAGGTTTGTTATTGATATAATTGAGTATACTAACAGTTTTCCTAATATTGAACCAACCCTGCATTCCTGGGATAAATCCTACTTGATCATAATGTATTATCCTAGTGATAACTTGTTGTAATCTTTTTGCTAAGATTTTATTTAAGATTTTTTGCATTCATCAGGGAAATAGGTCTATAATTTTCTTTCTCTGTTTTAACTCTTCCTGGTTTAGGTAACAGCACCATATTGGTTTCATAGAAAGAGTTAGGCAGAATTCCATCTTTCCCTATTTTTCCAAAGAGTTTATATAGAATTAGAACCAATTGTTCCTTAAATGTTTGGTAGAATTCACTTGTGAATCCATCAGGCCCTGGAGATTTTTTCTTAGGGAGTTCAGTGATGGCTTCTTGAATTTCTTTTTCTGAGATAGGGTTGTTTAGGTATTTAATCTCCTCTTCATTTAACCTGGGCAACTTATATTTTTGTAAATATTCATCCATTTCACTTAGATTATCAAATTTATTGGCATAGAGTTGGGCAAAATAATTTCGAATTATTACTCTAATTTTCTTCTCATTGGTGCTGAGTTCACCTTTTTTTTTCATTTATGATACTAGCAATTTGGTTTTCTTCTTTCTCTTTTTTTAATCTAATTGACCAGAGGTTTATCAATTTTATTGGTTTTTCATAATACCAACTTTTGGTTTTATTTATTAATTCAATAGTTTTTTGCTTTCAATTTTATTGATTTCTCCTTTAATTTTTAGAATTTCTAGTTTGATATTCAGTTGGGGATTTTTGATTTGTTCTTTCTCTAATTTTTTTTAGTTGCCTGTTTAATTCATTGATTTCCTCTTCTTTCTCTGATTTATTCATGTTAGCATTTAAAGCTATAATATATCCCCTGAGAGCCGCTTTGAGTGAATCTCATAGGTTTTGGTATGTTGTTTCACTGTTATCATTATATAGGATGAAATGGTTAATTCTTTCTATAATTTGTTTTTTGGTCCACTCATTCTTTAAAATGAGGTTATTCAGTTTCCAATCGGTGTTCTGGGTCTATATCTCCTTGGCCCAATATTGCATATGACTTTTATTGCATTGTGATCTGAGAAAGATGTATGCACTATTTTTGCCTTTCTGCAGTTGATCATTAGGTTTTTATGTCCTAGTACATTGTCAATTTTTTTATAGGTTCCATGTACTGCAGAGAAAAAGGTATATTCCTTTCTATCCCCATTCAATTTCCTCCATAAGTCTACTGTATCTAGTTTTTCTAACAATCTATTTACCTCCTTAACTTCTTTCTTGTTTATTTTATGATTCAATTTATCTAGATCTGAGAGCGGGAGGTTGACGTCTCCCCACTAGTAGAGTTTTCCTGTCTATGTCTTCCTGTAGTTCTTTCAGCTTCTCCTCTAAGAATTTGGATGCTATCCCATTCAATATTGAAATGATTTTATTGTTAATGGTCCCTTTTAGGAAGATAAAGTTTCCTTCCTTATCTCTTTTCATGCTATCTATTTTTACTGCTGCTTTGTCTGAGACAAGGATTGCTACCCTTGCTTTTTTGTACTTCAGCTGAAGCAAAATATATTTTGCTCCAACTTTTTACCTTTACTCTATATGTATCTCTCTGCTTCAAATGAGTTTCTTGTAAACCGCATATTGTAGGATTCTGGTTTTTAATCCACTCTGCTATTGGCTTTCGTTTTAAGGGAGAGTTCATCCCATTCACATTCAAAGTTATGATTACTAATTCTTTATTGCCCTCCACGCTGTCTTCCCTCTGTTTTTATTTTCCCCCTTCCCCCCCTTATCCACATTCCCCAGTATTTTGTTTCTGAATACCACCCCCTTCAGTGTGTTTGCCCTCCTATATCACCCCTTCCCCTTTCTTTCCCCTTTCCCTTTTTTCTTTTTCCCTTCCCTTCCTTTTGTTAGTTTCCCTTTTTCCCCACTCCCCCTCCCTTTCCCTGTCCTCCCCTCCCCTTTTCCCCTTTTAATACTTCAAAGGTTAGATGTTTTTTAAGTTAACTAAGTATGTGTAAATTGACTTTAAGCCAAGTCTGATGAGAAGAAGATTCAGCTGTTTCTCATCTCCTCCCTTCTTCCCCTCTATTACCATAGGTATTTTGTACCTTTTAGTGTAATGAGATTTGCCCCATTCAATCCCCTCCCTCCTCCCATCTCCTTCCTGCCCCCCTTTTTAAGGAGGTAGTGTTTTTTAGATCATTCTATCTCAGTCATAGAAAATTCTGAGTATCTGTCACTTCTAGTTAAGTGTATTCTATCTAACAGAGTTAAAATTCTTGAGAGTTATTAGAGTCTTTCTCACAAGTGGGGTTAAAGCCAGTTGGATAGCAGTCTCATGGATAGGTCATGAATGTCCATCACTTATGGCTAGGTATATTCTCTCTTTTAGAGTTACAGTTCTCAAGATTTATGAGAATCTTTTTCCCCTTGCTGGGATATAACCAGTTTCAACTTATTGGATAGCAATTTTTTTTCTTTTACTGCCCCCCCCCCCTTTTTTTTAACCTTTTCATGTATCTCTTGAACTTCCTGTTTGATGTCCAAATTTTCTATTTAACTCTGGTCTTTTCATCAGGAATTTTTTGAATTCTTCCATTTCATTAAATGTCTATCTTTTTCCCTGGAAGAAAAAGCTCAGCTTTGCGGGATAGTAGATTCTTGGCTGCATTCCAAGCTCCCTTGCTCTTTGAAATATCTTGTTCCAGGCCCTTTGATCCCTTAATGTTGATACAGCCAGGTCCTGCGTAATCCTTGCTGTGGCTCCTTGATATTTCAATCATTTCTTTCTGGCTGCTTGCAGGATTTTCTCTTTTATCTGATAGTTCTGGAATTTGGCCACAACATTCCTTGGTGTTTTCATTATGTTAGGATCTTTTTCTGGAGGGGATCGATGTATTCTTTCAATAACTACTTTGCCCTCTGGTTCCATGATATCAGGGCAGTGTTCCATCACTAGATCCTGTAATATTAAGTCCAGGCTTTTTTTCTTTTCAGTGTTTTCAGGAAGTCCAATAATTTTCAGGTTGGCCCCCATCTTGATCTATTCTCAAGGCCAGTGGTTTTGCTGATGAGGTATTTTACATTTTCTTCTATTTTTTGATTTTGTTTAACTGGCTCTTGCTATCTCATGGAGTCATTAGTTTCTGCAGACTCCATTCTTTTTTTTTTTTTAGGGAGGAGTTTTCTTCATTAACCCTTTGCAACTCCTTTTCCAGTTGGTCAGTTCTACTTTTGAAAGAGCTTTCCATTTGACCAATTGAGGTTTTGAGAGAATTATTTGCTTTTTGCATTTCCCCAATTGAGGATCTGAGAAAATTATTCTCATTTTGTATTTGTCCAATTGTATTTTCTAAGGATTTGTTTTCTTGTTGCAAGGTATTAATTGTCTCTCCCAAATTTTCCAGTTGATTTTTAAACTTCGAAGGATAATTTCTAAAAGAGAAAGAATAGAGACAGAAAGCCCTGTAAGAATGTTATATAGCGGGGCGGCTAGGTGGCGTAGTGGACAGAGCACCGGCCTTGGAGTCAGGAGTACCTGGGTTCAAATCCAGTCTCAGACACTTAATAATTACCTGGCCGTGTGGCTTTGGGCAAGCCACTTAACCTCATTTGCCCTGCAAAAATCTAAAAAAAAAAAAAAGAATGTTATATAGCTAGTTGTTCAGGTTGGTGGTCAATACTATGATGATGGCACCAAGAATAGAGAGTAGAAGACTGACATGAGATTTATTTATTTTTTTTTTTAGATTTTTCAAGGCAATGGGGTTAAGTGGCTTGCCCAAGGCCACATGGCTAGGTAATTATTAAGTGTCTGAGGTTGGATTTGAACCCAGGTACTCCTGACTCCAAGGCCGATGCTCTGTCCACTGCGCCACCTAGCCACCCCTGACATGAGATTTATTATAGAAAAAGCACTATAACAGATTAGATCTAAGAGTGAAGGTGGGGGAAGAGTCAAGAATAAGAGAAGTTTTGAATGAGTGACCAGATACCTAAGTTCAGTTTTGAAGGTCTTGAGTTTGGGTTGTTAGTGGGACATCCATGAAGGGCTAACTTCGATGTAACTGGATATGTACTCTGCAGTTCAGAAGAGAGGTTAGGGTTAAAATAAAGATTTGAGTTGTCTAAGAAGAGATGATAGTTGAAATCATGGGAGCAAATGACCTTGTTAAAGGAGAGCATGGAGAGAGTGAAGAGAAGACAATTAGGGATTGAATCTTTAGGAATATTCACTTCATGGGGTTCCTAGAAGGAAGAGCCAACAAAAGATAAAGAATCAGCCAATCAATAAGCTTTTATTAAATGCCTATTTTGTGTCAGACATTGTCCTGGGCACTAGGGCTACAAAGACTAAATCCATCCAGTCCTTGCCTATACAACAGGTCTTACATTCTATTTAGGGAGAAAACACATATATAAGAGTATATGCATATGTATATAAAAAATAAAAATAAGACGATTTTGATGGGGAACAACCAAGAAGAGCAAAAGAATCTGCCTTATGTAGGAAATGGCATTTAAGTTGACCTTTGCTTCTCTGTGGTACCACCTCATACCTCTCAGACTGGCCAATATGATTAGAAAGGATAATGATCATTGTTGGAAGGGTTGTGGGAAATCTGGGACACTTACACTGTTGGTGGAGCTGTGAACTCATTCAACCTTTCTGGAGAGAAATTTGTAACTACGCCCAAAGGGCAACAAAAATGAGCATACCCTTTGACTCAATAATACCACTACTGGGTCTATACCCTGAAGAGATGATGAAAAAAGGGTAAAAACATCACTTATACAAAAATATTCATAGCAGCCCAGTTTGTGGTGGCAAAGAATTGGAAATCCAGTAAATGTCCTTCAATTGGGGAATGGCTTAGCAAACTGTGGTATATACATGTCATAGAACACTATTGTTCTATTAGAAACCAGGAGGGATGGGAATTCAGGGAAGCCTGGAGGGATTTGCATGAACTGATGCTGAGTGAGATGAGCAGAACCAGAAAAACACTGTACACCCTAACAGCAACATGGGGGTGATGTTCAACCCTGAAGGACTCTCTCATTCCAACAGTGCAACAATTGGGAACAATTTGGGGCTGTCTGCAGGGCAGAGTGCCATCTGTATCCAGATAAAGAACCGTGGAGTTTGATCAAAGTTCAAGGACTATTCCCTTTAATTTAGAAAAAAAACAGATATCTTATTTCCTGATCTTGTTATCTCTTATACTTTTTGCTTCTTCCTTAATGATATGATTTCTCTCTCATCACACTCAATTTGGATCAATGTACAACATGGAAACAAAGTTAAGACTGACAAATTGCTTTCTGTGGGGGGAGGGAAGTAAGATTGGGGGAAAATTGTAAAACTCAAATAAAGTCTTTAATAAGTTGAGCTTTGAAGGAAAAATAAGGATTCTAAAAAGTCTAGGAGAGGAGCAAGTCATTTCAAGTCTGGGAGAAGTTAAAGAGATTAAGGAGAATTCAGAGAGCATGGAACTTTAGGAGACACAGGAGGAAAAATTCTTAGAGATGCTGAGCTATGTCTGTAATGCAGTGAAACTCAGAAGGCTGAGGACAGAAACCCTTCTCTGGATTTGGGAGTTGTGTCAGTGGTAATCCTTGAGAGGGTGGTTTCAGTGTGATCACTCTAGCATTTATATTGGTTGAGTATGTTATTTAGTAAGCTATTTTGGGTTTAGAAAGGTCTTAGTGAGATAGCAAGTATCTGAAAAGCACTGAGTTACTGCCAGGATTTTTTTTTTGGTAATGATCTTATGTGAAACAAAACAGTTCCTGAGATAATTATCCTTTTCTTTGTTTCCTGATCTATTGAATGAAGAGAGGGACAAGTTGATCCCTGTTGTCCCTTTGCTTTACTTCTTTTGTCAGCCAAACAAAAACTTGTTCATTATTATTCCTTTTTGGTCTAGGCTTCTACAGCTATCAGTGAATAATTGATATCAACAAATTCTACTTTATTGTCATTATTATCAAGTAGAATTACCTTAGATTTTTAAGACTAGATTTTTAATTTCAATTCTTTTATCTTATATTCTTATAGAAGCTTAATGACATTTTTGTTTACTGCTTTAGAGTTTTTGGAATTTAGAGATTTTCCTGGGTATTTCCTCTTAAAGTTCATTTATGGAAATGTTAAATAGTACCATCACTAACTTGTCTGTCTAGGTAAAGCAATCATTTTTTTAAAGAATAAGACAAGAGAAATTGGTTCTATCCAAGAAGGACAAGGTAGCTTATGGTTTGTGAAATACCGAACATTTTATGTGGAGAATTTAAGATGTTGAGAGCCTGCTATCATTTGAGTACAAGCCTGTCCATAGTCAGATGACTTTTTAATTGGTTAATAATGTATAATTTTTTTTGTTTTTTTAATTTATATTATAATGAGTATATATATATATATATATATATATATATATATATATACACACACATATTCACATGCACATATTTGCCACTTCTTTTTACTGAATTCAGACAACATTTTCCTTTATAAGATCTTTGAAGTTAATTTAGGTATTTATAATCATCAGAATGACTTGGTTGCTCAAAGTTGCTCTTAATACTGCTTTTACTAGCTACAATATTTCTTGGCTTTTGTTCATTGCATTTTCCATTATTTCCTGGAGATCTGGTCATGCTTTTTTTTTTTTTTTTTTTTTTTTTTTTAGGATTTTGCAAGGCAAATGGGGTTAAGTGGCTTGCCCAAGGCCACACAGCTAGGTAATTATTGTCTGAGGCTGAATTTGAACTCAGGTACTCCTGACTCTAGGGCCAGTGCTCTATCCACTGTGCCACCTAGGCGCCCCTATACTTTAGTAAAAACACTGATCTTATTTCTTATAGCACAGAAATATTTCATAATAAACATATCGCACAATTTTTTTTGCCATTCCCCATTTGATGGGCATTCTCGCAATTTCCAGTTCTTTGCCACCACAGAGAGAGCTACTATAAATATTTTAGAACATGTAGATTCTTTTTCATTTTCCCTAATTCTCCTGGGTCAGAGGGCATAAGCACTTTAATAACTCTTTGAATATAATTCCAAATCTCTCCAAAATAGCTGGATCAACTCACAGCCAACAATGAATTAAGGTACCAATTTTTTCACATCACTTTCAACATTTGTTGCTTTCCCTTTCTTTCATTTTAGCCAAGTTGATAGGTATAAAATGATATTTTAAAGTTGTTTTAATTTGCATTTATCTATTCAATAATGATTTAGAATATTTTTCATATAATTTTAAATTGTTTAGATTTCATCATTGGAGAATTGCTTGTTCATCTGCTTGATCATTTATCAATTGGGGAATGACTCATTCTTATTGACTTGAAAATGTTCTTTATATGTTTGAGATACAAGACTTTTTTCTTTGCTAATCTAGGCAGTTTATATTTTTGTAAGTATTTTTCCAATTAATATGTTCAGTTTATTGGCATATGATCAGGCAAATTATAATTGCTTTGATTTCATCTTTTTATTTTTTAATTTACATTTTTATTTATTTACACATTACTATAATAGTCTTGTTGTAAGAGTAAACATAATCCCCCTTCCCCTCACAAAAAAGATAAAAAACCTCAAGAGAAATAAAGTAAAAGAAAGAGGAAAAAAATATGCTTCAGTCAGTGTTCAGATACCATCAGCTCTGTCTCTGTGGTGGATCTCATTCTTTATCGTAAGTCCATCAGAAAACTTCGATATTTTTCCACAGTGGTTATTGCTGATTGTAATGCCCTTTATCCATTCCACTCCACTCCCATTTATTATATTTTCCCTTTCCCTTCATTTCTGACCCTCTTCAAAAGTGTGCTATGGGACAACCAAGTGGCACAATGGACAGAGCACTGACCCTGGGGCCTGGAGGCCCTGAACCCACATCCCACCCCAGAGACCCAGCAACCACGCCCAGCTGTGAGGTCCCAGACAGGCCACCCAATCCCACCATCTTGCAAAAAATAAAAAAAAAAAAGTGTTGTATCTGACTACCCTCTCCCATGTTCTATCCTCTCCTCTTATCACCTGCAACCCCCCCTCCCCCGGTCCTCTTTCTCTCATCCCCTTCCTCTCTTTTTTCCTCTATTGTAAGATAGATTTTTATACTCTATTAAGTATGTATGTTGGGGTTGGCTAGGTGGTGCAGTGGATAGAGCACTGGTCCTGGAGTCAGGAGTACCTGAGTTAAAATCTGGCCTCAGACACTTAATAATTACCTAGTTGTGTGGCCTTGGGCAAGCCACTTAACTCCATTGTCTTGCAAAAAAAAACCCTAAAAAAAAAGTATGTATGTTGTTTCCTCTCTGAGGCATTTCCAATGATAATGAAGGCCCACTCATTTCCCCTCACCTTCCTCCCTTCCATACCATTGCAAAAGCTTTTTCTTGACTCTCTTAAATGAAATATCTTAGCCCATTTTATCTCTCCTTTCCTTTTCTCTCAGAACATTCTTTTTTCTCCCATTGGCTTCATTTTTACAGTATATTATACCTTCAAATTTAGCACCCTCCTGTGCCTTGTCTAAATATGCTCCTTCTAATTGCTTTAATAAGTGAGAAGGTACATATGAGTATTATCATTATCATCTTACCACACAGGAATACATGCAGTTCAGCATCATTAAATTCCTCAGTTTCCCCTTCTCATCCACCCTCTCTAAGCTTCACCTGAGTCCTGTACTTAAAGATCAAACTTTCTGTTTAGCTCTAGCCATTTCAACAGAAACATTTGAAATTCCCCTGTTTCACTGAATGTCCATCTTTTCCCCTAGAAGAGGTTGTTCAGTTTTGCTGGGTAGTTGATCTCATTTGCATTCTAAGCTCTTTCGTCTTCTGGAATATTATATTCCAATCCCTACGAGCCCTTAATGTGGATGCTGCTAAGTCCTGTATAATCCTGACTGTAGTTTCACAACATGGAATTGTTTCATTCTGGCTGTTTGTAATATTTTCTCTTTGATTTAGGAATTCTGAAACGTGGCTATAATACTCCTGGCAGTTATTTTTTTGGATCTCTTTCAGGAGGAGATTGGTATATTCTCTCAATTTCTATTTTGCCCTCTGCTTCTGGGATATCAGAGCAGTTTTCCTGTAGAAATTCTTTAAAAATGAAGTTGAGGCTCTTTTCCTGATCATGACTTTCAGGTAGCCAAACTATTTTTCTTGGAGGCTTTGGATACAAAAGCTTGGATTTTCTCATCATCTGAGTGTGTTTTGATCCTCCATGGGACCAAAGTAATTGTCTATGGTCAGATTCCTTTTTTTCTGTTTACTCATTTCTCCAGCCTGTACCCTGGTTTTGGGGTGCTTCCTGAACTTTTGAGTTATTATTGGGACACCCCTGTGAGGACCTCAGTTCCTTTAAGGTCTTATGAGAGACTCTGACCTCTTTCCTGGCCTGTGCTCCGGTGTATAGATGACCACAGGTCCTCCCCCCTGCCCTGGAGCTGTGAGGAGGGTCCCTGTTACACTGTGGTTGTATGACTTCAACCTGGACCTGAATATGGATGAAGCACCAGAGTCCTGTCTCAGAGACAGAGAAGTCTTGATGGCCTCCCACCCCACCTCCCCATTCTGTGGGCTGAGCATTCCAGAAGCAGTTGCTGGGCAGCTCTGTGGGCCTGCTTCCATTTCCTGGGACCTTGGCTGCACTGAGGGCCATGCTGGCCTAGGCTCCACACTCACTCTGGCAGAGGTTTCCCCACTGATCTTCCAAATTGTGCTTGGTATTACCTGGGTTGGAAAACTGCTTCAGGAAACTGCTTTTGCTGACAGGAGCCAGGGCTCCCAGGGACCCAGGCATCCTACAGACTGTTACTGGAAAATTGGAGCTCCTTCGCTCCCATAGCAATCCTGGCAATCATGCTGCCCCTCCAACAGAGCCTTCCCAGGTTACCTTAGGCTGGAGAATTGCCTCACTGGATCTTTTTGTGGGTTCTGTCTCTTAAAACTTTAGTTAGAGACATAATTTTTAAGGTTTTTGGAATATTTTGGAAGAGAGCTCCTTGGAAGGCCTGTTCTCATGCCCAAAAGACTTATTTTTTTTTAAGAAAGATTTTATTTATTTTGAGTTTTATAATTTTTCCCCCATTCTGGATCCCCCACCCCCCACTGAAGGCAGTCTGTTAGTATTTACATTGTTTCCATGGTATACATTGATTGCAGTTGAATGTGATGAGAGAGAAATCATATCCTTAAAGAAGAAAAATAAAGTAATAAGAGATAGCAAAATTACATAATAAGATAACGTTTTTTTAAAATTAAAGGTAAGGGGTGGCTAGGTGGCACAGTGGATAGAGCACTGGCCCTAGAGTCAGGAGTACCTGAGTTCAAATCCTGCCTCAGACACTTAATAATTACCTAGCTGTGTGGCCTTGGGCAAGCCATTTAACCCCATTGCCTTGCAAAAAAAAAAAAAAGAATGAAGGACAAAACATCAACATCATCACATCATTTCCATATTAATCATGTGAAAAAAGAATCAGAACAAAAGGGGAAAACCATGATAAAGAAAAAATTTTAAAAGTAAAAATAGTATGATTTGATCTGCATTCAGACTTCATGGTTCTTTATCCGGATATGGATGGCATTATTTTAGAATTGTCTTTGATCACTCACTGTATTATTGAGAAGAGCTAAATCTATCGTAGTTGATCATGACACAATATTGCTGTTACCACCATGTACAGTGTTCTCCTGATTCTGCTCCTTCACTCAGCATCAGCTCATGTAAGACTTTGCTTAGATTGTTTTTATTTTTTTTTTCTAATTTTTCCTCAGCCCCTCTTACTTGATTTTTAAAGTTCTTCCAACAACTGTTTTGGGGCGTGTGACTATTTGATGTTACTGTTAGGGATAAGAGGGATTTTTTGCTGCAGAATCCTTAATGACAATGAATCCATAGCAGCTGTCAGTGGTTGAATTCTTTATTCTTTCTTTACTCATTTCTATTTTTTTTTTCTTATAGCAACTTGTTATAATCACTTTTAGTCCTGAAGTTTGGGGGATGGTGCCTCTGACTTCAGGTCCTTCTTTAAAATTATTTTCAGAGCTTTGTCCAGGGCTCAAATCCACTCCTTTCCCCCTTCAAGCAGTAGCTAGCACCGCCACCCCTCCCAACACACACTTGCTCCCTGAGAACCCTCCAGGGACTGTAACCTTCAGAGACCACACTGCTTCTGCACTAGGCTGGTCCCTTTTTAACTTCAGTCACAGCCCAAGACCATGTCTTAGCTGACCTGGAGTATTTCACAGCAATCTTCCCCTGACCAGATGTTTGACCTTCCCCCACCCCCCAAACACTCTCTCTGGGGGTGAGAATTCTTGTGTTTGAAGCTGAGGCTACAGCTCAACCCAGCTGACCCCAGGATTTATTTTTTGTTTTAGTAAATAACTTGGAGGTGTTAGTTCTTCACTCAGTTGGAATTACCCTTCTGGCATCTTTGCTCAGATCTTTTCCAGTTGTCCCAGGACTCACTGCTCTGCCCCAACTCTTGTTTATTTTTCTGTTTTTTCTTCACCTTAAGGTTCAATTTTGTCTTTTTTTTTTTTGAGGAAATTTAGAGAACTTGGAATTTTCTGAAGTATATTCTGCCAACCTCCCCAAGGCAGATGACTTCTTCAAGACTATTAATTACTTGGGTATATTGGTAATTTTTTTCTAACTTTTTTCTTTCAGTATCCAGCCGGTATATGGAGCCCAGCATCCTCCATTGGATCCTCGGCTCACAAAGAAGTAAGTAAACATCTGCCTTTTTACTTCTCATGGCCTTCCTCCCCTTTTGTAGTAACTGACATTTCTCAGCTTAACTTCTTCCCCAGTTTAAATCAGCTACACTGTCTTCCTGAGTAAGAGAGTAACTCCTTTCTGAGATTTGGAGTTTTTTTTTCATTTGTTTTTGTTTCCAATTGAAGGCTGATAGTATGGAACTGGCTAACCTTTCCTAGGAAAAGTTTCTGGATCTTGTTTCCATCTTTTTTCTTATATCTCTTTAAAGTTCAGGCAAAAGATAGGACCAGATCCACCCATTAGGGATGAGACTCCAGCACATGTGTCCTTGCTTATAAACTGTTTTCCTCACTTTAAAATTAATTAAACTTCAATTTGATTCCTAAAAAAAAATAGGGTCTGAGGGGTGGCATTTCTTCATGGCCTATTGCTATTCAGTGCCTTCATCTTGGACATGACTTTGCTGCAGATGAAAATCAACTGGAAATTATCTCCTTTCTAAAACATTAATAATACAAAACCAGAAACCTTGTCTGGTTGAATCTCAAACAAATAATAAAAGTATATATGTGGGGGCGCTAGGTGGCGCAGTGGATAGAGCACTGGCCCTGGAGTCAGGAGTACCCGAGTTCAAATGTGGCCCCAGACACTTAATAATTACTTAACTGTGTGGCCTTGGGCAAGCCATTTAACCCCATTTGCCTTGCAAAAAAAAAAAGTATATATGTGTTCAAACCCTGAATTATTTCATTTGGCTTCATTATTGAAAATAATCAGATACTTCAGGACTCAGTGCTGAATTAGCCACAGAGGTATCCTAGAGGGTCTCCCTCACTTGAGGTTTAAATCTGAAGTTTTGATTTTCCTCTCTGTGCTGTTGATCTCTCTATCTCTTCATAGTTACTAAGTTCAAGAATCTGTTTTATGCAGGATGAATCTTTTTTTGTGAAAAGCTAAGTAATTTGGAAGATATAGGAAAGACCTGAATTATAATTATAATCTCTTTCAGGCCACTAAGAAATGCTAGGCAGATTGCTTTTTCTCTGTTCTTCAATTTCTCCATCTTGAAAATTTGAAAAGTATTGTTCTTTTGGCCTTCATAAGAGAAGTGTCAAACATGCAACCAGTGTACCAGAACTAGATTGAAATGTAATTGGGGGTGCAGTTAAGTGGCGCAGTGGATAGAGCACTGGCCCTGGAGTCAGGAGGATCTGAATTCAAATTTGACTTTAGACTCTCAAAAATTACCTAGCTGTTTGACCTTGGGCAAGTCATTTAGCCCCGTTGCCTTGCCAAAAAACCCCAAAAAACCAAAATAAATTTTAGAAACATAATTGGGTAATGTTGAATAAAGTAAATAAAAATGCAGTAGAATATAAATAATATTGATATGTGATTTTCTAAGTCAATATGAAGTCCACAGGGATCCTTACATAAGGTTTAGTGGCCTCTTTTTATATTTGAATTTTACCTCACAGGAATGTTTTGATGGCTAGATCATGTATGTAAAAATAACTACTTAGAAGGAAAAATGATAAATAAGACTTATTATCATTGTTACACTTATATTTCAGATGATTTTCAGATCTTTATAGCCTCTCTTTAAACTCCATCCTGCATCTTCTACTGCCTTTTTTATATGCCAGACTAGATATTTGTAGTTATCAAAACTGAGCTTATTGTGTTTTCTTAGTCTTCCCTTCTTCCTGACTTCCCAAGTTTTGTTGAGTGAACCACCATTTTTCTAGTAAGCCCTTTTTAATCATCCTTTACTTTTCTCTCTACATCACCCTTCACATATAATCATTTGCCAAGGTCTTGTCCATTCTGCCTCCAAATATCTTGCATCCATTCCCTTTCCATTCACAGTTATCACCTTAATTCAGATTCTCCCCACCTCTTAGATTTTTGCAGTAGACTCCTAATTGGTTTCTCAGGTTCTTCCATCTCTAGTCCATCCTTCGTGCAGTTGCCAGAGTGACATTATTATTATTTTTTTTTTTAGGTTTTTGGCAAGGCAAATGGGGTTAAGTGGCTTGCCCAAGGCCACACAGCTAGGTAATTATTAAGTGTCTGAGACCGGCTTTGAACCCAGGTACTCCTGACTCCAAGGCTGGTGCTTTATCCACTATGCCACCTAGCCGCCCCGACATTATTTTTTAAAAGAAAAAATATATCCATATCTGTTGTTTTTATATCATCTCAATTTCCACATATATTCTTCCTCTCCTATCCAGAGAGCCAGCTTTGGAATCAAAAAATAAAAGAGAAAAAAAGCAGTTATGCAGACCAACCAGACCTTAAACAAAGTGAGACAATATATGTAATTTTTATACCTGTAGGTTGTTTTTGGGGTTTTTTAGGTTTTTGCAAGGCAGTGGGGTTAAGTGGCTTGCCCAAGGCCACACAGCTGGGTAATTATTAAGTGTCTGAGACATGATTTGGACCCAGGTCCTCCTGGCTCCAGGGACGGTGCTCTATCTACTGCGCCACCTAGCTGCTGCCCCATACCTATAGTTTTTGAAGAAAGAAGGAAGAAGTATTTTCTCATCTCTTCCTCAGGGTCAAAGGTGGTTCTTATAACTTTGATAATTCCTAAACACAGTCTGTACCATTTCATTTTCCTGCTCAAGAAGCTCTTGTGACTCCTTGCTTCTAAGATGAAATACAGAATCCCTTTTCAGCTTTTAAAAGCCCCTTATTGCCTGACTCCAGCCTATCTTTCAGTGTTCATTATATATTACTCTTCTTTACACCCTGTTGTTCCTCATGTACTGCATTCCATGTCCTTTTTCCATGCCTTTGAAAGATTGCTATCTATGTTTGGAATGCACTCCTGACTGCCACCTCTTAGCAGCTCTGGCTTCTTTCAAGTCTCAGCTCAAAAACCATCTCCCACATGAAGCCTCTTCTTTTTCTTCCTTTCAGGAGCTAGTGCCCTTTCCCTCACATTATTTTGTATTTATTTTACATTTACTATTTCTGCATACAAGTTTTGCCCTCATTAGAATGTAAGTTCATTGAGGACAGGGACTATTTGTTTTTTTCTTCAAATTTCCAACTGCTAGCATAATACTTGACTTATAGTAAGTGGTTAATAAATGACTATTGCCTTAACAGATTGTCTCAAATTCCTTATAATACTACCATGCACAATTCTCATAATGTACTTTCCAAGTTGTTGCTAAAATATTGATTTCCAGTTCTATGAGATAGATGTCTAGATCTGGAACCATTTGTTGCTTAGATGACTAGCATTCCTTTGTGACCCAGCTTACCTGTTAAAGCTACATGCTTATTTTTATTTTTTGTTTCGACTTTTTGTTATGTTTCTAGTAGATTAAATTAATTTGGCTCCTTAGTTTTCTCCTGTAGCAAAATGGCCTGTTAGGCAGCATTTCTCAGTGTATAATGGTTCTATTCCAGAACATCATGTTATAATTAGGCTTTGGTTAGTATTTTAGTTTTGTATTAGTCCATTTATCAACCTGCATTTGTCATTTCTTCTTCTCATTTTATGTTTAGTCTGCTAATAACGATAACCATATATTCCATTCTAATCACTCTGTACTGAATTGCCCATATGAAACTTTCTTATTCACCAAATCTCTTATTTAAACCAAAAATTAGATACCATTATAAACTTAGGTTTAAAATTGCCCCAAGATTTTTGGGACACCCTTTATGTAATCTCCAAAGCTGGTATCAGGTTATACAGGGCTGCATAAAAAGGACATAATGAGGAATAATTCCTGTGCCTCTTACTATTTATTTTTATAAATGCACGTATTTTTATTGCTAGAATTTCTACCTTTCATGTTGTTAGTATGATTCCAACATGAGATTGTTTGAAAATGAAATAGGATAACAATGTAAAGTGCTTTTTTGGTAAACTTCCATTATAATGAAATTTTGTGGCATGTCAGTACATGTGACAGTGCTTTGTGCAAAACATTAAGTAGATGTGACTTGAAGGGACTATTTTATTTTTCAGCTAACAGTTGAATTTCAGTTAATTTCAATTAATTTTTTTCTCCCTCCCATTCTTTCCCCCAATTTAAAAGAAAACAAAACTCTTATAACAAATGTGCATAACTAAATAAAACATTCCTATATTGTCCACATCCAAAAGATGTATGTCTCAATTTAAATCTTAAAAACATTACCTCCCTCTCGAAATCATAGTTGGTCATTGCATTGATTATAGAGTTCTTAAGTCTTTCAAAGTTGTTTGTCTTTATGATGTTGATAACTGAAAAATTTTCCCCTGATTTTGCTCACTTCATCCAGATCATAAAAGTCATGGAAATAATTTTCAAACCTTGTGTATGGTCCACTAATTCTCTTTTCTGTCTGCTGTATTTTGCTGTATTAAGTATATATCATGAGACTTTGTTTCAACCCTTTTTTTCAATTTGTTAAATGTATTTTTTCACAGTAGTACAAAATATGTCAATTTTTATTACCAGTTTATATAGGTTGCCATCAGACTTGTTATAGAGGTAAAAGTAGTTTTACTATCTGTGAGTAATATAAATTATTAATGCTAATTATTCTCATTTCTTAGGATGAAACATATAACTTTTAGGTCTTGTGATATTAAGTGCAATTATAGACCATTTAAACACTGTATTTAAAAATTCCAAATTTCAAAACCAAAGACTATTTTTTGCTCTTGTTTCATTATCTTCATTAAGATAAATTTAAGTGGGGCAGCTAGGTGGTGCAGTGGATAGAGCACTGGCCTTGGAGTCAGGAGTACCTGGGTTCAAATCCAACCTCAGACACTTAATACTTACCTAGCTGTGTGGCCTTGGGCAAGTCACTTAACCCCATTGCCTTGAAAAATCTAAAAAAAAAAAAAAAGATAAATTTAAAGTAATTTCTCCCCAAGAAAACTGAGTATCTTAGTTAACTATTTATTTGTTATTTTGTGGTTTATTCCTAGCAACTGCAGGAAACTTAGATATTTATGTTTCTCCTTGTACTAGTCTTCAGTAATTTGAACAGCATCATTACAGTAAGTTGACCCTTTACCCCTCATATTAACTTACAGTTAACTTCAATTCATCTGATCTCATCAATATGATAATCCATTCATGCCTTCTTATCCCATATGATCCTTGTTCATGTTTTTCCATAATTCTTCTCTATCTTGACTCTACTCAAAGCATGTGAAGCCTTCATCTGACTCAGGCCATATGTTAAAACCTGCTCTTGATACATGACCAGCCTACCTTCTTTTTCCATTCCTTTATTCCACATCTTACATATTAAGTCATTGAAGACGTAAAACCAACAGATACTTTTCCATTGATCTTTGAGGTATCTGTCTTTGTAATTCTGCTAGGATTTTAGTGTTCCATGAATTGGAACCATGTAGCATCATTGGGAGAATACAAATGCTTTGTGAGCTTTGTATCAGGAAACCTTTTACTATTGTGAAAGCATTGTGCAATTTCCCAAATGAGGCTCTTCTTGTTCTCTTATTTAATTGACTCCTGCTTATTGTCCATCAGCAGGATCTATCTAATTTAGATATACTGATATACATTCATTGATTGCCCATCCATTTGGCATTTCTTGCATGGATTGCTGAGTCAGTGTCTTTATGGTTTTTTGCAATCGTCTCCAACTGACCACATCTTCACATTAATTTAGTTTCCCCAAAAATATGGAGAATCTTGTCCTCAGTCCTATTAGCTTATTCTTTATTTAATTTAGTGGAGAAAAATTCATTATTCAAGACTCTCTTCCAATAAAGTATCTCCCTTGCATATATATTAAAATCATAAGAAAATTTGCTGATAAATGGGCAGCTTAGTGGCACAGTAGATAGATTGCTGGGCCTGAAGTCAAGAAGACCTGAATTCAAATTTGGCCTAGCTATATGACCCTGAACAAATCACTTCACTCTCTTTTTGTGTCAGTAACTCATGAGCTGGAGAAGGAAATGGTAAACCACTCCAGTAACTTTGCCCCCCCCAAAACCCAAAAGGGATCATGAAAGTCAGATGTGGGTAAAAACAACTTAACTTTAGAAACTACAGAAGTAATTTTGTTTACTATTAAATGAGGCATACTATATGACAGACTCTTGACAGATATGTTTGTCATTGTCCTGGAATAGACCCTGTGCAAGCTTCAAATCAAAATGTCTTTTCCACAAATGGTGAGTCACCACCTTAGATTTATGTTTGTGTAGGATATGTGGATAATTGATCCATCTCCTGGCCTTAGGTCTCCAATTCATCTTCCATACAGCTGCCAAAAGTGATATCTCTAAAATATGTCCGATCATATCACTCCTCAGATCAGTAATTTCTAATGACTCATGTAGGAACAAATTCAAAATTTTGTGTAGATATTTATTTATTTATTCACTCATCCATCTGTCCGTTTATTTTTGCCTTGTATAGCTTTGCCTATTTTGTCAGTGTTGCTTGAAATAATTCCACATAGAAATATGGTAATGTACACCAAAAATCATAGTTAATTATCATAATATTTGTCACCATTAGGACTCTATTTGATATTATACCCTTCAGGACTCATGCTGTCTCTGTAAGGCATTAGCTGCATTAGTTCTCCATCGATTACCCATTTAAAGTTTCCTTGAAAAATCATTTAAAGATTCATAACTTCATGTTTAATTTTCACTAGATGCTCATTTTATTGTTAGTGTTAAGTTCATATATTTTAAAAATACTTTTAAAGTAGATAATAAATTTGTTACTTTCAAACTATTATCTTGCTTATATATTTCCTTCTGAACTGCTTCCATTTAAGTACTGTGTGGGATAAAAATCGACTAAGAAAATTTTCAGAGACTTGTCTGAGCAAAAGAAAGTCTATTTATTTGCTTTTTTTGAGAAAAGGGCAAACCCCAAATCTCTCGCCAGAAATTGCAAGGATCAAAGGGCTGTACCTAAAGGACAGTCAAGCAAGATTATCTAGGTCCTAACGCAGCCCCTCCCCCCAAACACCTTCTCCTTTAAACCACTGACTGATTCTCTAGAGGCACAATCTTATTTGAGGAAAATCTACCCCAGCAACAGACACAGAGAAAAGAATAAAATGTTTTCATAATATTCTTCCCACCAGATGATGAAGTAACTTGGGACCTTCATCACTTTTTTTTTTTAGATTTTTTTTTTTTGTAAGGCAAATGGGGTTAGGTGGCTTGCCTAAGGCCACACAGCTAGGTAATTATTAAGTGTCTGAGACCAGATTTGAACCCAGGTACTCCAGACTCCAGGGCTGGTGCTTTATCCACTGCCCCACCTAGCCGCCCCTTCATCACTTTCTTAATGAAGTACTATCAATATTTAGACTGTCCTCCCAGTTTGCAAAAGTAATCATCATAAAAGCAGTTGGCTCTGTGCCTCCTTTGGATTGCAAAGTTTTCTTGACAAAAACAGGTTTTTTTTTTGGTTTCTGCATGGCAATCGTGGTAAGTGACTTGCCCAAGGTCACACAGTTAGGTAATTTTATTAAGTGTCTGAGGTCATATTTGAACTCAGTTCCTCCTGACTCCAGGGCCGGTGCTCTATCCACTGCGCCACCTAGCTGCCCCCAAAACAGTTTTTAACCCTGAGAAAACTTCACCAGGAACTTTCCCATATGATACATTTTTTAAAAAAAATGTTTCAGTGGACCACTTTTCTTCATTTTTGGTAATATTGCTGGCTTCTTTCTCTTTCCTTAAATTCATCTCCTTTTTTTTAAAAGAAAAAAAAAGAAAAACAAACCCCTTTATAACAAATGTACGTAGTAAAGCAAAACAAATCCACACATTGGTCATTCTGAAATCATCTATCTTATTCTGAACCTTGAAACCATCATCTCTCTTTCAGTGCCCTGGAATCGTGATTGTCATTTCATTGCTAAAATTTCTTGAATCGTTCTTAGATGGCTTGCTTTATAATGTTTTTGTTACTGAATAAATAATTCTGGGTTTTTTTTTTTGTATTTCATTTGCATCAGTTCATATAAATCTTCCCAATTTCCCTGAAATCATCCCTTTTGTAAATTCTTATGGCAAAATAGTATTTCATCATATTCACATACAGTACTTTATTCAGTCTTCCCTGATTGAAGGACACTCTCTTTGTTTCCAGTTCTTTGCTACAACAACTGCAATTGCTATAAACATTTTTGTATGTAATGTTCCCCCCCCCCCCTTCTTCACCTCTTTGGATACAAGTATAGTAGTTGAATTACTCTGCCAGGCAAAATGGAGAGCTAATTAACTTTTGGGACTTTGTTCTGAATTGTTTTACAGAACAGTTGAACCAGTTCATACCTCTACCAATAGTGCCTGAAAATACCTGACTTTCCATGGTCCCTCCAACAATTATCATTTTCTTTTTTTTAAATTATCTTTGCCAGTCTGATAAGTGTGAAGTTGAACATCAGTCATTTTAATTTGTAGTTCCTCCAACTATTAGTGATTTGGAGCATTCTGGTTTTAACTACATTTATTTTGTTTATGCAAAACTTAAAATTTTATGTAATGACAATTGTTCCAATTTCTTTAGTTCATTCTGTCACTTAGTATGAATCCTTCCAGAATCCATTTTTTGCTTCTTCCCCAAGCCTTAATTGCAAAAATTATTTCCTCCTCCTCTACTTTATGATAAGATCTTTTATAGCTAAGTCATAGTTCCACTTGGATCTTATCTTTGTATATGGTATAATATTTATACCTAGTTAATGCCATATTTCTTTTAATTTTCCCCAGGCTTTGTGAAATTAGTAGACCTTGCTGGTAATTGGGGAACTTCAGATTTATTTTTTATTTTTGTTTTTATTTTCATTTTTTGAATATAAATTTGTTTATTTTTCCATATATATTAAGATAGTTTTCAAAATTCATTTATTTTTTTGGGGGTAAGATTTTGAATTCTTCATTTTTCTCCCTTTCTCTTTCCCTCCTCCCACTCCTTGACAGCAAGTAATATGATTATAGTAATCTAATATATCTATAAATCTATAGATATATAGATACATAACTATGTTAAACATATTTCCATATTAGTCATGTTGTGAAAGAAGAATCAGTACAAAAGGGGAAAAAAAGCCACAAGAGAAGATAAAATATAAAGCATGGAAACATTTCCTTAGTTCTTTCCCTGGATGCAGATGCTATTCAGGTTTATTGAGCATTGTGTTATGTTTAGAAACTATGTTATTTGCTTTTGTGTATTGTGTATCTAATCTATTGAATTTGTTTAATTTTTTGTTTTTTAGCCAGTATTAAATTGTTTTGATAATTACTATTTTGTAGCATTGAGCCTGCCACCATTTTTCATTTTTCCTTTTAAAATTCTTGACCTATGTTTCTCCAAATGAATTATTAAATTTTTTTCTATCTCTGTAAAGTATTTGCTTATTGGTCTAGCATTGTTTAATAAATTAATTTAAATAATATCATCATTATTATTATAAGTCATGGCCTATCCAAAAGCAATTATAGTATTCTAACTATTTAGATCTCTCTATTTCTGTAAATGGTGTTTTGTATTCTGTGTATGTGAATCCCAAGTGTTTTTTACATTATGTACTTATTTTGAGTGAGATTTCTTATTTTTTTTAAGTTTTTGCAAGGCAAATGGGGTTAAAGTAGCTTGCCCAAGGCCACACAGCTAGGTAATTATTAAGTGTCTGAGGTCAGATTTGAACTCAGGTACTCCTGACTCCAGGGCTGGTGCTCTATCCACTGTGCCACCTAGCTTCCCTCTTATTCTTTTTTTTTAACTCCGTTTTGTTGGTGTGTACATAAAAGCTAAATGTGAATTTTGTTTTCTATTTTACCAGTTCTTTTAATTTTTAGTAAACTTATAGTTCTCTAAATAGAACATCATGTCTCTGAAATTGTGAGTTTTGTTCCCTCTTTGTTTTTATTCCCTTAATTTCTTTTTCTTTTCTTATTCTTGTAGCTAGAATTTCTTTTACTATGCTATGATAATGGATAACCTTAACCTTCTCCTGTTCTTCAAGATCTCTGTTGAAGATTTTTTTTTTTTTTAGGTTTTTGCAAGGCAAATGGAGTTAAGTGGCTTGCCCAAGGCCACACAGCTAGGTAATTATTAAGTGTCTGAGACCCGGATTTGAACCCAGGTACTCCTGACTCCAGGGCCAGTGCTTTATCCACTACGCCACCTAGCCGCCCCATCCTTCTCCTGTTCTTACTAGAAAAGTGTCTAGCATTTCTCCATTACACATGATTTTGTCCATTGGTTTTACAGATGTAAGTCTTTAGGAATATAAATTTCATCCTGAATCTTACTTTGACTGTATCCTCACAAATTTTGTTATGTCTCATTGTCATTTTAATGAAATTGTTGTTTCTAATTTTTATTCTATACTTCAAAGCCCTTTTATTTAATGTAATTTTATTGCATCATGTTAAAAAATGCATTTAATTTTTCTGAGTTTTTTTTGCATTGTTTATAAGGCAAACATCCAAACATAATAGAATCATACCCAGACCCAGACCCTCTGTCTAATTAGACTCCCTCTAAATCCTTGGTCTTGATGAAGTTCTTTTTTTTTAAATTGTTTTTTGAATTTTACAATTTTTTTCCCAGTCTCACTCCCTCCCCCACAGAAGGCCTTTACATTGTTTTCATGCTAAATATTGATCAAAATTAAATGTATTTGAGGGAGAAATCATATCCTTAAAGAAAAAATAAAATAAAAGAGATAGCAAAATAACATAATAAGATAACTTTTTTTTTTTTTAAATTAAAGGTAATAGTCTTTGGTCTTTGTTTAAACTCCACAATTCTTTATTTGGATACAGATGGTATTCTCCATCTCAGATACCCTAAAACTGTCCCTGATTATTGAATTGATGGAATGAGCAAGTTCATTAAGATTGATCATCAAAAAAAAAATTGATCATCAACCCCATGTTGCTGTTAAGGTATACAGTGCTTTTCTGGTTCTGCTCATCTCACTTAGCATCAGGTCTTGGTGAAGTTCTGAGGAGTTATATACATCATCTCCTCATATTAGAATGTAAACATTTTAGCCTTGTTTAGTCCTTTATGATTTCATCGTTTTACCTTTTCTACTCTTCTCTTAAATACTGTATCTGAATGCCACATTTTCTATTGAACTCTTTTTTTTTCAAATAGATTATTAGAAAGTTCTCTATTCATCAAATAGCTATATTTTCCACCTGTAGCATTATACTCAGTTTAGCTGTCCATGTCATTCTTGGTTGGAGTCCTAGATCCTTTTAGACCTTCTGGAATATCTTATTCCAAACCTTCAGTTTCTTGCAGGGACAGGGAAAATCTAAACCTTTAATCTGGGAATGTTGGTCTGGCATTGCCAAGGCAACTGCTACTGGGACTCTAAATTCAACAATCTAGGAGCTTTTTTAGAGGTCAAATAGTTGACCACATATAGCCTGTAATGATGTTATAAATATCCAAATGGTCCTTGGCAGAAAAAAAAGGTTCCCTCACCCTGCATGTATTCCTGACTTTAATTTTGCATCTCTAAATTCTTTCTTTCTTATTGCAGCATTCTCTTCTTAACCTGGGAGTTCTGTATTTTGGCTATAATACTCCTGACAGTTTTCATTTTGGAGTTTATTCTGGGAGATGACGGGTGGATTGTTTCAAGTTCTACTTTGTCTTATGCTTCTAAGCAATCTGGGTCATTTTCCATTGTAATTTCCTCAAATATGATGTGTAGGTTATTTTTTTAATGTCTTCCAAGCAGGCTGGTGGTTCTCCTGTATCTACTTTCTATGTTAGCTGTTTTTAGAGATTTTTCATAATTTCTTCCATTTTTTTAGTCTTTAAACTTAAAAAAAAATTACTTCTTAATGTCTTATAAAGTCATTAACTTCCATTTGGCCAGTTCTAATTTAAGGAGTTATTTTCTTCAGAAGAGTTTTTGTTCCACTCTTTTCCAATTGCTAATTGTCTGTCCATAACTTTTTTGCATAACTCATTTCTTTTCCCATTTTTTCCTCTACCTCTCTTAAGTTTTTTGTTTGTTTTTTAAAAAGTTCTTCTTTGGGGGGCGGAGCCAAGAAGGCAGCATTCCCCGACAACTCCAACCCCCCAACCCCCCCCCCAAAAAAAACAAATGAGGGCTCTAGCCAAAATTTAGAGGGGCAGAACCCACAGAAAGACTGAGTGATACATTTTCCCAGTCCAAGATAACTTAGAACCTCCACAAGAAAGGTGTGCTTCACCAAGACCTGGGGTGGGAAAAAAAGCCACTGCCCAGCCCAGCCCAGAGATCACCAGCAACAGCTTGAAGGGGAGAGGAGAGAACTCTGCTGCACCTGGATGAGTGTGGAGTGAGGAACACCAACCACAGAACCTGCAGTGAGAATCAGGAGAAAGAATCTTGCACCCCCAGAGAAGGTAAGGGAAGTCTGCAGAGATTTCTCTGCTCTTCCTGGGGCAAGACTCTGCTGTTTGCCTACACTCAGACTCAGGGTGCAGTTTAGGCTTCCTTACTAAGATAGCTGGATCCTGCCTTATAGGCTCAGGGCAGAGGGCAATGCTGTGGTTATCTACATATCAAAGCACGGGTTGGAGAGCTTAAGAACTTGGAAAGAAGGATCTGACCATAGAGAATCACTTCATCCTATGGAAGAGCAAAACACATACTCTGATGATGATAAAAGCTTCTGTATCCAAAACCTCCAAGAGAAATAGAAAATAGGCTCAGACTGTGGATGAGCTCAAAAAAAGACTTTGAAAAGCAATTCAGGGAGGTGGAGGAAAAATTGGGAGGAGAAATGAGAGCAATGCGGAAAAATCATGAAAACCAAATCAAAAGCTTGGGGAAAGAAATACAATAAAATACTGAAGAAAATAATATGTTAAAAACCAGTTTAGGCCTAATGCAAAAAGCAAAACAAAAGGCAAATGAGGAGAAGAATGCCTTAAAAAGCAGAATTGGCCAGCTGGAAAAGGCAATAAAAAGCTCTCTGAAGAAAATAACTCCTTCAAATGCAAAATGAAACTATAGAAAGCTGATGACTTTGCAAGAAATCAGGAAGAAATAAAACTCTTGCAAAAAAGCCAAAAATTAGAAGAAAATGTGAAATATCTCATTGGAAAAACAACTGACCTTGAAAACAGATCCAGAAGAAACAATTTGAAAATTATTGGACTGTCTGAAAGCCACGACCAGGAAAAGAGCCTAAACTTCATTTTTCAAGAAATAATGCAGCAAAATTGCCCTGGGATCCTAGAAGCTGAGGGTAAAATAGAAATTGAGAGAATTCACTGGTCACCCCCTGAAAGGGATCCCAAAAGAAAACTTCCAGGAGTATTATAGCCAAATTCCAAAACTCCCAAATCAAAGAGAAAATTCTAAAAGCTGCCAGAAACAGACAATTCAACTACGGAGGCTCCATAGTCAGGATTACACAGGATCTGGCAGCATCTACATTAAGGACTTGTAGGGATTAGAATATGATATTCCAAAAGGCAAAAGATCTTGGTTTACAACCGAAAATCAATTACCCAGCAAAACTGAACATCCTCTTTCAGGGGAAAAGATGGATTTTTCAATGAAACAGGGGACTTTCAAACTTTCCTAACAAGATGACCAGAGCTGAACAGAAAGTTTGATCTCCAAGTACAGGACTCTGGTGAACCATAGAGGGGGTGGAAGAGGGACTAACTAACTATGAGGAACTTGATGATGTTGAACTGTTTGTATTCCTGCACGGGAAGAAGATATTGATAACTCATATGAACTTTCTCATTTATAAGAGCGGCTAAAAGGAGCATATATAGACAGGACATAGGAAGGAGTGGAATATAATGGTATGATGTGGTAAAGGGATAGAGTAAAAGGGCGATGGGGGAAAGTACTGGAAGGAAAAGGAGATGATGAAGAAGCTGAGAGATTTCACATAAGAGTAAAAACAAAGCTTTTTCAATGGAGGGGAGGAGGGAAGAAAAGGGGGAATGAGTGAGCCTTTATTTTCATCCGAATGGCTCAGGGAGGAAATGGCATACACAATTAATAGGGTAAGGAAATCTGTCTTGCCCTGGAGAAGGATAGGAGGAAAGGGCCGGGATTAGGGGGAATGGGGGGGGAGGGAAGGGGGGGAATAGGTGATAGCAGAGAGGGAAGATCGAGGGAGAGGGTACTCAGATGCAACACACTTTTGGACAGGGCCAGGATGAAAGGAGAGAGAGAGAATAGAATAAATGAGACTGGGGAGAAATAGAGTGGAGGTACAGTTAGTAATAGCAACTGAGGGAAAAATATTGAAGCAACTTCTCTGGTGTTTTTATGATAAAGAAAGTAACTCACCCCAGAGACAGAGTTGGAATCTGAACACAGACTGAAGTACAATTTTTTTTTTCTCTCTCTATTCTTGAGGTTTCCCATCTTCTTGGGGGGGAGGGGGTTTATGTTCATTCTTATGTTTACACTTATAACATTTAATTTACATCAGCGTATGGAATGGAAACAATATAGACACTGTCAGAAAGGGGGGGGGGAATTATAGAATTCAGAGCCTTGAAGAAAATGATGGGTACAATTTACTATTGTATACAATTGGAAAACAAAATGTTTAAAAAAAAAGTCCTCCTTTCATTTAACCCTTCTAGGAATTCTTGTGCAACTGTATTTTTCTTTGAAGCTTTGCTTGTAGATTTTTTTTCAAATCATTGTTTTCTCCATTTTATGTCATGAGCTTCTCTCTCACCACAGTAGTTCTTTACGGATTCTTTTTTTTGTTTGTTCATTCTTTAAAACTACTTCTTGACTTTGGATTGTATATTGGCGTCCTTTCATGTCCTGCTAATGTTTTCACAGCTCGGTTTTGGGGCCTCTCAAAGTGGTGTAGCCTAGGGAGAGGTTTATTCATTCTTTGTCCTGGTCTGTGCTCTCCAAAGCTCTTGACCCTTGTTTGGTTCCTCTGCCCACTTAGTTTCTAAGTGACTGAAGCACAGACTCTCCTTTGCTCTTGGTCTGCCCTGGTTATTCCATTGCATCTTATGTGCTGTGCTAAAGGATGGAACTGAATCTCTAGCTCCTGGAATCAGAGCCTCACGGCCTCTTTTCCAGAACTACTTCTGTGCTGAATATTCAAATGTGCCTGCCCTCCCCAAGGTTGCTATCCTCTATCCTGGACCTATAACCTGAAGCTGGGTGCCAGCTGATACCCACTGCCAGCTATTCAGGGGGTCACTGCCCTGCCCAGCTTCCTTTCTATCCCCAGATGCTGGATTGCTTCCCATCCCCCACTGCCACTGGGTTCCTACTATATTCTTGACCAGCTCCTACCTCAGTGTCCACAGAAATCTCTGGCTTTCTAAACTGCCCTGGGCTGGAAAAATGACCTATTGTAACTTTTCCTTGGCGTTTCTGATCAGAACTGTTTGGCTTAATTTCTCAGTTGTTGTGCTGGATGAGCTGACAAAAATGCATCCTCTAATTCTGCTGCCTTGACTCTACCTCTGACCCTTTGTTTTAGATAGATACCACATATATACATATGTGTGTGTGTGTGTGTGTGTGTGTGTGTGTGTGTATGAAAGTATGAAAGTCCATTTATTCCTATTAAAAAAGGTTTGGTTGTTTTTTTTTTAATAGAACACCTAGCCAGCTAGTATAAATATTGTTTCATTTTTTTTCTTAAAACAACCCTTGGAAGCAGGTTCTATTCTTATTCTCAATTTACACAAAAGGAATTGCAGTTTTGTCAAAAGATCGTTTAGCATCTATTGGTATAATAATGTGATGATGATGATGATGATGATAATTATAATATGGCAATATTTTTGTTATTTTTCTTATAATGAAATTCCCATGCTCTTGATATAATTCCAAAGTATTCATGGCATAAACTCTTTTTAATAAATTGTTATGATCTCTGTCCTGATATTTTATTTAATATATATTAGGATTGTCAGGGCAGTTTTTCTTTCCCTTCACTCTCTCTCTTGCTTAGCTAAAAAAAAATTGTGTAAAAGAAATTTGATAAGATTCCTTCTTTTCCTTTTCTGCAAACAGTTTATACAGCATTGGAATCATTTTTTCTTGGACTGTTTGCTGGATTTCATTTGTAAAACTATCTGATCATGGGCTTTTTGTTTCAAGAGTTCATTTATATCTTGTTTAATTTCTTTTTCTGAAGTTGGGTTAATTAAATTCTTTAATTTCTTTTTTGTAAATCAGTATGTTTTGTATTTTTGTAAGTGTCCATTTCATCTAAGTTATTCATCTTTCTTGGTGTATAATTGAACAGAGTAATTTCTAATAATTTCCTTAATTTTGTCTTTATTTGTGGTGAATTCTATTTTCATATTTTATACTGGCATTTTGATTTTCTTCTTTTGAAATCAGAGTCGCTTTTTATTTGACTGGTTTTGAAAACAAAAAGCTTCTGGTACTATTTATAAATTCAATGATGTTTTATTTCCAATACTTTTTACATTTTTTTATTTTTTTTACCATACTCACTCAGTACATTGTTCAGTTCTGTATCCTTTTTGTTGATGAAAGTGTTTAGCAATACAAATTTATCCTAAGAAGTGTTTTTGCTCCATCTCAAAAGTTTTGCCATGTTGTTTCATCGTTGTAATTTTCTTTGATGAAATTGTATATTATTTCTATGATTTGTTCTTTGATCTACCAGTTCTTTTATATTAATGTATTCACTCTAATTAATTGCTAATCTTTTCTTTAAAGAGACCATTTATTAATGTAATTTTTTTATTTTTGTATGTAGGAAAGAATGTTTAATATTTTTGTTTTTTCTACATTTATATTTTTATACCCTAATACTGTTGAGAAATATGTATACTCCTTGCTCAGTTGAGGATTATGTATACTCCATTCTGTTCCCATTCAATAATGACCATATCTCAGTTCTCTAAAATGCTTCTCAGGTTTTTAACTTCTTTCCTGTTTGAAAGACATGCAGGTCTTTAACTTTTTTCTTGTTTGAAAGGCGTGCATTGAGGTTCCTAGCTATTATAATTTTACTCTTTCTCCCTATAAATAAAATTTTGCTTAAAGTATTTTGATTGTCATTCCATGAACATATATTAAATATTTGCATTAATTTATAAAAAAATAGTAATTTGTTTCCTTTTTATTTCTTTTAATAATGTTTACTTTTACTGTTGTCTGAGATTTTAATTGCTATCACCATTTTGTCTAAATCACTCTAAGAATCAAAAATTCTATTCCAGACCCTTAGTTTAACTGTGTGCATTTTTGTTTCAGTTGCATTTGTTGTAAAAGCAATATTGAATTGTGTTTCTTTTTTGTTGTTTTAAAATAACTCCTTACCATTGACTATCTTTTTCCATCTTTGCCAGTTTGTTGGATATCAAGTGAAACTTCAGTATTGTTTTTATTTGTATTTCTCCTATTAGTAATAATTTGGAGTATTATTTAATGTAATTATTAATAGTCTGCTGATTGTTCATGTTATTTAACCATTTATCTATTAGGGCCTGGCTTCTGTTTGTGGATTCTGCTTTCCAATCCATTTTACTCCAAGATTCCATGTTATAGATAAGTTCAACCTTTTCACATCAATGAATATAATTATTAATTGTGTAGTTCCCTCCATTCTGTTCTTTTAAACTTTTTCCTTTGCATATCCCTTTCTCTTTAAGATCAACCCTTCACAATTAGAAAATTTTTTTTCTTTGCTTATGGTTAATCTTCCCCTTATTCTTTTATTCAGTCACTGTTCTTCAGACCTCTTGTGACCCTCATTAAGGATTTTATTTTTATTAGGGTTTTTTTTTTTTTTTTGCAAGGCAATGGGGTTAAGTGGCTTGCCCAAGGCCACACAGCTAGGTACTTATTAAGTGTCTGAGGCCAGATTTGAACTCAGGTGCTCCTGACTCCAGGGCCAGTGCTCTATCCATTGCACCACCTAGCCACCCCTTCATTAAGATTGTCTTGCTATTTCTTTCTCCAGTTCATTTTATTCATGAGGAACTGGGAAACACATGGTGAAGTGACATGCCTAGAAATTTTTAAGACCAGATTTAAGCTCAGATCTTCCTGACTCCTGGTCTGGCACTCTATCTACTGCACCATGTAGCTGCTCTTTCTTTTTTTTTAACTTAAGTTCATAAAAAAAAAAACACAGCCGCCCGTAGACCCTCTGTCTTCTTTAATTTTTTCCTGTAACCCTTGAAGACTTTGTAGTTCTTAGAAGATAATTTGTTTTCTCTACTTCTGGAGGATAAACAATTTATCATCCTTTCCACTGCTCCAATATATTTCCCTTTCTAGGACACTTCATTTGCATCTCAGAGATTCTGTTTAGCTATGGTGTTTTCATGAAGAATGCTTGGAAGTCCTGCTTTTCATTCCAAGTCCAATTTTTGTCATGTATGATTTTGTTTATTTTTGCTAGAAAAGGTATTCTTCATTGCTAGCTTCTTTTAAGAAATTTTTTTTTTGTTTTTTTGCATTATCACACTCCAAACTTTCCTTTGTATTATTGTGATACCTGTCAAGTCTTATGTCAAGTCCTTATAGTTACAGTACTTGAATTCTTTCCCATTGCTTTGTTGTATTTTTTTTAAACTTGGAAGCTCTGGATTTTGACTGTGCTGCACCTATGTGTTTTCTTTTTAGGGTGCATTTGAGAAAATGATGGGTAGATTCCATTTTCTCTAGTAGTTTTGGGCAGTTTTCATTTATGATTTCTTGAAATATGGGATCTAGCATTCAATTTTTTTGGTTATGTATTTTAGTTATTTCAACAAGTCTCTCCTTGACTTTTTCCCAGGTCACTTTTTAGTATTTTGGATTTTTTTCCTTATTTCTTATTGTCTTCTCTAGTCATTGACTTCTGTTTGGTCCATTCTAATTTTTAGCAAGTCAGTTACTTACATAAGATTTTGTACTTCCTTTCATTCACTTTCTAGCTCTTTCCTTTAACATTCTCATTTAATTTATATCTTTTAAAAAATTTCTTACTTCTCCTCCTCTAGGAATTCTCATAGACTTTGTTGACAAACTATGCCTATATTTGTATGCATAGTGACTATAGAGGTATGCTCCTCCTTTAAGGTTATGTCCTAGATGTTCTTATATCCATAAAATTAATTAATTTCCAGTATTTTCTTTTGCATATTCATCTTTCTAAACTGAGACTTTTTGTAAGGGCCAGACTCCCAACTGCTCTTGTAGTCTCCTTGGATAGGATGGTTGGCCTCCCTTGTTTGGGATTTTGCTGATGCCTCCTCCCGTCCCTGCTATCTGTTATTCACAAAGTGATGGTAGGTTCTGATGCTCTCTGATTCAATCTTTTTTTGTATTGATCTCCTGTTCAATTGTAGCTACCACCTACTCTGGTATATTTAAATAGCATGTTGATTGGTCTCCTTACATCACCTCTCCCCACTCCAGTCTTTCACACAAACACCAAAATGATTTATTTTAAAATAAATGACACCATCCCCCATGTCCCCCACACACTTGATAAACTCCAGTAGTTCCCTTTGATCTCTGGGATCAAATAAAAACTCTATTTGACATTTAAAGCCCTTTACAATCTGACCTCTCTATTCTTCTTACATATTACTCCCCTTTTCAGAGTTTATCATCCAGATATATGGGACCACTTTGTATATTCTCAACCATTAGCATAATTCTTGGTATATGGTATGTGCTTAATAAATATTTACTGATTGTGTTGGAAGTAGGAAATCTGGGACACTAATACATTGTTGGTGGAGCTGTGAACTCATCCAGCCTTTCTGGAGAGCAATTTGGATTTACGCCCAAAGGGCAATAAAAACGTGCATACCCTTTGATCCTTTGATCCACCAATACCACTACTGGGTCTTTACCCTGATTAGATCATGAAAAAAGGGTGAAAACATCACTTGTACAAAAATATTCATAGCAGTTCTGTTTGTGGTGGCAAAGAATTTGAAATTGAGTGAATGTCCATCAATTGGGGAATGACTTAACAAACTGTGGTATACATATCTTATGTAACACTATTGTTCTATTAGAAAACAGGAGAGATGGGAAATCAGAGAAGCCTGGGAGGATTTACATGAACTAATGCTGAGTGAGATGAGCTGCACACCCTAACAGCAACATGGGGTTGATGATCAATCTTAATGGACTTGCTCATTCCACCAGTGCAACAATCAGGGACAATTTTGGGGTAACTGTGATGGAGAATACCATCTGTATCTAGAGAAAGAATTGTGGAGTTTGAACAAAGACCAAAGACTATTACCTTTAATTTAAAAAAAAACAAACTTATTTTGTAATTTTGCTATCTCCTATACTTTATTTTTCTTCCTTATTAAGGATATGATTTCTTATCACATTTGACTTAGATCAATGTATATCATGGAAACAATGGGAAGACTAACAGACTGCCTTCTGTGGGGGGGGGTAGGGGTAGGGCAGCAGGATTAGGGAAAAAATTGTAAAATTCAAAATAAATAAAATCTTTCTTTTATTAAAAATAAATAAATAAACAAATATAAATGAATGAATGAATAAATACTGATTGACTATTAGAGTGAATTTGAGAGCTGATTCCCAAAGTATAGTCTGATTAGCATTATTATGCCCATTGTTAGATCAATATCAGCCAAGGAATTGTTTATTTCTTTTTTTTAAATTTATGCAAGTATTTAGTTTATGCCTTGTAAGGCTGAATTCACAGGGCACTCCATTTACTGGTGGAGTGCCTGCCACTTGTCCAAGGGGCCATGGCTGGGGATATACTTAACCCCATAGCCATCAGGAATGAGGTGCTTCTGAGCTATCATATCCTCAAACTCATCAGGGTTGAACTTGATGAAACCCCACTTCTTGGAGATGTGAATCTTCTGGCAGCCAGGGAACTTGAACTTGGCTCTATGCAAAGCTTCAGTCACATGTCAACATGATGACTTGGCTGATGTGAACCCAGGCTATGGTGCCCTGGGGCTTCCCAAAAGCCCCTCACATGCCAGTCTGGAGCCTATCAGCTCCAGCACACAACAGCATCTTACTGATGTGGATGACATAGAAAGGATGCAGGTGCACATGGATGTGAAAGCCATCCTTGCCACAACTCTTCACCATGTATTTGTTGGCACAGATGCATGCTGCTTCCAAGGCTTCTGAAGACAGTTGTTCATACTCATCTGATACCATGTGGCCACACAATGGGAACTCATCCACTTTTGCTTTCTTCCTACCAAGATCGAAGATTCTTATCTTGGCATCAGGAACTCCTCTGCAGAACCTGGACTTGGGGTACGGCTTGATTTTACAATACTTATAACGGCAGGCAGGATGACGGCCCATGAGGGACTGGAACTCGCCGCAGCGAAAGGGGAATTGTTTATTTCAATTGTGTGTTCTGTGATAGCACAATTTGCTATATGTCAAGCAATCAGATTTTCTTTCTTGGAAAGATTATAAATAAATCTTACATCTTCAAGAGAATTTTAAATTTTGATCCTGAATACAATACAGTTTCACCAAACAATGTGACTTGATTTAACCATAAATGAAATACAACCTTATTATCTATGGGTTTATGGCTAAACATATGGGAACATATCGAAATATACTAGTTCTTCTTGTTGTTCACTTTTCTTTTTTTTTTTTTCCTTAGGTTTTTGCAAGGCAAATGGGGTTAAGTGGCTTGCCCAAGGCCACATAGCTAGGTAATGATTAAGTGTCTGAGACTGAATTTGAACCCAGGTACTCCTGACTCCAGGGCCAGTGCTTTATCCACTACGCCACCTAGCTGCCCCTCATTCTTTTTTTTAGAAAGATTTTATTTATTTTGAGTTTTATAATTCTTCCCTCATTCTTGTTTCCCCCCTCTTACCCCCCATAGAAGGCATTTTGTTAGTCTTTACATTGTTTCCATGGTATACATTGATCTCAGTTGAATGTGATGAGAGAGAAATCAATATCCTTAAGGAAAAAAATAAAGTATAAGAGAGAGCAAAATTACATAATAAGATGACGGGTTTTATTTTCCTAAATTGAAGATAATAGTCTTTGGTCTTTGTTCAAACTCCACAATTCTTTCTCTGGATACAGATGGTATTCTCCATTGCAGATAGCCCAAAATTGTCCCTAGTTGTTGTACTGAAGGGATGAGCAAGTCCATCAAGGTTGATCATCACCTGCATGTTGCTGTTAAGGTGTACAGTGTTTTTCTGATTCTGCTCAACTTGCTCAGCATCAGTTCATGCAAATCCTTCCAGGCTTCCCTGAAATCCCGTCCCTCCTGGTTTCTAATAGAACAATAGTGTTCCATGACATACATATACCACAGTTTGTTAAGCCATTCCCCAGTTGAAGGGCATTCACTTAATTTCCAATTCTTTGCCACCATAAACAGGGCTGCTATGAATATTTTTGTACAAGTGATGTTTTCATCCTTTTTCACAATCTCTTCAGGGTATAGACCCAGTAATGGTATTGCTGCATCAAAGGGTATGCACATTTTATTGCCCTTTGGGCATTATTCCAAACTGTTCTTCAGAAATGTTGGATGAGTTCACAGCTCTACCAACAATGTGTCCCAGATTTCCAACATTGATCATTGTCCTTTCTGGTCATATTGGCCAGTCTGAGAGGTGGTTCACCTTTCATTCTTTTTTGGTTTTGGGGTTTTGTTTTTTTTTAGATTTTTCAAGGCAGTGGGGTTAAGTGGCTTGCCCAAGGCCACACAGCTAGGTAATTATTAAGTGTCTGAGGCCAGATTTGAACTCAGGTACTCCTGACTCCAAGGCCAGTGCTCTATCTACTGCGTCACCTAGCTGCCCCCTCACCTTTCATTTTTGAAGAGGATCTATGACATAATGAGGGTGATTTTTAACTTCTGCCTGAATTGTATTTGAGTGAGTTGGAGCTACACAGTCATCAACCTTGCTCCAGAGTCATTGAAGTCTAGTGGCAAGACAGAGGTCAGGACAACTGGCAATGGGCCAGGATGCAGTGGCCTTTCTGTAGTACCTCTCTTACAGGACTGTTGAGAGAATAAGAATGAATATGTGTGTCTATGTACATATATGTAAATGTACATGCACATAACTGTGTATAGATAGAATCTCTGGTAATTAGTATGATGCCTAGTAGATGAGAGGCACTTCATAAATATGTATTGACATAATATTTTTATATGGCTCTATACATACTAAGACCTTGCAAAATTCCAAAGTGATATGTGAACATCAACTTTAATATCTATTTTGTTGTCAGCTTTTTTAAATAAAGGATTTTGTTTATCTTGAGTTTTACAATTTTCCCCCAATCTTGCTCCCCGCCCCCAGAAGACAGTCTGTTAGTTTTTACATTGTGTTTTGTTTTTTGTTTTTTGTTTTTTTTTTTTAGGTTTTTGCAAGACAAACGGGGTTAAGTGGCTTGCCCAAGGCCACACAGCTAGGCAATTATTAAGTGTCTGAGACCAGATTTGAACCCAGGTACTCCTTACTCCAGGGCTGGTGCTTTATCCACTACGCCACCTAGCAGCCCCTTTTACATTGTTTCTATGGTATACATTGATCATAGTTGAATGTGATGAGAGAGAAATCGTATCCTTAAAGAAGAAAAATAAAGTATAAGAGATAGCAAAATTACATAATAAGATAACTTTTTTTTTAAATTAAAGGTAAAAGTCTTTGGTCTTTGTTCAAACTCTACAATTCTTTCTCTGGATACAGATGGTCTTCTCTTTCATAGATACCCCAAAATTGTGCCATATTATTGCACTGATGGAATGAGCAAGTCCATTAGGGTTGATCATCACTCCCATGTTGCTGTTAGGGTGTACAATGTTCTTCTGGTTCTCCTCATCTCGCTCAGCATCAGTTCATGCAAACCCTTCCAGGCTTCCAAAGGATTTGCATGAACTGATGCTGAGTGAGGCGAGCAGAACCAGAAGAACATTCATTCTCAGCATTTTTGTGGGATTCAAATAGAAATTATCCTGGGACAAATTATTGTCCTGTTATTATTCTTTTATATTTAATGAAGAATACATTTATGCAAAGGTATATAAAATACCAGGACAACAGCTTTATTTATGATAATGTTTTATTACAGTGCATCTTATTGAATTTTAGGAGTTTTTTGAGGCCTGTGGTTCTAAGACAGTAATTTGGTGTCTATTAGTTGATAGCAAATGAAGAACTTTTGGTGTACATTTCCAACCAAGAGGATATGTAGATATAGGTATTCAGCAAGTGCTTGCAACCTGTCATGATATCAAGTCAAATGAAGTCAATAAACATTAATTAAGCATCTACTATGTTTCAGACATTATGGTAAGTGCTTAGAGATACACAAAAAAGAATATATAACTATTTCATCCTTGCTCATAAGGATTTCACAACTTTAATTTCCATTTATAATCATCTTTAATTAGTAAATCTGAGATCCTTAATCATAACAGTGCCATAATTTCTGATGACAATATTTTAATCTTGATAAATTCCTTTTTTCTGTAAACAAAGTTCTATGAGTCATCCAGATTTACTTGATGGCCTTTTGTTGACTTATTGATGGTTGCGTTCCTGTGGATATAGCTTATGATGGGTCATGTGATTGTCCTCCTAGGTCTTAACCATTTTCTAGATTTGAACCTCTTTGGCTTATATTTGACAAATCCAGTGGTTGTATCTACTGCCAACTTTTACTATTACTCAATGAATTGCTGTTTTAAATGTATTTCTTCTACTTTATATGTGCTCTGAGAACATTTGTCAATTCTTTTCCTCCTTTTTAATGAAAAATTTAATTCTTCCCATTAAGATTCTGATCAGACAAATGGTCAAAGGATATGCAAAGGCAATTTACAGATAAGGAGATGAAAGCAATCCATAGTCATATGAAAAATTGCTCTAAATCATTACTTATTAGAGAAATGCAAATGAAAGCTTCTCTGAGGTACCACCTCACACCTCTCAGACTGGCCAATATGACTAGAAAGGATAATGATCATTGTTAGAAGAGTTGTGGGAAATCTGGGACACTATTACATTGTTGGTGGAACTGTGAACTCATCCAACCTTTCTGGGTAGAAATTTGGAACTACGAACAAAGGGCAACAAAAATGTGCATACCCTTTGATCCAGCAATACCACTACTGGGTCTATACCCTGAGGAGATCATGAAAAAGGGTAAAAACAACACTTGTACAAAAATATTCATAGCAGCCCTGTTTGTGGTGCCAAAGAATTGTAAATTAAGTGAATGTCCTTCAGTTGGGGAATGGGTTAGCAAACTGTGGTATATGTATGTCATTGAACACTATTGTTCTTTTAGAAACCAGGAGGGATGGGAATTCAGGGAAACCTGAAAGGATTTGCTTGGGTGAGATGCTGAGTGAGATGAGCAGAACCAGAAAAACACTGTACACCCTAACAGCAACATGGGGGGTAGTGATCAACCTTGATGGACTTGCTCATTCCATCAGTGCAACAATCAGGGACAATTTGGGGCTGTCTGCAATGGAGAATACCATCTTCCAGAGAAACAGCTGTGGAGTTTGAACAAAGACCAAGGACTATTACCTTAAATTTAGAAAGAAAAAAACTGATATCTTATTGTCTGATCTTGCTATCTCTTATACTTTTTGTTTCTTCCTTAAGGATATAATTTCTCTCTCATCACACTCAATTTGGATCAATGTATACCATGGAAACAAAGTAAAGACTGGTAAATTGCCTTTTGGAGGGGGGGAGTAAGATTAGGGGAAAAATTGTAAAACTCAAAATAAATAAAATCTCTAAAAAATAAAAAAAATTTTTAAAAAAGATTCTGATCAGAGTTAATAATTGATGCAATCATAATTCTTGGTTGGAACCTTTTTGTGGTTCATATTCCAATTTGTTCTTTAAGTAGATTTTGAATGACTACTTTTTAGGGATGTTATAATAGAAATTTCTTTCTTGCATGGTTTGGACTAGATGGCTCTAAAGTTCCCTTCCAACTTTTTGAATTCCTGGCCCATTGCCAGTTGTTCTGACCTTTGTCTTACCACTAGACTTCAATGACTCTGGAGCAAAGCTGATGACTGTGTAGCTCCAAGGCACTCAAACCCAATTCAGGCACAAGTTAAGAATCACCCTCAATGAATTCTATCAATATCCTGATTTTTAAAGGTCAACACTCACATGGTAGCCAAATCTGTAGTGGCATAAAATAGTAGCAAGGAAACCATGGAAAGAGAGAGATAAAGATAAGATACCACTCTCTTGTTATTAACTGAAGTTCAGGTAGTTGACATCTTTCAGTTTTTCTTAGTTGAATAATTTTATGATTCCAAGAATTAATCCACTGCTCCCATGGCAGTCATCTGTATGTTAGTTTGCCAACATTGTTGTCCATTCCAGGAGGAAGAAATAAGCACTTCTCTATTCCATTTGCACACTTAAAGGTAAAGGGATAGTATTTTTCAAAACATTTCTTGAAACTGACAAAATCTCCATTATATGGAATTCTTAACACCCTTTGAGACAAAAGGAGTGACAGCTAAAGAAAGAGGAGGACTTGGAAAATTAGTTGAAGAAACATGATAATATTAGCGTTTAAGATATCTGGAGGTTATATTGAACCAATAAACAGAAACAGTCCATAGCAAATATTTTGGTTTCCTCCAGGCCAGGTACATAAAACTATCAAAGATAAAAGATGTGACTTTGTAATACATACAAAGATAAGAGATTTATTGACATATGAAAAATGGGTAAGAAAATGTCTAAAGCAATTCTCACCTCTAGAATACCAGTCTTTAACATATGATTTTGAAACTTCAAAATTACTGATTTAGGAAATAGTTTATATAGTCGATTTAAGTCAGATCCCATTACCCTAAGATAACTACAGAACAAGATTCTAGAATTGACTTATTGAAATATAGATTCTCAGGGAACAAATGAGAAACCAAGGGATTGGAGTTCATGGTTTAGATGAAGAATAGGATTTGTGTTTTCCAAGCAGAAGTGGAATGATTATACATGGGAAATGGTACATTTGTAGGTGATGCAAAATAAAGGGTATAATCAAGGGCATATCTGTGACTGTAGTGGGGTAGAAGTTGGAAATGAATTAAGCTGTAGAACTGAGAGGCTAGAGTATTTCATATAGTCTCAACATGTATGTTCAAGGCCCCCTAGGGCTTGAGAGCAGGAGTTGGAGAGGAAAGACTATGAACCAGGCACTACTGAACTCTTTGAGGATAAGAGAGTATCCAGGAGATCAGATGATGGCTACCAGAATTTTGATTGTATGGTAAATATGGACTGAATGCACCTCAAAGGAGGAATGTTTCCTGAGTGATGGCAATAGAGGAAGAATCTAGAAGTGGCATTGGGGAGCAAAGGGCTTTTCAGCTCTCCAACCTCATCAATGAGTTGAAGGAATGAGGGAAAGTGCTAGATAGGGTGACCAGGTACTATGTGTTAAGGAGGGAGCCAGGTCTCATTAAGAACCTGAGGATAGGCATGGGCAAGGAAAAGATTTTAAGTTGAAAGCAATTTTGTTGTTTATGGAGCAAGGATTTCAGAGAGCATAGTGGAAGTGATGGGAGATGGGAACAGAAATGGGTTAAGGAAAATGGGAGTAAAAGATCAGCTAATGTAGACCCAGAATGGATTTGAGAATCAGTGGGATTTTCCTGGAGGAGTTTGTTAATCACTGAGCTATAAGTTCGGGTAGATTTTCATTGTTGGTAGGGGTTTGGTCTGGGCATGGAACCCTCTCAAAGTCTTTAGGCAATTTAAACTAAGGAACTGATGCTTGGAACTGAAGGAATGATATGTTACTCCCCTTCCTCAATGGTAGACCAGGTCAGAGACTTGAGGAGACTAGTCTTTATTCTCCTCCAGGTGGAGGCAGAAGACTTTGCTTGCAAAATGACATTTTTTCTTTTACCCTAAAGACTGGAGATAGTTGTACAATGGAATGATATTTCTCCTATTCCTGGAGCAAGCATGGAGACACCAGGCAGGAAACCCAGCCCAGCTTTAAGGTTTTAAAAACTGTCACTTCTAGAGGCTTCTTGCTGTCACTCTAGTTTTCCAGTTTGTCATGTTCTCCTCCATAGAGACTATTCCTAAATTATTTTTTAGTCCCAATTTCCTTGGACATGCATTCATATTTTGGGGGGGGCTCTTACTTTGGTTCTTTTTCTGGTCTACACTGTGTAGTCAAATACCTGTGTTTTTCAGGTAAGCTATCTAACATACTTAGTTGACTAGTATCACAAGTTCACCAAATGTTGATGAAGAAATCTCCGAAGTTGTCTAGTCAAACCCATTCCCACAAAGGAATCATGCAACCCAGACTTGAAGTCCTTTCTATCTTTACATAACTGTAATTGTTAGAAAGGTTTTTTCTGATATGAAGCTTAAATCTGTCTCTGCCACTTGCTCTTATTGTTCCTAGTTCTTATCTCTGGAACAAATTTAATCCTTCTTTCATATGACAATCCTTCATTCTTGAAATGCAATTAGGAACACCTTCCTCTTCTGCTTCCTCTTATTGCCAAATCTTCTCATTTCCAAACTAAGCATTCACATTTCCTACAACAAGTCCTTACATAGAATGGACTCAATGTCCTTCACCATCCTGGTTATACTTCTTTGGACCTTGGTTGAGCTTATCAATATCCTTTCTAAACTGTGATGCCCAGAACCGATCATGATACTCTAGCAGTAGTCCAAGTAGGGCAGAGTGCAGCAGGTATTGCCTGCCAAAAACAGAAATCTGAGTACATGTCTGTACTCTATTTGGTAAATTAGTAAGCAAATCCATGAGTCATTGATATAAAGATGATAATTAAACCCATTGGAGCTGATAAGGTTACCAAGAGAGATAAGGGAAGAGATGAGGGCAGAACCTTGGGAAGCTCCTTTAATTAGGTGTTCTGGAAGAAGTGACTCTTATAATGTAGTCCACAATCCTATTAATTTTTTTTGTTGCCATTTCATACTATTGACTCATGTTGAGCTTAAAATCCTCTAATTTGTCACCCCTCTTCCTTCCCTCCCATTCTTTTTTCAGAACATTTTTTTTAAGGTTTTTGCAAGGCAAATGGAGTTAAGTGGCTTGCCCAAGGCCACACAGCTAGGTAATCATTAAGTGTTTGAGATCGGATTTGAACCCAGGTACTCCTGACTCCAGGGCCAGTGCTTTATCCACTACACCACCTAGCCACCCCCAGAAGAACATTTTGTCTAACTATGCAATACTCATCTTGTACTTAGGAAGTTGATTTTTTTTGAACCCAAGTGTAAGACTTTCCATTTATTTATTCCTATTAAATTTCCTCTGTTTTAGATTCATTTTGATACTCTTACCTGCCATGATCTTTTTTGAATCTTCATTCTTGTCAACCAGTTAACTGTCCCTCTGAATTTTGTATCACATGCAAATTTGATAAGCATTTCCTCTATTTCTTTATGCAAATCATTGATAAAAATATTAAACAGCACTGGGAAGGCAAAGATCCTTGGGAGTGAGGGAACACTCCATTGCTACCATTGAATTATTAACAGCTACTCTTTGAGTCTTTTTTTTTTTGGTAAGGCAGTGGGGTTAAGTTACTTGCCCAAGGTCACACAGCTAAGGAAGTATCAAGTGTCTGTGGCCAAAGTTGAACTCAGGTACTCCTGACTCCAGTGCCAGTGCTCTATCTATTGCGCCACCTAGCTGCCCCTAACAAATATTCTTTGATATTAGTCTGCCTGACATGTTTAAGTATTTTAAAATACTTGTTAACTGCCTTGTCCAAAATCACACTGGCATTTTATGATTCTAACTTCTTTTTCTAGATATTCATAACCATCTCTTTAATGAGCCTTCAAAGTCAGTTTCACTGGTATATATTTTATGGACTTTGTTTTCTCCCCTTATTTTGAAAATCAGATATTTGGCCTTGTTCAATTCTGAGGAAGTGTCTCTTGACAATTCAGATGTCATTTTCAGTAATTCTCTAGGCATAGCCACCATTTCTTTTGATAACTGAAGGTATAGTTTATCTGGGCTAGGAGACTTGACTTCTTCAAGGTTAGCCAGTGTTCTTTTCCTATCTCCTTATCTTGGGCATCAATTCACTTTTAGCCATTTTTGTTCCTTCCTTTCAGTAAAATAAATTGTGCTGTTCTCCTTTCTCTCTGTTGTCAGTATCATTGTTCTTTCCAATTGAGAAACAATTAATTTTTTCTCCTATTAATAACCAATTATTGAGTTAGAATTAAGGTTTTTCCCTTTCTATTTCCTCACTCATAGCCCAATTTCTCAAGAACATTCTGATCTTGACCAAAAATTTACCCCACCCAGACCATTTTATTCCCTGAATGGAGGACAGATCATTTTCAGGAATGGTCTGGCATGAAATGAGTCTCTCAGGGCAGCTAGGTGGTGCAATGGATAGAGCACTGGCTTTGGAGTCAGAAATACCTGAGTTCAAATTCGGCCTCAGGCATGTAATAATAATTACCTAGCTGTGTGGCCTTGGGCAAGCCACTTAGCCCCATTTGCCTTGCAAAAACCTTAAAAAGAAATAAAAAGAAATAATTAAAAAAAAGAAATGAGTCTCTCTTTGTCCATGAGTAACATAATCAGTCATGTCCCCAGACCCTCGTTAGAATAAACCTCACCTCTCATAATAATATTCATTCACTCATTAGTTCTTTTTAAAAAAATTTTAAGGCAATATGGTTAAGTGACTTGCCCAGGGTCACACAGTCACTCGTTAATTATTCTTATTTTTATTTTTTTCATCCATATGCATATGTAATTTCCAAATTCCTTCATTAAATTCCAAAATTTCCTTCCACCCCCCCCTTCAGTGGTGAACGATAAGGTATGCACTGTACGTACATATTTTGTACAAACATGTTTGCAGATTAGTCATTTTTGGTATGAAGAATTTGGATTAAGGGAAAGAGATACATAAGAAATTATATATACCTAGCTGTGTGGCCTTGGGCAAGCCACTTAACTCCGTCTGCCTTGCAAAAAAAGAAATTATATAAAGTATTCTTCAGATTCTAAAGGGTTTATTTTTGTTTTGTTTTTCTTCCTCTGGATTGGGATAACATTGTCCATAGCCTGTCTAAAATGGTTGTCCTAGCTCTCTGAACTGCTGAGAGAAGCTGCATCCATCATGGTTGATCATCTCACAATGTTGTTGTTAATGTGTACATTGTTCTCTTAGTTCTGCTCCCTTTGCTCAGCATTGTATCCTGTAAGTCATTCCGTGCTTCTCTAGAGTCTGACCATTTATTGTTTCATATTGAACAATAATATTCCTTAGTATTAATGTACCATAACTTGTTTAGCCATTCCCCAATTGATGGGGACACTCATTAATTGTTAATCAATCAGAGTTGATTTCCGTCCGGAAGGACTTCTAAGCACTGATTCCATCCATGATGCTTTTGGCTTATAAGAGAAATCCAAATGACCATCTATTTACTAGCCATTAATAAAATATTTGTTAATTACCCAGAAATTATGTCTCTCGAACTTTTCTTTTGTAATACAGCCCAATCAGTGTAGTCCTAGCTCTTTGATCTTTCTTTTTTCCCCAATGTAGCTTTAAAAAAACCCCCAAAACCTTTTTACTTATTTAGCTTCTCTTGCTAAATTCTGGGCTTTATTAGTACTGCTGACACTTAGTTTTACAGAATTTTGGCCTATTTTTGTATTTCTCTTCTGTGACCTCTCCTTTTGCTTCAGTCTCCTTAGATAGCTCTTAAAGATAAGCTAACTTGGTTGATGAAATTTCTTTATCCACATTGATCTATTTGGTCAACTCAGGTTTTTCTATATCTTGAAAATGATTTCCCTTTGTCCTCGGATTTAAATTTTTTTTCCTTTTAAACTAGACTTTTTAAACACTGTGAAATACTGAATCCTTATTCTGTGTATACTGAATGTTGTTCTATGTATATGGGACTGCTATTTTCTTTTTCTTTTTTTGTATTTAAGCTCAAAATAAATGAATATAAAAAAAATAAACTAGACTTTTGATTTCACTTCTAGGGTTAACTTCCTCTACCAGTGTAGATTAGTAACTACTCTAGAGCCTAGAGTCACTTGGGGACACTGAAAAGTCATGACTTTTAGAGGGCCACATAATCAAATTGTCAGAAGCAAAGCCAGCACCTTTTGATTCTAAGATCAGCTCTTTATCCATTAAAGAATGAAAATCTGAGAGAGATAGAATGGATTCATGATTTTAAAAAAACAACTTATTTCTCTCCAGGGAGACAGCATGTACATAAATCCATACATACACATGTGATATGTTTGTGTGTACATACATGAGTGTGCAAATGTCATACACACATACATGCAGATATATACAGGAAGCAGAAAAGCAGTGGCAGCTAGATCAGGAGAAGCTTCATGTAGAAGGTGGGACTTGAGTGTCATATGTATAAGAAACAAATTTTCCTCCTCACATTTTTTTTATTTAGACCTATAATTTCACAGATGCAGGGAACTGTGTTTCCACTAATGCAAAGCTGCAGTTATTCTGCAACTTATTATTTTAGAGCTACATTCTGGAACTTATTGCCTGGAACACCATTAAGTTCAATAACTTACCCAGAGTTCCATAGCCAGTATGTGTTAGAAACAGAACCTGAACTCAGCTGTTCCCTTCCCAGATCAATTTTTCTCTTTGCTTCTTTTGCCTTTGATGGGCAGCAGTGAGAAAAACGCATTTGTGCCCCTGTAATCCTCAGTCTCATGCCAGGACTTCTAATCTTTGTCAGATGATTTCTGGGTTCCTTTGGGCAGTATCTGGTAGTCTTCCATCCTGATCAGCCATGAGCTGGTTCTCTGTTATGTCCCAAACTCATGCCCCAGAAAGACAACAGATGTCTCTCTTGTGGTTAGGTTGCTAAATAGGCACCTTGATGCCCCTGTGAAGGGAGTCACTAACCACTCTATATTCTTTGCTTCTTTCCCTGATCCCTTAGTAGTAGAGATCTCATTTAACATCTTCTGTGACTTTCCTTTATTCCCATAGGAACTTACTAAATTCCTACTAACTTATTGATCATTCCTTTTAAGACAAGCAACTTTTTCTCCTCAGAGCATCTAGCTTCCTTCTTTTCTTTCTTTTTTAAGCTTCAAGTGTACAGCTGTTCTTTTCTTCTCTTTCCTCCTCTATGTGACATTTTTCCATATTCTAGTCCCCTGATGGGGTCAAATTTCCTTTCTGCCAAGGAAAGGAAATCTGCAAATTCAGGTCTTTTAAAAAAACCTTTTCCTCCATTAAAGTCATTTCTAGTTTTTATAAGAATCTTACTTTTCCCCTGATAATCTGGAATGTGATAGAGTAATGCTGGAGTTCATTTACCTTTTCTTTAAAAACTATCCCCACAAAATTTACTTGCTCTTCTCAATCTTGTTTTTGGAACAGCTTGAGATTGCTTATACCTAATCTTCTAGGTTTTATTTTTAAAGACTTTTACATTTTACAGTCTTTTTTACCTCTTAACTTTGACATCCCTATATACCTTTTTTCTCCTTTTTCTAATCTCTTTTTTGTTTTACTTCCCTTACTTTTTCAGCTACCTTTTTTTTTCTGTCTTAAGTAGCATCCTCTTAAGATTAGTTCTCAGTCCTTGTTCTTTTCCTTGTCTCTGTCCATTTGGGCTTTTTCCATAGAAAAACTTTTTTTTTTTGCTAGGCAATGGGGTTAATTGGCTTTCACAAGGCCACACAGCTAGGTGATTATTAAGTGTCTGAGGTCGGATTTGAACTCAGGTACTCCCAGCTCCAGGGCTAGTGCTCCCTCCACTGCACCACCTAGCTGCCCCCACAGAAAAACTTTCGACTAACCTTTTTTTTTTTTTTTTTTGATTAAAGGCACTCAGTCCCTTACTCATTTTCCTGGAGCTGGACAATTGTCAGTACATCCTGGGATCTCTTCTTTGCCTCCATTCCCCTTTTCTGTTCTTTCTGCTCCATTTTTATTTTCTTTCTCCTACCTTATTTTTAAGACTCCTCTAACACTTAAGCCCCTCTATAGACCAAGTTACCTCATGTGCTTTTTGTTACCTTTTCCTGTATATGTTCCTTATGTCTTCCATATGCCATCCAACTAATGCCTCTTTTCCTTGATGGCAAGTGCATGTTAATTCAACCAACATTTATTCCAAAAGTTCTAGGCATTGAGATTACACAGACAAAATTGCAACCTGTCTCCTAAGGAGCTTATGTTCTGCTGTGAGCTGGTTGCATGGGCATCGATAAATAAAATTTGAGTCTAACAGCCTTGGAAATCCAGAATGGTTTAGTATAGGGAGGGGCAGGGAACTTCTGAGGATGGGATTCGAAAGCTATAAACTAGGAGCTTTTTAGAAGTGAATTAATTAAATGTTTGAAAAAATATAGCAGATGAATGATGCTAAAAATCTTCAAATCAGGGGCGGCTAGGTGGCGTAGTAGATAAAGCACCAGCCCTGGAGTCGGGAGTACCTGGGTTCAAATCTGGTCTCAGACACTTAATAATCACCTAGCTGTGTGGCCTTGGGCAAGCCACTTAACCCCGTTGGCCTTGCAAAAAAAAATTAATTAAGAGGCTATGCAACAGTCCAGGTAAAAAGTAATGAGGGCATAAGTAAAAGAGATGATTATGAATAGTGAGATGAAAACAAAAAAAATCCCTAATTGAGTGGCATCTCTTCAGGAGCCATTCAAGTACAAACATGATGGTCATATTGTGAATTTTTGTTCATCCTGCAAGACAAATTTTGCAAAAAATTTTTTCCTGTCCAGCAAAACATGTGTGAACCAAGGTTCTACTGTATTAGCACATTCATTTATGCCCTAAGATAAGCCCCTTAAACTTTTAAGTAAGGGTAAACAATTTTGTTTATTTTTTTCTCTTATTAATATTGATACTTTTGTGCCTCTTCTAATTCTAATGAGTTGGGCTAGATAACTTAGGCTAAAAGCTTTGGAGAAACTCTAGAAAGAGTCATTCATTTCCCACCTCACCTTTTGTATCTTCAAAACATTATGAACCTTGAACAATTGCTTAGGTCTCCTTTGCCTTCCTGTCTAATAAACCTGGGGACTCCTTTCCTTTATATAATTGCTTTTACTGTTCTTCTCTGCTCATCCTTTCAGTCTTGGATTTGTGTCCAGTTAAAATAGGGTATGAATTCTTATTCATGCATACTAATTTTTTTTGTCATCACCGTAGACTATACTTTAATTAAGTGATTTTGTTTATGCTTTTAAATAAATCTGGCACTTCCCAATTATTCCTTCTACCAGTAAGACCCATCTCAAAATGAAGCAAACAAATGAGTTTATTATATCTGATATTTGTCTCTTCTCAAGCTTTTCTTTGTGGAGAGGAGGAGAAGGTAATGGTGTTAATAATTAGCTAGCAATTTATAAGATTTTAAGTTTTGCAAAGCACTTTGCAATTGTCACATCATTTGATCATCCTGGAAGACAGGTGCTGTTATTATCCCAGTTTTACAAATGAAGAATCTGAGGCAAATAGAGTTAAATGACTTGCCTAGGGCACTCAGGTTAAGTGTCTGAGGTAGGATTTGAACTCTGAACTTACTATCTCCCAAGTTCAACACTCTTGGTTGCTTTGTTGTACTCAGGTGAGGAGGGAGTGATATCACTTTAATGGTGCCTTTAGTTCCTTGAGCCATCCAAGTTTCAAGAAATGTCTCAGTCTTGTCTTTTAAGGAAAAATTAGTGTAAGCTACTTGGGGAAAGGGTTATGGCATTATTGTACCACACTGTCTTCATGAATCCTCCCCCCCCCCAGGTAGTTCTCTACATCATTCTTTGACTATTCCAAACCCTTTTCTCTTTCCTTGGGCTTCACTTAGTACCATCTTTCCCCATCTTTTCTGTAGAACTTCAAAGGGAGAAAATGGAGGTTATTAACTATGAGTTTCTTCCTCTCCCCTCCTCTGCTTCACTAAGCTTTTTGATATCTTCTTATTCTCTCCTTCTTTAGTCCAGGGTCTGATAATGAGTTGGGCTAAGGCCCCTATGTGTGTTCCTTTGACCCTTCCCCACTGCTTCAGTAGACTGCCATCACAGCTTCCTGCCCCAAATCTTCCATCTTTCCCTATCTCCTGTCTTCTTGCCCTCTACCTGAAAATACAATCCTGTCTCTCCTTCCTTAAGAAAGCTTCATTTGGGGGCGGCTAGGTGGCCTAGTGGATAAAGCACCGGCCCTGGAGTCAGGAGTACCTGGGTTCAAATCTGGTCTCAGACACTTAATAATTACCTAGCTGTGTGGCCTTGGGCAAGCCACTTAACCCCGTTGGCCTTGCAAAAAAAAACCTAAAAAAAAAGCTTCATTTAATCTTTCTATTTCCTCAAGCTTTAAATAACCACACTTCATTACTAAACTGGAAATACTCTCCCCCAAGTTACCAAGGATCTTTTTCCTCCTTTGTGACCTCTCTGTAGCATTAGACATTATTGACTACCTTCTCCTGGAGGTTTTCCACTGTATATTTTCCTTTCTGACCATTTCTTTTCATTCCTTTGCTGGATCATTCATTGTCATCCCCTTAACTGAAAGTATATTCTGGACCCTCTTCTCTCTATATTCTTTCTCTTGGTGACTTCATCAGCTTCCACAGATTTAATTACCATCTTTAGACAATGTACCAAGTGCTGGCAATATAAATAAAGACCTGTCTTAAGTGATGAGGAAATTAAAAGTAAAGGAAAGTTTACTATCATGAACTTCTTAAAGGATATAGGTTTTGAATTGGGCCTTGAAGGAAAAGTAGGATTTGGATTAGCCATGAGCAGTTGATAGCAAGGCATATTAAACTTGGAAGACAACATAAATGAAAACATAGTGGTTTTATACAGTAAAAAGATCTGACTGACTAGAGTGTTAGGTGATTTGTTAGAAATAATTGGTCTTCAAGGACTGTTACCTTAAATTTAGAAAAAAAAACCTGATATGTTATTGTCTGATCCTGCTATCTCTTATACTTTACGTTTCTTCCTTAAGGATATGATTTCTCTCTCATCACACTCAATTTGGATCACTGTATATAATGTAAACAAAGTAAAGACTGACAAATTGCCTTCTGTGTGGGGTGGGGGGAGGGAAGTAAGATTAGGGGAAAAATTGTAAAACTCAAAATAAAATCTTTAAAAATAATAATAATAAAAAGAAATAGTTGGTCTTCTTAAAGATGAGGCAGAAAAATTGAAATTTGATCTGATATATCAGAAAGAGGTGATAAATTTTTGAGTTCAGGATATGAAAATGACATTTTAGGAGAATTTACCTGGTATTGATGATCATGTTTGATTTGTGAGAGAAGAAAGCAAAAAAAAAGATTCTTTGGGTGAAGGGGAAGTAAATAATTGGCATTTATTTTTAAAATTTTTAAAGTTTGCAAAGCACTTTGTGCATTACTCCCAGTTGAACCACAAAATAACCTTGTGAGTTAGATAATATAGATACCCTCAGTTTCACACAGGACAGCCAATGTAAATTGTTTTTGTTATTATCATTTTGTACATGCTTATGTGTACATGTCTCCCCTTATATAACTAATAAACTGTTTCAGTTTGTTGGTTTTATTTTTGCCTTGTTACCCTCATTGCACAGCAATTCACACATAGTAGGCACTTAATATTGATTGAGGAAACTGAAGTTTAGAGAGATTAATTGACTTCCCTATATAGTTAATATAACCAGAGGCAGAACTTGAACCTAGATCTTACCAACTATAAGTTCAGCACTTTAGACACTATGTCATACTCTTGTGAGTGCTGTTAAAAATATATATATATATATATGGACATTAGGTCAAGAGGAGCCAGAAAGTTAGAGAAATGATCCCGATTGGCTATTTATGAGACTGGAACTGAGGTGAAAGGTTGAGATTTAGGATTCTTTTTTGACAGTAAATCAACTCTAAAGGAATGAGTTTGGAGAGAAAAGAATGGGGGACTGAGCCTTGGGGGATGCCTATAGTTGTGGGGTCAAAGTAAAGGACCAGCAAAGAAATAAAGGAATTCTTAGAGATAAAAGAAACTGGAGCTTTAGCAGTCACAGAAATAGTCTGGAGAGAATTTTAAGAATGCAGAATTAGTCTGCATTATCACATGCTGCTCCAGAGGTTAAAGAGGATGAGGATTGAGAAAAGGCCTTTGTGTTTGTCTAGAAGGAAAACATTGATGACCTTTGAGAGTTTGGCTTGTTAAAGCACCAGAGGCAATGGGGGTAGGGAGGGATTGGGTGGTTTGGGAGCTGAAGATAGTTTATTTGTTTCAGTTTGGTAGTGAAAAGGCAAAGGAATAAGACAAAAGAGGTGGCAGAATCATTTTTTTTGTAATAATTTTATTTATTTTTCTTTTTTTAGATTTTTTTTTCAAGTCAATGGGGTTAAGTGGCTTGCCCAAGGCCACACCGCTAGGTAATTATTAACTGTCTGAGGTCGGATTTGAACCCAGGTACTCCTGACTCCAAGGCTGGTGCTCTATCCGCTGCACCACCTAGCCGCCCCTTGGCAGAATCATTTGAAGTGTTTTATTAAAGTAGGAAAGACTTGTAATGTGTAAAGATAGAAGTTAAAGATAGAAGGGCAACACTGAAGAGAAGTGTAGTAGAAAGGTCCCTTAGGGAAGCGGAAGGGACTGGATTCTGGAACACTGATAGGTACTAGTTTAGAGGGGAAGTAGAATGTGTCTCCCTTTTCAAATTGGAGGAAAGAATGGAAGGAGAACTGTAGAGCCAGGAGGGACTGAGATGATGACAGAAGCCCACAGGAGGGTGCATGATAACCTGTTTTAGTATAGTTTAAAGAAAAAAAAAGCCTTACCTCTCAAAAATAATGAAGAGGAAAAGAGGCCTGGAGGATCAAAAGGAAATCTGTTGTGGGGTGTTCCCCAGGGAGCCAAATGAGACAGTAATTAAAGGATTGTGGCTCAGGAGTAAGTGTGCTGAAGGTGAACAGCATGACCTTGTGCCCAACCAAGGCTTTGTGCATGTACCACTTTATACAGCAACCCTGGTGGTGCAGCAGAGCAATCACATGCAAAGAGTCAGATGCAGGAGGATTTGCCCAAGTGACCTGGAAGGACTCTTTTGATGATCCTGTGACCTAACTTGTAAGAATACCTAAGAGGACAAAGTTAGGATGTGGATAGAACAGCTCTAAAGTAGTACTGGAGGCCGTGGGGAGGGGCAAGAAATTATTAGATCCAGCCTAGGATAAAGATCTGAATAAAAGGGAAGGGCTAGGGCCCTTGTCCTGGTGAGGGCAGCAACCTAGGGTAGTGGAGTGGATTAGAGCATCACCATCCTTTGGGTCATACTTTGTCAACCTTAAAATAATCCTTGACTCAAAAAGTCACAGAATTGGAGTTGGAAGGAACCCCAAGAGTCAGCTAGACCAATCTGTCCCCACATGCCTGACAAGTGACTAGTTGGCTTGGACTCTTTCCCTGATTTCACACTGCTCCCCTCCCTGACCCCTCATATCCAAGCAGTTGCTAATTCTTATGTATTCTACCTCTGAAGGATCCCTTATTCCCTTCCTCCTTTTCTCTCCTGGCCATTATCCTAGTTCAGATTTTTGACACCTTTTCCCTCAGCTATTGTATTAGTTTCTTTTTCTACTTCCAGTGCTTTCCCTATGCATCACCTTTCTTTGCTTCAAGGAGCTTTTTTCCCTTAGGGGAAAATTCAGTGTGTAGATAGATCTATCTATCTATCTATCTATCTATCTATCTATCTATCTATCTATCTATCTCTCTATCTCTCTATATACAGTAATTATAGGTAAGTTAAATTAGAAGTTGTTGAAGATGACTTCTAAACTGAATCGCAAAGTGAACTGGGGTTCTGAGAAGCAGAGGTAAGAAAGGGGGTGGCATGCCAGGCATGGTTCAGAGGAAAGGAAAGGGTTCCACCTGTGGAAAGGTCCAGAGGTGGGCAGCAGATGAAGGGTAGATTTCATGGAACTGAAAGAGGTGCAGTTTGGCTGGAATATTGTGTTTAAAGAGGAATAATCTGAAATAACATGCAGCGCCAGACTGAAAAGTTAGGATTTTATTATAGATTGAGTAGGGAGCCATTAAAGATTTTAAAAGCAGGGCAGCGACATAGTTACAGCTACATTGGCTTAGTTGATTTAAGAATATTAATTTGACACTGTGTGGGGTATGGATTTGGCTAGAGAGACAAGTGTAAAGAAGGCAAATAAAATGAGGATGCTCAAGTGAACAACTCTACAGTAGCTTACCCTGGAGTCTTGGGTTAGATTCAGAAAATAGTTTTTTTTTTAAATGAACCTACCCATTGTCAATCAGAAGATGGAGTTTTATCTCAACACAATAAACAAAAAAAAAAAGTAAAAAGGAACCAGTAGTGACAGTTGAGGACAGTGAGGATCTATAGACTTTCAGATAAATTAAAAATGCTTCTAAATGTTATAATGAATGCATTTATAAGTTGGTGATCTAGGCCTGGGAATAAATTCCATTGACTTGGCTTAAAGCAACTTCATGTTTGACATGACATCCCATAACACTTCGTAGCTTTCCTCTTAAAATAGACTATCTCTGCTTCTGCTCTTTGGCAACTTTTTTTCCTTCTGATCTAGTTTTCATTTTGAATTTTAGTTTGTGCCTGAATTTTAATTCTCAATTGGTAACTCAAAAGGAGTTTTTAAGAAAATTAAGTAAGACAATATTATTGTGCCCAAAATTATAATTATTAACAAAAATAATGACTTTTTCTGTTAAACATGCCATTTTGATTAACTGATAGCCTCTGATGGAGGATAGTCATCAAAATTCTTTGTAAATCTTAATATGCTATAGAAATGAATATATTTTAGATTAGAAGTATTGCCCAGATATACTGTTTGACAAAAGTTATCTTATTATGTAATTTTGCTATCTCTTATAATTTATTTTTTTCCTTAAGGATATGATTTCTTTCTCAACACATTCAATTTTGATCAATGTAAAGCATTGGAAACAATGTAAAAACTATCAGACTGCCTTCTGTGGGGGGGGGGGGAAGGAAGATTGGGGAAAAAAATTATAAAATTAAAAAAAAAATTAAAAAAAAGCTTCCAGGATAACTAGACTCACCAAAAAAAAACCCTCCACCACTTTTTCCTTTTTCCTCTCTGTTGAGGTGGTCTTTGTTATAAGGCTCTTGTTACATATGCCCTTGTTCCTATCCCTTTCCCACTTTCTACAGCATTCCTCCATTCTCAATTCCTCAATCATTCCCTCTCCATACCTTTTCCTCTCTCCCTGCCTTTTCTTTCTTCTTTCTCCATCTATTGATTCCTTCCCTACTGCCTTCAAACATTTCCAGATTTCCCCTGTCTTGAAAAACCTTAATTAGACCCTGTCATTTCTTGAGAGTACCGTACTTTTGTGTCTCTCTCGTTCCTTTCTCAAACTTGTAGAACAAGCCATCTACATTCACCTTTATTTCTTTTCTCATTTACTCCTTAACTCTGCTATCTTATCATTCAACTGAACTTGCTGTCTTCAAAATTACCTATGATCACTTAATTGTCAAGTCTTGAATTGTAAATTCTCAGTCCTCTGCATCTGAAATGCCTTCCCCTCCTCATCTTTGCTTAGTTAAATCTACAGCACTTCTTTCAAAATAAAGCTTTCTGCAGTCCCCCAACTGCAAGTGCCCTCCCTCCCTCTTTATCCTGTATTTATTGTGTTTCTCTCTATTCTATACATACTTAATATGTGTACTTGTCTCCCAGATAGAACATAGGTATCTTGTGAGTAAGGACTGTTTCATTTTAATGATTCACTTATATCCTTTATAAAATGCTACTTTGGATGACTTTCTTTTATCTGTTAAAACATTTTGAACTTAGGCATCTTCTTTTCCTTAGTTGCTCTTTAAATTCTTGTGACTCTACTCAATTTCGCCATGATGTGAGATTCACCTTTGAAAATGAAAGTGCCTTTTGATGCCTCAAACTCTTTCCTTTTTTTATTAATTATAGCCATGCAGATTTGATGAGTCATTATTTCCTATGAATCAACAATTGCATTAGCCATTTGTTATTATTTAAAATAATTTATGTTACTAAAGATAGGCCAGATCGGTGCAAGGGTATTTGATTTAGAATCAGCTCATTTGGATTCAAATACTGCCTTTTCCATGTAGTAACTGTGATTTTTGGCAAGTCACTTAGACTATTTCCACATTTGTAAAATGAGGGAATCAGTCCTTGAGAATGCCCTTTCAGCTTTAAATTTTTGATTCTTTCATAAGGTTGAAAAACCTCTCAGCAATGTAATATGATGACTGGTATAAACTTTAAACTTTCTTCTCTATTTGTCTTTATTTGAATTATGTCCTTGTCTTGCTTTTCTGCCTTTCTTTTTTTTTAATCCCTACTGCAAATACAAGACTATGTCCTTTATTTCTCTGAGGTAGGAAGGGGATTGTGGGGAGAAGTTTGGATTGAAAATGTCAAAATGAGCCAAATAATCCCTTGGCACTGGAGTAATAGCCTCAGATCCTCAAGAGAGGCTGAAGAAAGTTCTCATCTATAGGCTGGTTCAGTTTTATATGCCAAGTGAGGGATATGTTTGAGTGACTTCTTTTTTTAATGAATCTCTTTTCCAGTAGGTGTTGCTTCTGGCTAACATAAATCTCTCTCATGAGAGAGGTAGCTCGGTTGTTCATTATTCATTAGATAGACTGCCAGACCTGGAGTTAGGAAGACCTGAGTTCAAATCCAGTTTTCAACACTTATTGACTGCATTGTGTGGCCCTGAGCAGATCACTTACCTCTGTCTGCCTCAGTTTCCTTAACTGTAAAATGATTTAACAGTACCTACTAGGATTGTTGAAATAATATTTTGTAAAACCTTTAGTACACTGCCTGGATCATAGTACAGGCTTAATAATTCTTCTTTTCTTCTTTTCTCTCTTCCGTGGTCTTCCTGTCTAGTGGTATAAGTAGAATTCCTAATATTTGGATAAATTCTTAAATTGCTGACTCTTTTCACTTCATGGGACAGTGAGTGGCTTTAACTTGTTGTGGGAGAAAGATCACCTACCTTAAGAAGTGAACTGATCCACAGTTTTATCCCAAATCACTGTGTCCACAGGCAATCACACCTTCACAAAACTTACATGAAAACTAGGTTTATTACGAGAGAAACGAATACAGCCCAAATCTCCATCTAAAGGGGTGTGACAAGGAGGGGGGAATAGTGCAGTAAAGATAAGAAAAAGACAAAACCCATCCTGAAGGGGAGGAGCAAAGCAATGGCAAAACCACAATGTTTTCCCTTGAGAGCTCCTAGACCATGAAGATAGACTGGTCTACTTATTACAAGGTCCACGCTGCACAAGCAGTTTCTCAACCAAGTGCAGGCTAATTGAGGTCTGTCTTAACTGCCTAGGTCACATATGGAGTCCAGTTTGGGATGCAAATAACACATTTTGTCAGCTCAGGGGGGCTTTGTCCTTGACATTTTCAGAGTCTCCCGTATATTCTGGGTTCAGTTTTTCTGGAAAATACAGCAACTCAGAAAAGACTATATATCAGGGCATCCCTTAAACTGCCTTAACATTAGATGCACAATTTCTTTAGCAGAGCAAACAAAGGGGTTTTAATTGTGCGGGACCTATTTATAGTGTCACAGGTGGTTAGTTTTTTCTGTGATAATGTTTTCTGCTTTTTTTTCATAGCTTTATTAAAGAACGATCAAAAGTCAATGCAGTGCCCTTGAAGAATAAAAAAGCCTCCAGTTTTCATGAGTTTGCCCGAAATACCAGTGATGCTTGGGACATTGGAGATGATGAGGATGAGGATTTTTCCACATCCTCTTTCCAAACTCTGAACTCTAAAGTTGCTTTGGCTACTGCAGCCCAAGTCCTAGAGAACCACAGCAAATTACGGGTGAAGCCAGAGCGGTCCCAATCTACAGCAACTGAAATAACAGCTAATTTTAAAGTCATCAAGTCTAGCAGTGATGCCCAACTGTCTAGAAATTCTGGTAAGCCTTTTTATATAATATGAACCCTCTGAGCAGAGCTTATCTTTAGAAGAAAAGTCTTTCAGAATCTGTTCACTCAGATTTACTATGATGTGATGGATGGACACACACTCCAAGGTGTGGTCCCCCATGTTGTTAGCATTCTACCAACAAGCCCCTTTGTATTTGTATTTTACCCCTTGCCTTTATATGGTAAGACCCAGGCAGGGCAGCTAGGTGGTGCAGTGGATAGAGCACTGACCTTGGATTCAGGAAGACGGGAGTTCTAATCTGGCCTCAGATACTTGCCACTTACTAGCTGGGTGATCTTGGGCAAGGCACTTAACCCTGATAGGCCCACATCCAGGGTTGTTTCCAGTGATCCTGATTCCTATCTGGCCACTGGACCCAGATGGTCCTGGAGGAGAAAGTGAGACTGGTGACTTAGCATAGCATCTCCCTCACTCAAAACCAGTTTACATGTTTGTCATGGCACCACCTCCCCGATGTTATGGTCTTTCTTCAGAAATGAAGGACAAACATTCTTAAGATCCAGGCAGGGTTTTAAATTTGATTACTTCAAGCCACTTTACAGTTTATCAAGTTTAAGTGTACCCAGCTAGGAACTATAAAGTATTTGGTTGTGGATTTTACAGATCCTTGGTTCTTTTAATAGACTTGCAAAAAGCCATTAGCACAAGTTTGCCCTCTTTTCTGTGCCCATGATATTTTGAAATACATTTTTTTCTAAAGAATTTCCCTAATAGTCCAAATAATTTTGTTCATTGAGGGTGAAGTGGGAGACTAAGAGTGAGCAAGCCTTTTTTTTTTTTCTTTAAGAAACTGGCCCAGGGGCAAATAGGTGGTACAGTAGATAGAGCACCAGCCCTGGAGTCAGGAGGACCTGAATTCAAATCCACATGATGAAGAATAACTAGTTCCTCTCACATTTCCTTGGCTAAACCTCAGTTGGGTATGTAGGCATATAGAAATCCTCCTATCTCGCTAGCAATTTCTAATTTTGTTACTGTCTAAAATATGTCAAAAGTATTTTTGAGCTCAGGGTTACATTTTATAAAGGAATGCTACAGGAAGGCAACATGATACCTTGAAAAGAACACTAGCACCTTAAGTCAGAGGACTTGGATTGAAATTCTGCCTCTTACCTTTGTGATCAACTCACTTAACACCTCTCAGCTTCAGTATAGGGAGCCTAAAACTACATGTGAAGAGTTATGAACTTAAGAATCTAGGCACAGACTAAGTCATAGCATTGAGGGTAGATACTTTGAATTTGACTTTCTTCTCTTTTGAAATGAGAAAAAGAAGAGTTCTTGGGGATACTGAGCTAAGAACTACTTTACAAAACTGCCTAAATTTCTCTTTAAATTTTTCCCAGGTGACACATGCTTAAGGAACCCTCTTCATAAACAGCAATCACTTCCACTCCGACCCATCATCCCCCTTGTTGCCCGGATCTCAGATCAGAATGCTTCTGGTGCTCCTCCAATGACTGTCCGAGAGAAAACACGTTTAGAGAAATTTCGGCAGCTTCTCTCTAGCCACAATACAGACCTAGGTGAGTTATTGTAGTACCACGAGTGGGTCATTTGGGTAACTTAATACTTCTGTGTTCCTTTAGTAAGCATTTTATTAGAAAAAACTGGAAAAGTCAAATGAAGATAAGGAAGGGATGGTCATTTTTAGATTTCCTTAGTTTATTCTTTATCTGCTTTCCTTTTAATTTTTCAGTTTCTAATAAAATGCTTTTTGGGGAGACTTGATATTCAATTAGATTAAGGGCTGTTGAGGGTTCCAGTTAGATGTCTGGGTTCTTTGTCTCAAGGTATAATTTAAGACCTCTTGAGTTATCTCAGAGGTGAGTCTTTCTGAAGGTCCTGTTACTGGCTAAATCTGTAAATGGATTTTTTATTCTTCTCTCTGACAAACTGCTGAGCCAGATAAGTTGGCACTGTAGACTGTAACTTGTGGTTCTTACTGTGCAGGGATTATCTATTTATGCTTTTTCCTGTGTCTTGTCAAGACAGGTGGTAGGTGATAACTTGATTCTAGACAGTGGTTATACATTTGGTATCATTACTTAAATATTGGCAAAAGATTTCTTCTGGGGAAAATATAATGCATTGAAGCTATTATCTATTTGTAGATGAATTGAGGAAATGTAGCTGGCCAGGAGTTCCCAGGGAAGTTCGACCTGTCACCTGGAGACTCCTGTCGGTGAGTTGTGTTGTAAACATATGGGGCTGTGTCTCCTAATTATCTTTTCCTAATTATCAGAACTGGTGATCTCACTTTTGAAATTTATTTGTAGAAATTTTAATTTTTGTGTATGTGTATATACTTAACGATCTTCAACAAATGAAAATTTTAAGATAGAAAGAACAAAAAGAAAGGATTGTATATGAAACTGAACTCATGTTGTTTTACATAAGGGTATTTTATTTTATAATACTGTAACAAAATTACTCCTTTCTCTTAATTCATTCCCCTCCCTATCTCATTAGAAGCCTTGTCTTATGACAAAAAGTGTAGACAGTAAAACAAATCACACTTGCCACTAACTGGGAAGCTGCATCATCAGGCTTCTAAAACCTGGACTCATCCCTGCAATGATCAGAGTTTGGACATAGTTTCACAGTCGTTTTACTTTATGTCACTGTGATCATTGTGAATGTTCATTCATTTAGTCAATAAACATCTGTTCAGCTATGAGCCAGGCACTATGCTAGACCTTAGAGACACAAAAAGAGGCAAAAGACAGTCCCTGTCCTCATGGAACTCACAGTCTAATAGTCTGCACTATTCTCCTGGCTCTGCTGTCTTCACTCTGCAATATGTCCTACATACTTCACCAGCTTCACTTTCGCCTCCAGAGCCATCTGGGTCCAGTGACAAGATATAAATCAGGATGACTGACCCTGAATGCAAGGCAGTTAGGGTTAAGTGACTTACCCAAGGTCACAGTCAGTAAGTGTGTCATCACTTCCTAAGGCATAATAGTATTACATTACATTCATATTCCATAATTTGTTCAACTCTTCTCCAATCATGAGTTCTCACTGTGCTGATATGCCCTTCCTATAACAGAAAATCCTGCTGTACCATAGTGATACATTCCCACTGTCTTTGAGCCTTCAGAATCTGCTCAGTTGAACTCCTGCTATATACAAGGATTAGCAGTGATAATCTTTGTCATTCAGACAGCCAAGCATTTGTTAATCACTTAGCTATATTACAGCCACTGTGCTAAATTCTGAGGATACAAAGAAAGGCAAAAAGTTTCCCTTTTCCTCCAGGGGCTCACTTTCTAACTGGGGAGAAAACATCCAGCCAGTATACATTTGTGGAATTAGAAGTGAGATTGTCATATGAGAGGAATAGTAAGACTGTGTCTCCAGACCATAGAGTAAAGGAATATGTAAGAAGACTGGAAAGAGAACAAGAACCTATCTTAGAAAGGGCTTTAAAAGCTAGAATGAAGATTTTATAATTGATCCTGGGAGTAATTGACCTGGGGTGACCTGCAGAAAATAAGAGGCAACAAGATAAGATCTGCCTTCTAGGAAAATAACTTTGGCTGCTGAGTTCAAGATAGTTTGGAAAGGGGATGTAGATTTTAGGCAGGAAACAACAAAAAGCTTTTATAATAGTCCAGATGTGAGGTGATCAGGCCTTGCACCAACCTGATAATTATGTGAATGGAAATGTAATGAAGGTAGAAATGAAAAGACTTGTCAGAAGTTTGAATATGTGGAATGGGGCAGCTAGATGGTTCTGGGGATAGAACATTGGCCTTAGAGTTAAGAGGACCCAAGTTCAAATCTGGCCTTAGACACTTGACATTTACTGACTGTGTGACCTTGGGTAAGTCACTTAACCCTGATTGCCTTGCATCCAGGGTCAATCATCTTGATTTATATCTTGCCACTGGACCCAGATGGGAGGCGAAAGTGAAGCTGGTAACCTCGCAAGTCCCCCTTCATTTAAATCCAATTCATGTCTTGTCATGGCATCACCTCCCTGATGTCATGGTCTTCTTCAAGAATGAAGGACAAGGGGGGGCTAGGTGGTGCAGTGGATAGAGCACTGGCCTTGGAGTCAGGAGTACCTGAGTTCAAATCCAGCCTGGGACACTTAATAATTACTGTGTGGCCTTGGGCAAGCCACTTAACCCCATTGCCTTGCCAAAAAAAAAAAAAAGAATGAAGGACAAACATTATCAAGTGGGATGAGTTCTGATGAGTATTGGAGAGTGACTGGGAGGATGGTGATGCCCTTGACAGTAATCAGGAAGTTTGGAAGAGGGAAGGATTTTGTGGAAAAGATAATGGCTCTATTTTGAGCATGTGAAGTTTGAAATGTCTACAGAAATGTTCAAGATGTCCAAGAGTCAGTTGGTAAAGTCGGACTGGAGCTTAGGAGAAAGACTAGGGTTGAATATATAGAGAGTTCTAGGAGTTAGCCTCATAGAAATGATAATTTATCCCATAGTGATGAGATCACTAAATGAGGTAATATAGAGTAAAGGTTTTTCCTACCCTCTCTCCCTCCCTCCCTTCTTAACTTCCTTCCTTCCTTCCTGTCTTCAGAGTCTACCAATTCTCTTGAATATAGATAGCATTTTTCATCATGAATACTTTGGAGTTGTCATAGATTATTGTATTGATCAGAATACTTAGGTCTTTCACAGGAGATTATCTTGATAAGATTGCTGTCATTTTATGATTCTATAGAGCAGAGGTTCTTTTTCGGGTCTTGAACCTCTTTGGCAGTTGGAAGCCTATGAACCCTTTCTCAAAATAATGTTCTTAAGTACATAAAGTAAAATACTTACCAAGAAAACCAATTAAAACAGTTTTTACAGTATTCTTTAAAAACAGTTTTTACAGTATTCTTTAAAAACAATTCCATAGGGGTGGCTAGGTGGCACAGTGGATAGGAGACAGGAATACCTGAGTTCAAATCCGATCTTAGACACTTAATAATTACCTAGCTGTGTAGCCTTGGGCAAGCCACTTAACCCCATTTGCCTTGCAAAAAAAAAACACCCCCAAAAACCTAAAAAAAACCCAGTTCCATAAGTGCAGCTAGGTAGCACAGTGGCTAGAACACAAGTCCTGAAGTCAGGAAGATCTGTTCAAATTTGACCCCAACCGTTTGATACTTTCTAACTCTGTGACCTTGGGCAAGTTACTTAAACTTTGCCCCGTAAAAGCAAAAATACTAACAAACAAAATCAATTCCATGGATCCCAGACTAAGAGCCTTTGGTATAAAGGGAGAAGAGAAGAGGATTGATAATAGAGCCTTGGGGAACACCCATAACTAGGCGGTATGACAGGCAATTTAATGACTTCCAAGGTCATTTTGTGACTTTGAAGGTGTTTTTCAGAGTCCAACTAGCAGAACAGTAGTAACTGCCTTCTGTAGTTCCTCCAACAATTGTCATTTTCATCTTTTGTTATCTGAGCTATGAGATGGAACCAACCTCAGAATTATTTTAATTTATATTTCCCTTATTATTGGTGATTTGAAGCATGCTTTCATATGGTTAGTGACAGCTTGCATTTCTTGAAGATAATCTCTTCATAATCTTAAACTATTGGAGACATGACTACTTTTACATGAATTAGTTCATGCTTGATTTTATTTGAGGAAAGTATAGAGTTGAGCAGGCTTGTCCCTGAGAAGTAATCCAAGTAGTTAATTATTTTAACCAATTTCTGTCATGTACAGGCTTTGGACAAATTCCTAACTTTTCCTTTTTATTGATTTTTTTTAAAATATCACTTTCATTTCTCAATATATTATCCCCTTCTCCCCATCTTGAGGGCCATTCCTTAAAACAAGTTTTTTAAAAGGGGAAGATAAAAAAAACCTAAAAAAAAAGGGGAAGATCAATTTAGCAAAACTAATCAACACAGTGATCAAGCCCAATAGTTAATACTGTTTCACCTGCATAGTACCTCACTTATACAAAAAAGAGAGAGAAGAACATCTCTTTAATCTCCTTTATGGAGGTGTGTATCTCCTCCTCCAGGCTTAATCATTCAAGTTACACCCCATTTAGTTTCAGTTTTTGTGGTGATGGTTCTTTCCAATTACATTGTTGTAGTCATTGTGTCTATTGTTTTCTAGTTTCTCCTTAATATCATTCCACATCAGTTCGTTCATAGGAAGCTTTCTTAAACATTTCATGTTTTTCCTTTCTCAAAGTGCAATAATATTCTACAATAACATTCTTGTTGTTTTTTACATGTCAAGTTTTTTTCTTAACTGTTCTGTCTACATTGTTTCTAGTTCTTTACTTCTACGAAGAGTGCTTCTAAAAATATTTTGGTGTGTGTTGGACCTTTCCCCTTTATTTTTCTTACTTCTTATTCCCTCATCCTCTCTTTAGTAAAAATAATAAAAATTATTTAGAGGCATTTTGTAATTTGTAAGTCTTATAAATTAGTCTTCATTTCATTTTTTAAAATTGCCATTTATCAAGTTTCCTCTCAGGCATCAAGAATAGTTGTGCATAGACTTTCTGACTATGCACAATCCATTTCATTTGTTCAGTATTCATCCTTTCATTCATTTGCTTAGTGTAACTTATTGAATTTTTTTTTTTGTTCAAGAGCCTATCCTAGAGGATTCAGACATAACATTTGTCCTAAAGAAATTTACCATGAAATGTAATATAAAAGACCAGAGATTTTGAGACAATCCCTTTTCTCTCTTGTTGATCTTCCCTTCACAACCCTGAAATGATTTGATCCTTTGCCTTTGCTACCTATGGTAAATTTTAAAGATCCACAATGTGAATTAATTAAGGAAGATGACAGTACTGTAGTAGATGAGAGCTGAGTGAAGTCTAAACTGGGGGTGGGGTGGGGGAGGCAGCACAGGAATGAGAGTCCTGGGGCTGTGCCAAGAGGGAGCCTGGCCCCAACTGAGGCTCTTTGGAAGGCCTGACTTCTTGTATGGCAGCCTACTGGATCTTGCATCCATTCCTTTCCATTTCTAATTTCAGTGACATGTAGTTGAGTAGAATGGGAAATAGGCATCAGCCACTTTGAATCTCTCTAGGCTAATGTTGCTCAACAATATATGGGAAATATGTATGTTCCTCCAGAATCTAGCTGAGGACTTTGGAAGATTCCCTAGCTTGAAGTTCAATTCCCTGTCATGCCAGGTAACTGAGCCTTGCAGTCATCCCAGCCCTACAGACTACACATAGTCCTAGAGACATAGGAATCAATATTCTTATAAAGGTTAGCTCTGTTTAATCTGATTACTCTTGGATTTCATTGAATGGGAAGGAAAATAATAGATCAAAAACTAAAAAAAGATTAATTACTTTCTTTTAGAAGCCTCTCCTTCTTTCCTTTCACAGTTTCTAGGCTAAAATAGGCTAAAAATAAAATTATAACTCCATATGATCAGTGCCTGTTCACCTCTGACCTGGGATCCTATCTGTAGGGTTATCTCCCAGCTAACACCGAGAGGAGGAAGATGACTTTACAGCGGAAACGAGAGGAGTACTTTGGTTTCATTGAGCAGTATTATGACTCCAGAAATGAAGAGCACCACCAGGATACCTATCGACAGGTATATTTACTATTTGCTGAGTCTTCCTCTTTTTTTGCCTACTATACCAAATGCCCCAGATTGTTTCCAGGGGATAATCAAAATCTCTTAGCATACCCATGGTTGAAAATATTGCAGCAACTTCTAATGCTTTAAGAACTTTGGGGAAAGCAATGATCAAATAGACTAAAGAGGACATAAGAAGAAGCAAGTTATAACCTCTTGACAAAAAATGTGAAGGACTCAGGATACTCATAAGAGATATACATGCATTTTTTGGACATGAAAAATTTGGATTTGTTTGTTTGACTGTGCTTATTAGTCACAACTTTTTTCTTTGACTTAATTGGGAGGGGGAGGAGAGGCAGATTTAAAGGAAGAAAGAGGTGATGTCAAAAATATTGCATTAGGGCGGAGGCAAGATGGCTACAAGAGAGGATCATCTCTTAGGCGTTGTCTCATAAAACTTATAAACTAAGGACTCTAACTAAATTTTTGAAAGACAGAACCCACAGAGGGACCCAGTGAGGCAGTTCTTCTAGTCAAGGTAACCTGGAAAAGAGCAGAAAGGCTCTGCTCCCTGGGTTGGAGGGGCGGCCCACCAGAAGGGTGGCCCACCAGAGCAAAAGAACTTCAGCCTCCTGGAGGCAGCCCCAGGACACTGGGAGCTGGGCTCACAGCAGCGGGGGAGTTTCCTGAGCTACGCCCTGGGGAGCACTGGGTACAACTTGGAGGAACTGCCTGCACAGCGAGCATGTGAAGCCCAGCCCTCAGGGCACACAACGAGCATGGCAGCCCAGAAACAGGAAGCAGAAGCCTGTAAGCAGGAGTCCCCAGGGCATGAGCATGCTGAGCCTAGGGAGGGAGCCGAGAGAGACTGCCCAGCTCTGTCCTCTGTCCCTGGTGCAGGATGCTGGAGTTGTGACCACATTCAGATCCTGATTTCAGTCTAGGCCCCACCATAGAACAGCAGGTCCCCCCCCCCCCTCAGCCCCATGGCAGAGGGGGGCGTATATGGTCATTCACAGACCAGGAGGGAGGACAGAGCCTCACATACCAAGAACCTTGTGGGAGTGTCCCAAAAGCTCAGGAAGCACCCCAAAACCAGGCTCAGACTGGGAAAATGAGCAAGCAGAGAAACAAGAGGAACAACATTGAGAAATATTTTACCCGTGAGTCCAAGAAGGATCAAAACACTCAGTCTGAAGATGAGGAAGCACAAGCTCCTGCAGCTTAAGACTCCAAGAAAAACAGAAATTGGGCCCAGGCTATGAGAGAGCTCAAAAAAACCTTTGCAAATCAAATGAGGGAGATAGAAGAAAAACTGGGAAAAGAAATGAGAGAGATGCAGGGAAAAAATGTGAAAATGATGTCGACAGCTTAGTCAAGGAGATCCAAAAAAAATGCTGAGGAAATGGCATGCTAAAAACCAGCTTAGGTCAAATGGATAAAATGGTTCAAAAAAGTTATTGAGGAGAAGAATGCTTTAAAAAGCAGAATTGGCCAGATGGAAAAAGAGATAAGAAAGCTCTCTGAGGAAAACAAATCCTTCAGACAAAGAATAGAACTTGGGGAGATTGCTGAATTTATGAGAAATCAGGACTCAATACTTCAAAACCAAAAGAATGAAAAATTAGAAGAAAATGTGAAACATCTCATTGAAAGAAACAACTCATATGGAAAACAGATTTAGGAAAGATAATTTAAAAATTATTGGAATATCTGAAAGTCATGATCAGGAAAAGAGCCTTGCCATCATTTTCAAAGAATTACTACAGGAAAATTGCCCTGATATCCTAGAAGCAGAGGGCAAAATAGAAATGGAGAGAATCCACCAATCTCCCTGAGAAAGAGATCCCAAAAAACCAGCCCCCAGGAATATTAAAGCCAAGTTCCAGAACTCCCAAGTCAAAGAGAAAATATTACAAGCAGCCAGAAGGACACAATTCAAATAGCATGGAACTGCAATCAGGATCTCACAGGACTTAGCAGCAACTACATTAAAAGCTCGTAGGGCTTGGAATGTAATATACTGGAAGGCAAAAGAGCCTAGAATGCAATCAAGAATCAACTACCCAGCAAAACTGAATGTCCTCTTCCAGGGAAAAAGATGGACTTTCAATGAACAAGGGGAATTTCAAATGTTCCTGTTGGAATGACCAGAGCTGAACAGAAGGTTTGATCTTCAAATACAGGACTCAGGTGAAACATAGAGATTGGAGGAGAAGGGGAAAATATGAGGGACTTAATGATGATGAACTACATGTATTCCTATATAGAAGAATGACACTGATAATATTCATATGAACCTTCTCAATTAACAGAGCAGGTAGGAGATTTTATAGATGAAACATAGGAGAAAGCTGAATTTGAAGATAAAATATGGTGTAAAAATGGAGTCAATAGATAAAAGGAAAATGTAATGGGAGAAAGAAAAAGGAGAGGGGGAATAGGCCAAGATATTTCATGTAATAAGATTTTTCTTTATTACAGTGAGCTATTGCAATGATATGGAATGGAGGAAAGCAAGGGGGAATGAGGGACTCTTTGCTCTCATCAGAGGTGGCTAGGAGAGGAAACAGCATATATACTCAATGGAGTATAGATATATGGAGTAAGAAGGAGAAAAGGAGGGGCATCTAGGTGGAGCAGTGGATAAAGCACCGGCCCTGGAGTCAGGAGTACCTGGGTTCAAATCCAGTGTCAGACACTTAATAATTACCTAGCTGTGTGGCCTTGGGCAAGCCACTTAACCCCATTTGCCTTGCAAAAAAAAAAAAAACTAAAAAAAAAAGAGAGAAGGGGGACAGGGGGAAGGGGTGGGGATGTGAGTGATGGAGGAGAGGATGGACCATGGGGGGAGAGTGGTCAGAAATAACACATTTTCTCTTTTAATTCATGCAAGGGGCTGGGATTGGAAGGCCTGTCTGGAATCATAGGGCCAGGTGGATGTTGGGCCTAAGGGGTGGTAGGGGGGAGTCCCCAGGGCCAGGGATCTGTCTGCTGAGCCACTCAGCTACCCTATAGCAGAGACAGTGAAAGGAGAGAGAGAAAATATAATACATGGTAGTGGAGAAATACGAAAGGAGGAAGTTGCGATCAGCAATGGCAACGGTGGAAAAATATGGAAGTAACTTTTGGGATGGACTTATCATAAAGAATGTGATCCACCTGCAACAGAGTTGGTGGTGTTGGAACACAGACTGAAGCACATTTTTTTATTATTATCATTTGGTGGGGTACAGGGCAAATGGGGCTGGGTGGCCTGCCTGGGGCCACATAGCAAGGTAATCGTTGGGTGTCTGAGGCCGGATTTGGACCCGGGTGCTCCTGGCTCCAGGGCCACTGCTCTGTCTGCCACCAAGCCGCCCCTACTATTATTACTATTTTATTTTATTTTGGATCTTTTTTTTTCTTTTTTTTTTTTTGGTTTTTGCAGGGCAGTGGGGTTGGGGTGGCTTGCATGTCACACAGCTGGATGATTGTTGGGTGTACAGGGCCGGATATGGACTCAGATGCTCCTGGCTCCAGGGCTGGTGCTCTGTCCACTGCGCCACCTGGCCATAGCTACAATTATTACTATTATTTTTTAATTTTAATTTTTTTCTCTCCCCTTTATCGCTCAAGCAAGTCTATATTTTTTTGGGGAGGGGATATTTTGTTTACTCTTAAGCAAGAATATTTTATTTATGTATAAAAAAATTTGTACATAATGAGAGTAAATAAATATTAAATAAAAATATATTGTGGGGCAGCTAGGTGGCGCAGTGGGTAAAGCACCAGCCCTGGAGTCAGGAGTACCTGGGTTCAAATCCGGTCTCAGACACTTAATAATTACCCAGCTGTGTGGCCTTGGGCAAGCCACTTAACCCCATTTGCCTTGCAAAAACCTAATATATATATACATATATATATCTATATATCTATATCTATATATCAATGGTGATGTCAAAAATATTTATGTTAAAACATTTTAATGTACAGAAGTAAATTAAGAAGAAAACATAGATAAGTGAGACAGCATTAAAGGCAGTACAAAAATTTATTATATACTTTCTTTAAAGCAAACTATGTGGAATAGAGAATTATGTTTCATGTTCGTTTTTTAAATGTTTAGAATTTTTGAAAATTAAAGAACCACAACCTTGAAGGACTCGCTCATTCCATCAGTGCAACCATCAGGAACAGTTTTGGGCTGTCTGCAAAGGAGAGTGCCATCTGTATCCAGATAAAGAGCTGTGGAGTTTGAACAAAGTTCTAGGACTATTCCCTTTAATTTAGGGGAAAAAAGCAGATATCTTACTGTCTGATCTTATTATCTCTTAGACTTTTTGTCTTTTCCTTAAGGATATGATTTCTGTCTCATCATACTCAATTTGGATCAATGTACAACATGGAAACAAAGTAAAGACTGACAGATTGCTTTCTGTGGTGGGGGGAGGAAAGTAAGATGGGGGGGGATTGTAAAACTCAGATAATATCTTTAATAAAAAATAAACTTAAAAAAAAGAAAAAGAAAATTAAAGAACCAAAGAGAAGTAGAAGAGTTGAAAGGGACAGATACTGGATAAATACAATAGCATGACATTATCATAAAAGTAACAAAATGTTAAAAATTCAGAATGAACTAATCCAATCAAGGAAAGCTAAGAACAGAAAAAGTAGGTTTCAAAGAGAAATACCAAAGGAAGTATGGAGCCTCTGCTCAAGTAGGATGAAATAGTGATAGATAATCAATAACAGAATGAAAATCCTGAAGTAGTCTGGTGACCCCTGAAGACAAAGATGTGAAGGGGAAAAAAAGGAATTGTGAATGTTACTTTTCTAAGAATGATTTGGAAACTTTTCCCTGTGCCTTCTCAGCAAGGGGCAGTTGGCACATGCCTAAGCTATGTTTATAAATAAGTCTCAAAAAAAATTAAAAAAGAAAAGGAAAAAAGAAAATATTGCAGCACCAGGACCTTTCCTTCTTTTGAAATCTTATATTTTCTAACTTAATAAAGCCATATTCTCCAAAATAGGGGCCATGACCTGACCCCCCATGAACTCCTAACCAATCAGAGGGTGGAAAGATGAATTATATTCTACTCCTCTCTTCCATTCCTCATTGGCTGATTTGAGGCTTGTCTATATAACATAAACTTTCCTATTCTTATCCCCCAATAGTCCTCTTTTCTTACCCTTCCCTCCTTTGGAGAAGAGGGGAGATGAGGAAAGGAAAGAACAGTTCCAGCTCTTAAGGAGCTCACATCCAGTGGGAGAATCAACATGCAAACAACCATGTACAAATAAGATATAAACAGGGGTAAATGGGGGTAGTTTCAGAGGGAAAGCACTAAGATTAAGGAGGACTAGGAAAGCCAAATTGCAGAAGATGAACTTTAGCTGATACTTGAAGGGAAGCCAAGAGATAGAGATGAGGAGGGATAGTTTTCTCAACAACTTGGTGTACATACTCCAATTTTTTTTGAGCCAAATATGACTCTCTCAGGTAATTATGATCTATTTTCTACCAGCTGGCAGGTACCATTGGGAAAATTTTTCTCTCCTCTACCCTCTTCCCTTCTGAATGATAGAGATATCTCCCTAGCTCTAGATGTAGCAGACTCTCCTTCAAGTGAGGGTGGAGTCTGATTTTCACAGTAATCTCAATAGGATAAGAGTTCTGCCTCCCCCCCTTTCCATTTTGAGTAAAACATAGCGAGTCACCCAGGATTAGCAGGCCTGGGTGAGTTTCTGTCTTCATTGCAGTTTCCATTACATTGTCTTTTTCCAAAAATTAATCCCTCTTCTAAACTTCTCTATTACTAGATGAGTACCACCATCCTTCCAGTCACCTAGGTTTGGAACCTCAGTGCCATCCTCAGCTCATTCTCTTCATCCACATATCCAGGAAGGCATCAGAGTTTGTCATTTCTGCCTCCACAACCTCTTTCCCCTTCTCTCCATTCCCTCAGTCATCACTCTTGTCCAGACTTTCTTTCCCTTTTGCCTGGACTATTGTAATAGTTTCTCCATTTTCCAGAATTGTAAATCTGATCGTATCAGGACCCTCCTCAATAAATTGTAGTGGCTCTCTTTTGACTCTAGAAAAAAAAATATTTCATTTTATCTTACTGTTTTATAATGTCTATTTTGTGAAAGTTTTATAATATATATAATTAGTAGTCCATTGTGCTATATGCTCAAACATATATGCTTTTTTAAAAGTAAATATACTTATATTGAAAGTGCATGCTCAGGGGCGGCTAGGTGGCGCAGTGGATAGAGTACTGGCCCTGGAGTCAGGAGTACCTGAATTCAACTCCTGCCTTAGACACTTAATAATTACCTAGCTGTGTGGCCTTGGGAAGCCACTTAACCCCATTTGCCTTGCAAAAAGCCTTAAAAAAAAAGTGCATGCTCATGATCAACCTTGATGGACTCAATCATTCCATCAGTGCAACAATTAGGGACAGTTTGGGTTTGTCTGCAATGGAGAATACCATCTGTATCCAGAGAAACAACTGTGGAGTTTGAACAAAGACCAAGGACTATTACCTTTAATTTAGGGGAAAAAACTGATATCTTATTGTTTGATCTTGCTATCTCTTATACTTGATGTTTCTTCCTTAAGAATATTATTTCTCTCTCATCACACTCAATTTGGATCAATGTATACCATGGAAACAATGTAAAGACTGACAAATTGCCTTCTGTGGGGGGTAGGGGAAGGGAAGTAAGATCGAGGGAAAAATTGTAAAACTCAAAATAAATAAAATATTTTTTAAAAAAAAGAAAAAAGAAAGTATATGTTCATGGGCCAGCTAGGTAGTGCAGTAGATAGAGCACCAGCCCTGGAGTCAGGAGTACCTGAGTTCAAATCCAGCCTCAGACACTTAATAATTACGTAGCTGTGTGGCCTTGGACAAGCCATTTAACCCCATTGCCTTACCAAAAAAAAAACAAAAATAAAAAAATAAAAGTGCATGCTCAAAAATTTCTCAAAGATAAAGGCCCATAGCCAAAAAAGACTTAACCATTGACTACAGCTCCCATTCAGCAGGTACATCTGCTTGCCCCTAGCTGCTGTTGACAGTTGTCTGGACATTTGCTCTGATTGTCATGTGCTCGAGAGGTTTGGCAGTAGCATTGAGTTAAAGGAGTTGGTTGTGATTGTGGTCACAGTGTAGGAATGCTGGAGGGGGAGCCACACCTGAGCTCCTCGCTTTCTACCTCTCCACAGTCTGCACCCTTTCTTCTGTGGACTCGTGATGGCCTGTTTTATAGGACAGTCTTTTTGAACCTATTTTATCCTTCAAAAGTGCAAACTCTTGGATGGCCTGTCCCAGGGCTCTGTACATGCAGGCATCAGAGAGATGTTGGTTGAGTGATTTTCTGAATTGTTATGGGCCCTTGCAGTGCTTCTAATGCATTAGTTTGTTAAACCCCACTTGGGGGGTCCCCAGTGCTCTCCTCTTAGAGAACTTTTGATGGTGGCTCATCTTTGAAGTTGACAAATTAGAGAGCTTCAGCACCAGGATGTATTGCATGGTCCTTCTCCATGTCCTGTGCTATGGCTCTGACAAGCAGAGAGGCTCCCCGAAGGGCCCCTTGAGGGCCACCGCTGCAACTGTCAGGCCAGCTTGTATTGTAAGAGCCAAATGAGGCTTCAAGAAAGCCTCTAGAAGTGCTTCTTTCAGGGTGCATACTGCAGTGCCTTGGTTCAGCAGTGCCCAACATGAGACTGGAGAGACTGGCCAACAGGAAGAGCAGTTGATTTTGTGTGGGTGTATGACTGTGCAACCCATTCTTTATTTCACTTTTCCACCAGTTGTTAACTTGTAAATTCAGCTTATATGTGTACTCTGGAGCAGGCATATTCAGGGCTTTTTTCACATTGATCAACTGGAGCAGGAATTTTCTGAGCTTCTACAAAAAGAAAATGTCATTCCTATGCTCTAGCTCATAATCAGCCCCTTGTGTTCAAGTCCTAAAATAACTCTGACAAGTGTAGACTGGTGATTGTCTCTGGCCATAGGCCTAATTGGACACATCTCTTTTTTTTTTTTCAGATACACATTGACATTCCAAGGACTAATCCTCTCATTCCATTGTTCCAGCAACCACTTGTTCAAGAGGTAAGGCATGCACTTTAGCATTCAGGTCCTTCTCCCACTATTGTACAAAATGGTGTGCTTCTGTCACCTTTCTTTGTGCTCTTGAGATCTTTTCTTGCAGCAAATTATATCGCTACAGATGTTAATGCCTTACTTTTATAATACTGCTTCATACATTTCAGTGCACTTTCATCTACGCTAATCTGTCATTTAATCTGTAACTTAAGTCAAGCAAAGATGCCCATTTGACAGGTGAAGAAACTCAGTCTTGAAGAGGTTAAATAACTTACCCAGAAACACAAAACTAGTTAAAAGCAAGGTCAGATTAGAACTCAGGTCTTTGGACTCTTCTTAAGGAAGAGATTGGAATCTGCATTCCGTAGGAAGGTGAGTTTGATTTCCATTCCTTTAACAAAAATTCAGAGAACAAGAAGGTAGTTTGTGAGGGAAACATTAATCACTAAAAATTAATATGGTTTCATGAATGTATTAATTCTACTAAACTTAGTTCTTTTTTTGATAAGGTAACTAGACTGGAAGACCAGGGCAATGTTGTAGTTATAGCATTGTTCTATTTCAGCAAAACATTTGACAGAATTTCTGATGCTGTATTTTGTGGACAGATCTGCAATTAGGCAGATTTGGAATTAGTTGAATGACTAGACTCCAAAGACACATTTGATTGATAATTTGCTGTCAGTTTGGATGGATATCTTTATTAAAGGGTCTCAGAAATCTGTATATGACAGACTATTGCTTAGTATTCTATCCATGACATGAATGAAACCATTCTCTCAGATTTGTAGGACATGAAGCTGAGAGGGATAACTTCTCACATTAGCTGGCAGAATCCAGAAAAGTCTTGACTAGTTAAAAACTTGGGCTTTATCTAATAATGTAATTTAATAGAGATAAATGTAAAATTTTGATCTTACATTCAACAAAACAAGTGTAGGATGAGGAAAGGTGTGACTATAAAATAAGGCATAGTGGGGTTTTAGCGGCCTGCCAGCTCAGGATAAGTTAATCATCTGTTAGCCAGCCATGTGGCATGCTCTCCTCAGCATCAGTCCAAAAAGCCCATGGGCAAAGCCGGGAAAGTAATAGTTCCATTATTCTTTGTCCTGGTCCTATCACAGCTGAGGTGTTATATTCAGTTTGAGGTATCAGTTTAGGAAGACTGAATGAATTAGAAGAGAGTGAGAGGACTAGAACTAAGTAAGAGGGCTTTTCCTGGAGAAGAGAAGTTTTTGGGAAGATATGATAGTGACCTTAGATGTTTGAAGGGTTATGTGGAAGAAGATTTGGACTTGTCCTATTGAGCAGAACCTGTAACACCAGAGGGAGGGGGACATAGGGAGTGTCACACTGCAGAGACTGAGAGTAAGGCTCAGTATTATGTAAAAATTCTCCAACCCAAGAACAGTGAGAGAAGTGGGCACCATTTCTTAACTAGCTCCAGGCCTCTCTGGAGGCCTCCACGATCTCTTATCTTCTTAGTGACTCTTCTGTGGTTAGGCCAAAGGGCCTAATATTCTTTTTATTATATCAGGTTTTAAGTTCGTAGAAGTATGCATCTCCTGTTGCAGGGATTTAACTAAATAAAATAACAACACTACCCAAGAGGAAGCAGAAAGCTTCCAGACTCCCCTGCTTGCTGCCCTCTCAACTCCCCATTCTTCTTCACTCTGTATTTGGGATAGCTATATTGGAGAATCATCGTAATGTCATGGAAAGTGCACTGAGAGAGAAGCCAGGAAGCCTGGGTTCAGATCTAAACTCCACTCTCAGGTAGCCTATGATTGTGAAAGAGTTGTTGGACATCTCTGAGCTCTGTTACATTGTTAAATCATGGAACAGGGAGGATAAGTTGGTTTTCAGATCCTGCCTAACTCCAACCATCTATTGAATCCAGTACTTCAGAACAGTGTAACCACACATGTGTGAGTATGATTTAACATACAGTTCACATCTTTCTTAGAGCTTGGAGAAGAATTTAAGAATGTTTAAATGTTGGTAGCTGAACCAGAATGGGAAGAGACAATCTCAAACCATGCTCTCTTTTAACTGTTGCAGTAGGAGAGCACACAAAAGAACCAGAGAAGTTAGTAGATATCTGTTAAATCTGTACCCTATGCTGTGGTACTGTGTAGAAGGCATGAACCCTAAAGGCTTTAGGCATAGGTTTCTGTTGATACAGAAAACAATGGACAGTGTGCTAAATTTCATCAGATGCATTGAGTCACAAAGCTAGGAAGGACTTGTGGAGGTCTCCTGGTCCAGTCCTTTGTTCACAAGCAGAGTGACAGCCATGCTAATCCAGAAATTATTAATGTCCTTCTTTGTTGGTTCTTGCCCATTGTTTATCCAAGTATTTTTCTTGGATCTATTTTAAATTTCCAGTATTATACTTTTGACCCCATTGCTACAATGTTTGAGGATTCACAAGCTTCAGTACTTCATTTATACTTCTAAGAATATTATCAAGATTATTTATGGTCCTTGGGAAGTTCCCTTACAGCAGTGTTAGAATTAATAATCAACATAAATAGGTAGAAATAAACATTGATTATTAGAATGCTTCATTTAAACTGAAGGTAAAAAAGAAGGTAAATTGGATTAACTGAAACAGTTTTACTGTGAGATAAAGACATGGAAGTGGAAGAAATGGGACAGGGGAGCCAGCGTCAGGAGAAGGGAGTGAGTAAGAGGTTATAAAAGCTGTAAAGAAGAGGGAAGAATCTGTGAGGTATGAAGGAAGATTGGTCAAAATCACTGGAGGAGAGTGAGAGCCTAGCACAGCAAGACCTGTGGTAAAGATTTCTGTTTGATTGAGAAGGTGAAAGAAGCCATTGTAGGACTACAAGTAGTAGAATTGGGATTGAAGTGCTGGCATGATAGCCCCTCTACTCTGTGGGTATACCAGTGTGCCAGTCTAGTGAAAAGAGTGAGGACAGCCACTTTTCTTGTGGCTCCCTTGCTCCTGGTGTAAGAATGTTAACAGTGAAGATATTTTAGCAACTTCATCTCTCTATCAAGATGTTGTACTCCACTTTCTTTCACATATAAGGGCCAATTCAATTTTTTTTAAAAATTTCATTTTTAAATAGATTGTTTATATCTTTAAAAAAATTTTTTTAATTTTGAATTCCAGCTATCCTTCTAACCTCTCCCACCCATTGTGAAGACAAGAAATACAACACCCATTATACATTATGAAGTCAGGCAAAACCTTTCCAACTTGGCCATGTTGCATTCTTCCTCCCCCATAAAAAAGCAAGAAAAATAAAATAAATTAAAATATACTTCAATCTATATTCTGAAACCATCAGTTCTTATTCTTGGGGTCCTTTGTAGTCATGGTAGATCAATGACAATATGAATTCTTCAGGGAGCCTCTAAAGCCAAGAACTCTTAACCTAGGATACATAAACTTGTTGCTTGAAAAATCTATATTTTGATAACTATTCAATATAATTGGTTTTCTTTGTAATATTGTGTATTATAAAAATGGATTTTTCAAAGAGTATTCTGAGAAAAAGTTCATAGGTTTCATCACAGTACCAAAGGACATCACAACACAAAAAAGTTAAGAACCTATTTTAAATTCTCTGTTCTTCTTGCTTACTGTGAATAATTAACTCCTTCTTTTGTTTTTGTTTAGTGATGGACCAAAAGCCAAATAAAATTTCTTTTTGATCTTTCTTAATTATTTTCTGCTCTCTAAGCTCTGAGAATACTACTTTGGTCAATGAAAATGCCAGAGCTGTTTTCTGATAACTGATGCTGGCAGATTAAGGGTTTGAAATTAAGAAGATGGCAGAGTAAGGACAGGGACTCCGCTGAGCTATCTCGAATTCCTCTCCAAACTATTTGAAAATAATGGCTCAAAATAAATTCTGGAGTGGTAGTACCAATAAAAGGGCAGGGTGAACCAATTTTCCTGTCCAGAACAACTTGGAAGGTTAGCAGTAAAGGTCTCTCTCCCTTGGGTGAGAGTGGAGCTCAGATCATGCCCCAACAAGCCTTGCAGGGGAGCCAAATTGTCATCAGTAGGTGATGGAGGTTTCCCAAGCTCTCAGCCCACAGATGGAAAGGGGTCAGAGGGAATTTTCAAGGGACCCGTTGCTGCCCCTCAATGCACAACTCTTCTGCATTGCCCAAATCTGTTTTCCAGAGTGAGGAGAAGTATTGGCTTAGTAACATATGTGGCCACAGGGGAAATAGAGATCCTAGACAGAAGTTCCAGAAAAGAGTGCTTGTCATCCAGACCAGAGCACTGATGAGAGCAGTGACCACACATCTCTTTAGATCATACTATCGTGAAAGAACCAAAACTAGCTCTGAAAAAGCAGCATAAAAAACCTGAAGCTTGCAACAGCACTTCCAGTCTGGGAACTGGGCCCAGTCTTAATATAATTAAATGTAAAAAACTAGACTGGGGGGGCGGCTAGGTGGCGCAGTGGATAGAGTACCGGCCCTGGAGTCAAGAGTACCTGAGTTCAAATCCGGCCTCAGACACTTAATAATTACCTAGTGGTGTGGCCTTGGGCAAGCCACTTAGCTCCATTGCCTTGCAAAAACTAAAAAACAAAAAAAAAAACTAACTAGACTGGAAAAAGGAACAAACCATCAAAAAAGAACCTGCCCATAGTAAGTTACTATGATGACAGGGAAGGTCAAAACAAACTCAGAAGACAACAAAATCAAAACCAGCTACATCCAAAGCCTCATAGAAAAATGTAAATTGGTTCCAGTCCTCCTGCCACCCCCCCCAAAAAAAAAGAATTTCTAGAAGAATGCTAAAAGGATTTTTAAAAATCAAAGAGAAAAAGGAAAAATTGGAAAAAGAAATGAGAACAAGGCAAGAAAATCTTAAAAAAACCAGAATAAGTGAAATGTCAAAAAGAGTATGAAATTCACTTAAGAGAAGAATTCCTTAAAAGTAGAATTGACCAAATAGAAAAGGATGTTCAAAAATTCACTGAAGAATTCCTTAGGGGCGGCTAGGTGGCGCAGTGGATAGATCACCAGCCTTCGAGTCAGGAGTACCTGGGTTCAAATCTGACCTCAGACACTTAATAATTACCTAGCCATGTGGTTTTGGGCAAGCCACTTAACTCCATTGCCTTGAAAAATCTAAAAAGGAAAAAAAAGAATTCCTTAAAAAAAGTAGAATTGGGGGGGGCAACTAGGTGGCACAGTGGATAGAGCACTGGCCCTGGAGTCAAGAGTATCTGAGTTCAAATCTGGCCTCAGACACTTAATAATTACCTAGCTGTGTGGTCTTGGGCAAGCCAACTTAACCCCATTTGCCTTGCAAAAACTAAGAAAAAAAAAAAGTAGAATTGGCCAAAAGGAAAAGGAAGTACAAAGACACACTGAAAAAAAATAATTCCTAGGGGCAGCTAGGTGGCGTAGTGGATAAAGCACCGGCCCTGGAGTCAGGAGAACCTGGGTTCAAATCTGGTCTCAGACACTTAATAATTACCTAGCTGTGTGGCCTTGTGCAAGCCACTTAACACCATTTGCCTTGCAAAGAAAAAAAACCTAAAAAAAAATAATAATAATTCCTGAAAATTAAGATTGGACAAATAGTCGAAGAACTCCATGAGACATCAAGAAAACAATAAAACAAAATCAAAGCATGACAAAATAGAAGTAAATGTCAAATATCTCATTGGAAAGGAAAAACTACTGACCTGAAATAGATCAAGGGGAGATAATTTAAGAATTAATGGATTACTGAAAGCGATGATCCCTAAAAAAGCCCAGATGGCATGCTTCAAATAATTATCAAAGAAAGCTATCCTTTTATTCTAGAACCATAGGGTAAAATAGAAATTGAAAGAATTTTCTAGTCAATTCCTGAAAGAGCTTCCAAGATGAAAATACCCAGGAATACTATAACTAAATTCCAGAGCTCTCAAGAAGAACATATTTGCAGAAAGAAATAGTCCAGATATCATGGGGTCAGGATAACACAAGATTTAGCAGCATCTAGATTAAAGGATGACAGGGCTTAGAATATAATATTCCCAAAGGCAAGGGAGCTAAGATAACAACCAAGGATCACCAAGCTAGCAAACCAAGTAAAATTCTTCATGGGAAAAAACATTGTACACCCTAACAGCAACATGAGGTTGATGATCAACCTTAATAGACTTGCTTAATCCATTAGTACAACAATTAGGAACATTTTTGGGATATCTGTGATGGAGAATACCATCTGTATCCAGAGAAAGAATTGTGGAGTTTGAACAAAGACCAAAGACTATTAGCTTTAATTAAAAAAAAAGTTATCTTTTTATGTAATTTTGCTATCTCTTATACTTTATTTTTTTTCCCTTAAAGATATGATCTCTCTCTCATCACATTCAACTTAGATCCTGCCTTTGGTGGGGGAAGGGAAGCAAGATTAGGGGGAAAATGTAAAATTCAAAATAAATAAATTAAATAACCCCATCTTAAATAAATTGAGCAAGCCATGAATGAATTCTCTAAGAAAAAAAATCACAAGCACCTAGATGAATTCACAAGTCAGTTCTACCTAAAAATTGAAAGAACAATTACTTTCAATATGTGAGAACATAGGCAAATTCCTTTTATGATGTTATTTATGGTATGATGTTGAAGAGTGAAAACAGAGAAAGAAAACTATAAACCAATATCTCTAATGAATATTGATATAAGAATTTTATTTTATTTTTCCTGTTACATGTTATAGAATGCTTTTCATCCACATGCATATTTATAAGTTCCACAAATTTTCTTTCACCCTCCTTTTCCAGCCCCTTCCCTTCAATAGTGAACAGTCTAGTGAACATTGTACTTGTAGTTTTGTGTTCAACATATTTACATAGCAAGGACATTGCAGCAATATATCACAAAAATTATACATGATGAACAGTTAAGATTTATGCTAGGGAAGCAGAACTGACTCAATACTAGGAAAACTATCAGTATTACTGACCATATCAGTAACAAAACCATCAGAAATCATGATTATCTCAGATGCAGAAAAAGCTTTGGACAAAATGTGCAATTTGTTCATATTAAAAACACTAGAAATCATAGTAATAAGTAGAATTTTCCTTAAAAAGAGTAGTCATCATCTAAAACTATCAACATGCATTATCTGTAATGAGGATAAGCTAAGAAGCTTTCCCCATAGGATCAAGGGTGAAGCAAGTATGCCCCCTATCACCACTATTATTCAATATTGAACTAGAAATGCTAGTTATGGGGGTGGCTAGGTGGCACAGTGGATAGAGCACCGACTCTGGAGTCAGGAGTACCTGAGTTCAAATCCGACCTCAGACACTCAATACTTACCTAGCTGTGTTGCCTTGGACAAGCCACTTAACCCCATTTGCCTTGCAAAAACTAAAAAATAAAAATGCTAGTTATAGCAATAAGAGAATAAAAAGGAATTGAAGGAATTAAAATAAGCAATGAATGGGGAAAGATGACTTATTCTGTAGATGATATGACTGGAGAATCCTAGAAAATCAACTAAAAAACTAGTTAAAATAATGGGTTTTTTTGTTTGTTTTGGGTTTTTTTTGGTTTTTTTTTTTAGTTTTTGCAAGGTTAAGTGGCTTGCCCAAGACCACACAGCTAGGTAAGTATTGAGTGTCTGAGGTCGGATTTGAACTCAGGTACTCCTGACTCCAGGGCCGGTGCTCTATCCATTGCGTCACCTAGCTGCCCCTAAAATAATAGTTTTAACAGAGTTGCAGCATATAAACACAGAAATGATCAGCATTTCCATATATTAGCAAGAAAATCCAACAGCAAGAGATAAAGAAATTCCATTTAAAAATCACTGTAGACAACATAAAATATTTGGGAGTCTGCCTGCCAAAACAAACTCAGGAATTATATGAACACAATTATAAAACACTTTTCACATAAAGTCAATTGGAAAAATAGTAATTGCTTATATAATAAAAATGACAATTCTAAATTAATTTTCTTATTCAATGCTATACCTTTCAAACTGCTGAAAAATTGTTTTATAAAACTAGAAAAAATAATAAAATTTATCTGTAAGAATACAAGGTCAAGAATAAAAGAGAATTAATGAAAAAAAAGATGCGAAGGTCTAGCCATATGAAATCTGTAAATAGTAATCATTAAAACAATCTGACTAGAAAGTATATAGAATAGTAGAATAGATGTACACAATACACTACAGTAAATGATCAAAGTAAAATAGTATTTGATAAACCCAAAGATCTAAGCTTTTGGGACAAAAACTGCCAGGAAAATTGGAAAACAGTTTATAGAAACTAGCTATAGACTAACAACTCATACCCTATACCAAGACAAAGTCAAAATAGGTACATAATTTAGACATAAAAGATGATACCATAAGCAGTTATTTTAAATGGAATGTGCCTATTTCACAGGGTTGTTATAAGTGCTTTATAAATGTTAAATTGATAAATATGAGTTGTTATTATTTAAGATCCCTTTCCCCTTTTACAGCATGGCATTCTTCATCTTCTTTTCCTATATTTCCTATATATACAAAAAAAGAAAGAAGTGATTGTTGAGAAATAGAGTTCTTTGATACTCTTCTCAAAATGGAAATTGAATGAAATAGCAGTCAAACCTCATGTCTTATAGCAGTAGGAGAGTAACAGTCTATTTGGGTAATTTACCCATTCCAGACATTGTCTAGGTGGCAAAATGAATTGATCTGAATTTCATCCATCTAGTGGAGAAAGGATGGACTTGGAGGCAGAAAATATGGGATTTTGTCTCCAATAGTGTGTGTGGCCATGGGTCAGTCACTGAGCCTCAGTTTCTTTATCTGCAAGATGGGAATAATCTTGACATCTCCTTGGGTTGCTGAAAGGAAAGCACTTTATAAACTCTAAAGGACTTCAGACATATCAATTGTTTTTTCCCACCTTACAGAGATTATCATATAACCAAAGGAGGAAGAGATTAAAAAACACCTACAGAACTGAGAATTAGGAAAGCATCTTAAGCTTCCTAGTGGGAGTATATTGGTGTCCAAAGGCTTTTTCTTAAAATCTGGCACTAACCCTACAGCATATCGTGAGTGGCATTCTTGGAAGGTAATGGTCTGCCTGGCTTTAACTCCAACATTTCTCTTCTTTCTCCTTCTTCTAGATCTTTGAAAGAATTCTGTTCATTTGGGCCATCCGACACCCTGCCAGTGGCTACGTGCAGGGAATTAATGACTTGGTCACTCCATTCTTTGTCGTCTTCCTCTCAGAATATGTGGGTAAGATGCACAAGTGCCAGCTGGAATAAGCATTTACTCTTTCTTTAACTCTTTCTATTTCTGAGATGCACAGTTCTGATGTCATTAGTATCTCTGTGTCACTGACAGCAAATGATGCCTCTGCCATTCAGGATTTTGCAAAGTTAAACCTATTTTAATACAAATGGCAAGAAATTCCTCTTTTGGGCTGGCTACACTGATCCCATCTAAGAAAACCTGCTTTTTTCAGGACATGAAAAAAAAACTCTGATATTAAGTATATTGTGTCTGCTATTTTGAGATTGCTTTTGAACATGTCTTGGGCAAAGACCTTCACTTGTGATTTTTCCATTTTAAGCTGCAGACATGTCTTCAGGTTTCTTTTTGCTTGAAGTACTTGAGGCTTGCTCATCAGTCCTTAGAAAGCAGCGTAGACCCTGAATGCTATATTGCTCCCAGTGGAAGAGATGGAAAATTTGAGGTCTGGAGACCAAGTTGCAGCATATTAGAGAGCATCATGGTAGTGATGTTAGCCCTGAAAGTACAAGGCTGACTGTCCAGGGCTCTAGAAATTAAGATAGTCCTGAAATCAGGACTTAAAAGAACTTGATTAGCTTCTACATCTCCTTTCTATGACCTTTAAGGAAGACTGTCTTCTTGCGACTCTGCATCTTTAAATATAATGACTACAGTGTGATAGTTGCATTTTCTTTGCCTTGTGCTATGAGGAGTACAACACTGAACAGGGAATCAGGGCATTTGGATTCTTTCTGTGACCATGGCGTTCACTGACCATGTGACCTTGCCCTATCTGAGGACTTGGAGTAGAGGATCTTTCTTTTTTATTTTAACTTTTTTTTTTTTTTGGTTTTTGCAAGGCAGTGGAGTTAAGTGACCTGCCCAAGGTCACAGTGCTAGGTAATTTTTAAGTGTCTGAGGTCAGATTTGAACTCAGGAGGAGTCCTGACTCAAGGACCAGTACTCTATCCACTGTGCCACCTAGCTTCCCCTAGAGGATCTTTCTTAGGTATCTTTCCCTGTGAGTCTTAAGCTGAATGCAAAGCAAACAACGTCAAACAGAATTAATGATTAGGATTTTGTATTAATGATGTGGATTGTGTGGATCAAATGAATTTTTTTTGTTTTAATCATTTGAGAAAACTTGAGGTTGATCATTAATATGTATTTTTTTATTTGAAAAATAGTCATATTGAATGTAATGGATAAATAAAGAGGCAGTATCTGCCCCTGCAAAATAATCCCAGACTAGGAGAATTTTTTTAAAGTAAAAGATCAGTTTAGGGGGGTGGCTCGGTGGCGTAGTGGATAAAGCACTAGCCCTGGAGTCAGGAGTACCTGGGTTCAAATCCGGTCTCAGATGCTTAATAATTACCTGGCTATGTGGCCTTGGGCAAGCCACTTAACCCCGTTTGCCTTGCAAAAAATCTAAAAAAAAAAAGATCAGTTTATACTTTGATATGAAGGAAGTTTTTTTTTAAGTCTGTTAAATGAGATCTCTTAGGTTTTATTGGGTGTAATAAGGAAAAGATTGAACTTGGAATGAGAGAAGACTAGTCTTTGAAATTCTGTTCTAACAATTAAAAGCCATAAAACTATCGGCATGTCACTTGACATCTCTTATCTCTATGGTCTTGCATGTGATAAAGAACTACATAAATATGAGTTGCTCTTATATAAGTCAACTAGAATAATTAATCTATTTGTCAGAATTTTTTGATTTCTTCTTATGGCTCTATCTCATTGCTTGATGTAGTGATTGTTTTCTGAAATAATACTCTAAGGATAGACTTCAGCATGTGTTGTAGCATTTTTCAAACCCCCATTTGAAGTTTGATTGCTCATGTAAATGCTTAGCATCATTATTAAACTTGTTGGCATAAGCAACTGAGGCTACTTAGATATTCATGCTCTTTGCTAGTACCCTATATCATCTGTTTCAAATTTCCTTATTCTGTGTACTTGCAGTAATTTTTAGTGGGCAATTGCTTCTTCCTGAATCACTACAATAGGGGCGGCTAGGTGGCATAGTGGATAAAGCACCAGCCTTGGAGTCAGGAGTACCTGGGTTCAAGTCCGGTTTCAGACACTTAATAATTACCTAGCTGTGTGGCCTTGGGCAAGCCACTTAACCCCATTTGCCTCGCAAAAAAAAAAAAAATAAAATCTACTTTGCTGATTCTTCATCTGAATCACTACAATAAAACCCTTTATTTCAAAGTATGCCTGGCTCCTTGTGAGAGTTGACTCTTATTTCCATAAATCTTTGCTAAACTAGTCTTTGAAAGTAGAACAAAACCAGCTGTCACCAAGGATTGATCTACTTTGTATGGATGACTAAACTCAGGACACTGGTACCTTGCATGAATATAGCACTTCCAAATTTTCAGAATTCTTTACCTTTGTTATCACATTTGAGCCTCACAGCTATCCTGTGATGAAAGATGAGGGATTTGAAGCATACCCAAGAGGTCACAGATTCAAGCCCAAGGCATCCTGACTTCAAGACTAGCATTCTGTGTCTTAGACCTGACTGCCCATCCTTGACAAAGTATGTCAAAGGTTGTTCTTAGCCTCACTAGACAGACCCACAGAGATGAAATGAAATCATGTTTGTAAAGTGCTGAGCCCTGTGCTCAGTATGCAGAAGGCACTTTATAAATCTTTATTTTCTTTCCTCTTCCTCACCCCCCATCCACCTGACTGGACAGTCTTTGTCCAGAGGCCCCAAGGACCTCTGTTTAAGGGCTCAACAGTCTCCCAGAATGGTAGTGAAAAGGCACTGGATTTGGAGTGAGGAGCTGGGTTCCCATCGAGCTCTGTTGCTTCCTTCTTGAGGAGGCCCCAGTGCCTTTCCTATCCTAAAATAGACATGTGGTGGGGACTGATATTGTTAACCTTGTTCTCATCTTCCACACCTAAACATTCATTCCCCAGCATTCACATACAGTGTCTGGCTTGTAGTCATTACTTAATATGTGTTTGTTGCCTTCCTTCCTGATATGAACCATAACCTCTCTACTTGTACTTTCGCCTTAGTTTTCTTGAGTATGGGCAGTTCTACAAACCTGGAAAGGTCTTCCAATAACCATGGGGCCATTATAGGAATCTGTCAGTGACCTCTCTGACCTCATCACCTCCACTCTTCTTGTTTCTCTTACCTTTGCTCTTAGGGATACCCAAGCTTGCTTCATGGTGTTATCATCTTGAGAGGTACATATCTTCTAAGAAAGTTTACAAATGACTCCCTTTCCAGGGCTAACACTTGGGCCAGCCTTTCAGCACCTGCTTGCTACTCCAGGACAACAAATTGGCAGAATAGGTAAAGTCCTTGGCCAATGACTAGTCAGTGGTAAAACCAGAACTAAATCTTAGTCTCCAGGCTTTTTGAGGAAATCATACCCATTAAGAAGTGGGTATTTCAATATAACATAAGTTCTGCAGTTTTAGTGTTGAGGGATTATTTTCTCTAATGCTTAGAGACATGACCTGTCAACTGAAGATTTAGCCAGGTAATCACTAACATCTCATCCACCTCTGACATCTACCTCCAATGAGGTGTATAAAAGGTGTCATTTGTATGTGATGGGAGCTGGCATTTCTTCAAAATGACCTCTGCTCTGCTAAATTGGTCTTAGCCTCAGTCTACACCAAAAGTTTTTCAGAATGCCTTCCTCTAGTGACCCTTCTATAGCACTTTAGGTTGACTATTCACTAAGACTTAGAAGCATGTAGGGGTCTAAGAAAAGTTCCCCAGCATCAGCCCTGCCACAAGCCCATCATCAGCTTTGGCAGCATCCCTCGTTGTCTGTGATATGTCGATGAACCAGTTGCATTCATTCCCCCTTAGTGCTCACAAGCCTTTTGTAACCACTCTTCAAAATCAAGACCACAAAGATCAATAGATGGACTTATGTCCCCCATGGCAGGCTTACTTACCTAGGGCTCCCTAGGGGCTCACAGTTTTGGAGACCAGGCAGAGAGAGCAGAGCATATAAATATATTTAAGAGCCATTGATCCAACTTTGGACCTCTTTAGGGACAAGTTATTTGATAAGGTGGCATAGTGAGAGGAAACCACAATGTACTTGTTTTTAAAAACTTCTATTTAAAAAACAACTTCAGAAAGGAAAAGAAGCAAGGCCTCTTTAAGAACACAATAAATCACACTTCATTCAAATCCTGGATCTTTGCATCTTTGCCCCTACATTTTCTTTGCAAATATTTATTGATGATGAAGAAAAAACATGCATCTGTTTCAGAGGGGACTTAATAAGATTATATACAAAATATTTTGACATAAATAGATGATGCTGGTATGTCATATTTTTAAGTAGTCACTGACTTAATTGGCTGTGTAACATTTTGTCTTGTGAGTAGACTGTTTCATTAGATTAAGGCAGACTTAGTCTGCCTTGTAGGAGAGTACCTTCTACCATTTGAATCAAGATTCTAATATCAAATTTAACTTTTTAATATTACTATCTAGGTTGACATCAGTTAGTTTTACATCTGCTCATAGATATTAGAGTTAGAACTGCCTCATTTTAAAGAAGAGGATCTTGTAGCCTAGAGTGACTTATCAAAGGTTTTCCTATTAATTAATGGTAGGAACAGAATTAGAACCTAGACCTGACTCCCAGAGCATTGCTCACTTAAATGCTCATATACTAAATGCTTTTTAATGAAGCTTAATATGAGACTACACATAATTGTAGGCAGCTGTGAAACCAAAGACAAACCAGCCTGGCTTGTAGCAATCAGAACCTATGAGCAAATATTTCATAGTGAGTCTGAAGTGGGCTCTCTGAAGTTAGCAGTTGGCAAATTAAGAAGATAGTCTATATGCAGAAAAAGACTTCTAGTCACCCATCCTGTTCATAACCCCGCAGTCATATGAGGGTAAATGTCATCATCAGTCAAGTCTGATAACCCACAGTGGATATTCAATAAATGTCCTCCATTAGTCAATATTTATTTAATAAAGGTAGGCTCCAAATCTAGCTCTGTTCTTTATCATGACTTCTTTGTCCAGGCAGCAAATGGTTCAGGTATTTATGTAAGACTCCTTCAAGGTTCTGAGAGAGAGTGATCCTGCATACCAATTGGACACATCATCCATAATGCGGGATGTTTGTAGTGACAGATAACTCTGTGTATGTCAGTCAGTTAATACAGATAGCAATTTGTAAGGATAGTATAAAATCAAAGTGCTGGAGAGGACTTTAGAAGTCATGTAATTCAATCCATTATTTGTAAAATGAGGGCATGTAGTCCAGAGAAAAGACTTGGCTTTCTATTATAAAACTTCAGTAAGAACTGGATCTGTTACTCTCATAACACTTGATGATACTTTATTTGTCTGTGTAGAAAATTAGTGATCATTCTCTTTTCCCTCCCAATTCTGTGTCCCCCTAATCCCCCTGCCCTCTTGGTTGCAGTCATTACTCCTTTGGAGAATGCCAGGGATGTATCTCTTGCACCTTGGTTTTCAAGCAATTTTCTTGAAGGATTGACTTCACTGTTTCTTACTATTACTGTTTTGATGGGGGATTAGAGTTCAACTGAGAAATAGTTCTTATCATGACTGGCTACTAGAGGGCACCAAAACACAACATTCTACTGCACTGTCAAGTCAGCCAAATTTCATTCTCCAATACTGAAATAGAAGCAGTTCCGCCCAGTTGTGATCAATGAGTTTTCCTTTATGCTCTTTTTTGGAGTAACCTTTTCATTGCTGTAATAATCTTTCCCCTCAAGATTCATGTTTCATACCTCTCTAATGCAAGTATTTAGTATTTCTTATTATAAGTCACCTAGCAGTTTAAAAGATTATTAAAGTACTTTTCTCATTATGAAACACTAAGTTTTTTCCTCTTCATTTTACAGATGAGAAAACAAGCTTAGCCAGGAGGAATGATTTGCTCAGGGTTACCTAGCTAAACTCAGAGGCCAACTTTAAACCTTTGTTTTGGCTGGATTCCCCCTCTTCCATTATAAATTTTGTGGACAAAGTGTATCTTATCTTTATCTCCTGTATCTAGTGCTGTGCTCTGCTTATCAGACTTTTTATAAGGATAAAATAAATAGTTGGTATTAATCATTATCTTTTCATTTTGACTTCTAACATGAGATGTTTTGTTAGAAGAGACTAACATTACTTATAAGTCATTTTTGGATTATATTATGTGAACAAATGAATGTTAAAACTGGTATTACCTTAATTTTGCTACATATGTTGAAGTGAATTAATATTTTCTCCTTGAATTTTTTATTTATTTTTTTCAGTATCACATGGTTATCAATTCAATAATTTACATCTACAAAATACTTTGCACATTATTTCATTGGCTGTTCAGTGCAACCCTGTTAAAGAGGTAATGAAAGTATTATTATTATTTACATTCTACAGAGGAGGAAATTAAAGCTGAAAGATCAAATGAAATTGCCTGTGATTACATTATCTAGTAAAAGGACAGGTCTTCTTACTTCTTGGCCAAAGTTTTTTGGTACTATATCAAGCTTCCTTTAAACTCCAAAAATCCTTGCTATTAATGGGATGCCCATGGTCTCTTGACATTACATAAGTTCTATTTTGAATTTTGAATTTAAAAAATTTTTCCCCTATTCTCCCTTCCTCCCCCCCCCCCCCGCCACAGAAGGCAGTCTGTTAGTTTTTCCATTGTTTCCATTGTATACATGACATTATATAAGTTCTAAAGCAGCACAAAGACTGTTGATCAGTTTGCTTTGCTCTCTATGTATAGTCAGCTCATCTACCTCTTTTCCAAGTCAAAGTTCTTTGATTCCACCCATCCCACTCTGGCAGTCTTCTTATTTCTGTCTGCTATTTCATCTTCCTGGAAAAAATCTAGGGAAAATTCCCCCAGCAGATGGTGTAGACCACCTCTGAAGAGTTTATAGGACACAGAGTGGAGTTGTCTAGGATGAAAAGAAATGGATGGATTGTGGTTTATATCATTGTGTTAGTATCCACATGAATAAGAGTATAGGTCCATATATAAAACACATAAATTAGAGATTTTATGATTGTTCTCCTTTTTTGAGATGAATTTCTCCCTGGTTTTATAAATAGTTTGTGATAACTGGTTTGTTCTTAAACATGGGTTTTATAATTGGTGTTATTTATGACTTTTTTGACTGTTAAGAAGTTTTGTAGGGCTCAGAAGATGCCGACAAGAGCGGATCGTGTCTTAGGCGCTCTCTCATAAAACTTATAAACTAAGGACTCTAACTAAATTTTTGAGAGACAGAACCCACAGAAGGACCCAGTGAAGCAGTTCTCCTACTCAAGGTAACCTGGAAAAGAGCAGAAAGGCTGTGCTCCCCAGGGTTGGAGGGGCGGCCTGCCAAAGGGGTGGCCCACCAGAGCGAAAGAACTTCAGCCTCTCAGAGGCAGCTCCAGGGCGCTGGGAGCCAAGGCTCACAGCAGTGGGCGAGTTTTCTGACCTACGCCCCCGGAGCACCGGGTACAACTTGGAGGAACTCGGTGGGGGGGGCCCTCTGCCAGAGGGAGCACATGAAGCCCAGCCCTCAGGGCACACAGCGAGCACCATAGCCAGGGCAGTCCAGATCCATGAAACAGAAGCAGGCAGAGCTGGTAAGCAGGAGCCCCCAGGGCATGAGCCCATTTAACCTAGAGAGGGGAGTGAAGAGAGACTCTGAGCTCTGCCTCTGGAACAGTATGCTGGGGTTCTGACCACATTCAGATCTTGATCGCAGTCTAGGTGCCCCCCATAGAACAGCAGAGCTCCCCACCACAGCCCCCTGGCAGAGGGAGTTGTATATGGTCATTCACAGACCAGGAGGGATGACAGAGACTCACACACTGAGGTCCTTGTGGGTCCCAAAAGCTCAGGAAGCACTCCCAGAACAGGCTTAGGCTGGGAAAATGAGCAAGCAGAGAAACAAGAAATATTGAGAAATTGAGAAATATTTTGCCTGTGAGTCCAAGAAGGATCAAAACACTCATTCTGAAGATGAGGAAGCTCCTGCATCTAAAGACTCCAAGAAAAACGGTAATTGGACTCAGGCTATGACCGAGCTCAAAAAAGACTTTGAAAATCAAATGAGGGAGTTAGAAGAAAAACTGGAAAAGAAATGAGAGAGATGCAGGAAAAACATGAAAATGAAGTCAGCAGCTTAGTCAAGGAAATCCAAGAAAATGCTGAAGAAAATAGCATGCTAAAAACCAGCTTAGGTCAAATGGATAAAACAGTTCAAAAAGTTATTGAGGAGAAGAATGCTTTAAAAAGCAGAATTGGCCAGATGGAAAAAGAGATAAGAAAGCTCTCTGAGGAAAACAAATCCTTCAGACAAAGAATAGAACTGGGGGAGATTGCTGAATTTAGGAGAAATCAGGACTCAATTCTTCAAAACCAAAAGAATGAAAAATTAGAAGAAAATGTGAAACATCTCATTGAAAAAAACAACTCATATGGAAAACAGATTTAGGAAAGGTAATTTAAAAATTATTTGAATACCTGAAAGTCATGATCAGGAAAAGAGCCTTGCCATCATTTTCAAAGAATTACTACAGGAAAATTGCCCTGATATCCTAGAAGCAGAGGGCAAAATAGAAATGGAGAGAATCCACAGATCCCCCTGAGAAAGAGACCCCAAAAAACCAACCCCTAAGAATATTATAGCCAAGTTCCAGAACTCCCAAGTCAAAGAGAAAATATTACAAGCAGCCAGAAGGACACAATTCAGATATCATAGAGTTACAGTCAGTATCTCACAGGACTTAGCAGCAACTACATTAAAAGCTCGTAGGGCTTGAAATATAATACACCAGAAGGCAAAAGAGCTTAGAATGCAACCGAGAATCAACTACCCAGCAAAACTGAATGTCCTCTTCCAGGGAAAAAGTTCGACTTTCAGTGAACCTGGGGAATTTCAAATGTTCCTGTTGGAATGGCCAGAGCTGAACAGAAGGTTTTATCTTCAGATACAGGACTCAGGTGAAGCATAGAGTTTGGAGGAGAAGGGGAAAATATGAGGGACTTGATGATGAACTGCATGTATTCCTGTAAAGAAAAATGACACTGATAATACTTATATGAACCTTCTCAATGAACAGAGCAGGTAAAGGAGCTTTTATAGATGAAGCACAGGAGAAAGATAAATTTGAAGATAAAATATGGTGTAAAAAATGGAGTCAATAGAAAAAAAGGGAAATGTAATGGGAGAAAGATATTTCATATAATAAGATTTTTCTTTATTAGAATGAGCTATTGCAATATATGGAAGGTGAGAGGGGAATGAGGGAAACTTTGCTCTCATCAGAGGTGGCTAGGAGAGGAAACAGCATATATACTCAATGGGGTATAGACATCTGGAGTAAGAAGGAGGGGAGGGGACAGGGGGAAGGGGTGAGGATGTGAATGGAGGAGAGGATGGACCATGGGGGGAGAGGTCAGATATAACACATTTTCTTTTTTACTTTTTACTTCTTGCAAGGGGCTAAAATTGGATGGCCTGTCCAGGACCATAGGGTCAGGTGGATGTTGGGCCTAAGGGGTGGTAGGGGGCCTCAGGGCCTCTTGGCCCCAGGACCAGGGATCTGTCTGCTGATCCACTCAGCTACCCCACAGCAGAGTCAGAATGAAAGGAGAGAGAAATAGTACATGGTAGTAGAGAAATATGAAAGGAGGGAGTTACGATCAGCAATGGCAACGGCAGAAAATATGGAAGTAACTTTTGTGATGGACTTATCATAAAGAATGTGATCCACCTACAACAGAGTTGGTGGTGTTGGAACACAGACTGAAGCACATTTTTTATTATTATTATTATTTGGGGGGGTGCAGGGCAAATGGGGCTAGGTAGCCTGCCTGGGGCTGTATAGCAGGGTGATCTTTGGGTATCTGAGGCTGGATTTGGACCCGGGTGCTCCTGACTCAAGGGCCAGTACTCTGCCACCCAGCTGCCCCTACTATTATTACTATTTTAGGTCTTTTTTCTTCTTTTTTTGTTTTTTTGCAGGGCAGTGGGGTTGGGGTGGCTTGCATGTCACATAGCTGGGTGATTATTGGGTGTACGGGGCCAGATATCAGCTCTGGTGCTCCTGGCTCCAGGGCTGGTGCTCTGTCCACTGTGCTACCTGGCCATACCTACAGTTATTACTATTATTTTTTTTAATTTTAATTTTAATTTTTTTCTCTCCCCTTTACTTTATCATGCATGCGGGTCTGTATTTTTATGGGGGTTATTTTGTTTACTCTTAAAATGAATATTTTATTAATGTATAAAAATATTGTTTGTACAAAATGAGAATAAATAAATATTAAATTAAAAGAAAAAAAAGTTTTGTAGGGGCAACTAGGTGGCAGGGGCAGCTAGGTGGCGCAGTGGACAGAGCACCGGCCCTGGAGTCAGGAATACCTGAGTTCAAATCTGACCTCAGACACTTAATAATTACCTAGTTGTGTGGCCTTGGACAAGCCACTTAACCCCATTACCTTGCAAAAACTAAAAAAACAAACAAACAAGTTTTGTGTATTCCAAATTGGCAGTCTAACCCAGAGCACTTCATTCTCCCCCTAACCAAATCACCTCTTACATCTGTTTACAAGTAGTAGTCTATGACATAATCTGAGGGAAATGAACTACATTATTGAGCAGCTCTATCATAGATTAGTTGTGTAACTTTAGGCTAGTCACTTAATTCTTTTGAATTGTTTACTTATCTATAAAGTGAGAATAATAGGGGTGGCTAGTTGACACAGTGGCTAGAGTACCAGCCTTGGAGTCAGGAGGACCTGAGTTCAAATCTGTCCTCAGACACTTAATAATTACCTGTTGTCACTTAACCCCAATTGCTCCACAAAATAACTAAAAAAAGCAATAAGTATTTTTGCCTTCCTGGGTACAATTGACAAATGGATTAATCAGAAGAATGTATGTGAAAACCTTTTGTTAATGGCAAATAAATGAATTAACTATAATATCTTCATTGCATTATGGTTACATCCTTAATGACAAGTAATTTTGGAAAGAAGCACAGATGCTTGTCTTATTCCTTTGAAAAACTGTATGTTAATATAATATACTGATAATTAGCATACTATATAGATAATGTAGGCCTTTTCCTAGACAGGCTTATACAGTCCAGTAAATAGAACACCAAAGAAACACATAATAATGATGGTATTTATGTTATTATCATGTATCAAGAGAATGAATCCTTTTAATTGGATCCTGTTATTGGTGTATTGCTGTACTTATTTTTTGATGATAAAGGAAGGGTACCATTCACTCAGTGATGAACATTCTCACTCCTGTCATTCCTTTCACATTCCACAGTGGCTCTAGCATCACCATTTCCTCATTCCCATCCCCCTAACCTTTCCACTCCAAAGTTTCATCCTAATTAAATGCAATCATTCTGCTGTGCCCCCTGGAAATGCCTGCTCCATGGATAACAACATTTTAAATCTTTTCCTCTCCCTCTTCCATCTTCTAGCTCTTACTGAAACGTGGCTTTTCCCTGATAACTCAGCCTCTCTGGCCACACTGTCCAGTATTGGCTAAACCTTCACTCATGCCCCTTGGCTTGCTAGATATGGGTGAGGGGTGGAATACTCTGTGCTCCCCATTGCCACTTCCAGGTTTCCTCCTTCCTCCATCACTCAGTAATCTTTCTTTCTTTGACATTCATCTTTTTCATATCTGCTATCTTGTCAGAATCCTGGTAGCTATTATCTACACACCTCCAGGTCACTTTCTATCCATCCTCAATAAGTTTAGTTACCTGGTTTATAATTTTTCTCTCCTTGCCAGTTCCTGCATTTATACCAGGGAACTAAACCAAACATTGACTTTTGTTTAAGTATGCTAACCATTCAGTTCCTCAACCTGCTCGGTTCCTATGGACTATTCCTCTACTCCATTTCAGTAACACACAGAGATGGTCATACCTTCAATCTTGATATCAGCCACAAATATATCACGTCTATATTTAAGAATTCTGAAATTCCCTTCTCCAACCTTTATCAGTTTACTTTTCACCTCTTCCTCTGCCTTCCTTTACATAACTTTACTCTTCAACTGGACTATGACCTTTAATTCCTTGACCCCTCAATTCTTTCTCAAACAGTCTCTCTTACACTAGCCATTCTTTACTCTTTTCCCCATCTTGACCCCTTGGTTAATCAGTTCATCTGCCATCCTCTCTTGAATCCCTAGCCCCCTTATCATACTGCCGATTGCATCTTGTTAAGCCTTAGATCATACCCACCATTTATTGTCTTTGTACCTACACCTATACTGCTAAATGAAGGTGAAGAAAGTCACAACTACTATGACTGGATCAACTATAAACTTATGTTATATAATGTCAACCCAACCCTCATTACTACTAGGTAATCCTGTTCAATCTTCCTTATCATCTCATTCTCCCACTCTTCACAGCAGCTCTTCCAAAACTTTTTATCCTTTATCAACCCCCCCCCATGGCTCCCCTTTCATATGAGAACCATCCCTCATATTTTTACAGGAAAAAATGAGACCATTCACTGTGAACTTCCTCTTCCTCATCTCTCATTTTTCAGATACCTTCTGCTACTCTTTGCTTTTTCACCTCCTCTTTTATGATGAAAGTTTTATTTATTCTATCCTATCTTTTCCAACATATATTGCCCCCTCTGTCATCCCCATTATTTTATTTTTTTCAGCCTTTCTCTCTCTACTGATTCAGTTCTTACTGCCTATAAACATTCCCATGTTTCCCTGTCTAAAAAAATTCTTACTTGATTCTTCTATCCCTGCTAGCTATTATCATCCTGTAGCTCTTCTGCCCTTTGTAACTAAATTCCTCCAAAAGGCCATCTACAATAGGTGATTGCACTTTTCTCTCCTCTCAATCTTTATAATCTATCTTCTGATTTTAATCATTCCACCACAACGTTCTCTCCACCATTATTAATAACCTCAGTTGCCATTTTCAGAGACCTTCTCCCAGTCCTCATTCTCCTTGACCTCCCTGTTGCTTTTGACACTGGTGAGCACCCTCCCCTCCATGTACTCTCTTCTCTCTGGTTTTCGGGACACAACTCTTTTCTAGTTTTCTTCCTACCTATCAGACCACTCTTCTCTCTCCTTTGCTGGGTCTTCTTCCAGATCATATCTATGCAATTGGGCAGAAGTCCTGGACCCTTTTCTCTTTTTCCTCTTTTCACTTGGTAATCTCAACAGTTCCCATGGGTTAAGTTATCATCTCTATGCCAGTGATTCTCAAATTTGTCTATCTTCCCCCCCAATCTCTTCAGATTTCTTTCAGACTTCTCCAACTGCCTTTTAGAATCTCAAATTGGATATTCAGTAGACATCTTAAATGTAATATGGTCAAAGCAGAATTCATCTTTCTCCGTAAACCTTTCCCCTCCTACCTTCCCTCTTCCTTTAGAAGGTAATACCTTCTGGGGGCATCATGGAGTCAGGAGGACCTGAGTTCAAATCCAGCCTCAGGTACTTAATAATTACCCAGCTATATGACCTTGGGTAAGTCACTCTTAACTCCATTGCCTTAAATAAATAAAATTAAAAAAAAGAAATATGGGATTATGAGAGGAGAGGGGGGAACTGTGGGAAAGGGGGAGCTATGGATGTGCAATAATTAGGGGGTGCATCATGTTCTATTGGATACTCCACTCTGATCATAAAGCACTCTTTTACTGCAAAAAAAAAAAATAATAATTAGGGGGTGCAATGAGGCTGTGATCTAGAATGGTCCCAGAATCATAGAATTGAAGTTGACAAGTAGGCCAATCCATACATAAATGGAGTCCATTATTTTGCAAAAAAAGATGACAATACACTCCTCCCAGGCCCTTGGTTGACATCCCACTATCTCTCAGCCCCCACCCCCCAATCCCAGCTGCTGCCAAGGCTTGCAGCTTTCACCCTTCTCAACTCTGAGTTGGCTACCACTCTGGAATAGGCCCTCATCACCTCTGGATTATTGCATAGCCTGCAGGTGGATCTGCTTGCCTCCAGTCTGTCCCCACTCCAATCCATCCTCCATTTACTCACTAAAGCATTGGTCCAATCACCCATACTCTACTGATTTCCTAAGGTTTCCTGAAGCAAATACAAAATGTTCTTTTGGGCATTCAAACCCCTTCCCACTTTTCCCTTCTTCTTACCCCTTGCACCTTAGACATAAAGGCTTTGATCCAGTGTCATTGGCCTCCTGACTATTCCATGAATAAGCTAATCCATCTCTTGGAATTCTCTCTGGATACCCCCATGCCTAAAATGCTCTCCCTCACATCCCTAGCTTCCTTTAAGTTTCAACTAAAATTCCTACTTTTACAGGGAACCCTCCCCAGTGCTGCTTCATTTCAGTGCCTTCCCTCTCTTGATGATTTCCTATTTATCTTATGTGTAGCTTGCTTTGTATGTGTTTGTTTTCAGGTAGTCTCTTCTATTAGATTGTAAGCTCCTTAAGGGAAGGAATTGTCTTTTGCCTCTAAGCACAGAGCATAGTAAGCACTTTGGAAAGTTTATTGATTAATTGATTGGCTTAGAGAGACTAGGCAAATAGAGGGATACTTAATTCCTTATCTACCAGCCTAGCATTTTGGATTATAGTCTTGAGACTGGGAGACATACTAGATAGGGTCTCTGCCAGGAAATGCTACTGCTATTTCAGCTAATTGGTGATCTCAGCTGGGGTGTTGAGCTCAGCTTCTTAAAGCTGATATCTTGATGATAGTAGAGCCTGGGGAGGGGTGGGGGAGCATAGGAGTACAGCACCTGCTGTTTAGCATCCCACCTTCCTACTAGGTAGATAGAATGATTGACAGAAAGAAAGTAGAGTCAAGTAGAGTTCCTTTTTTTATGACCAAGGAAGAATTTATAATTTGGAGAGCTGCAGAAACGGACATCACACAGCTTTCAAGCCTAGGATATGTCAGCTTTATTTAATAACATTCATTCAGCATCTGCTTATAGGTGTCATGTGGGTGAGGTGGAAAGTTGAAATCAAATACAATCCCTGCCCTGTGGAATTTAGTTTAGAAGGGGGATATGATGTATACAAATAATTATAACAAAATATACAAATCTGTGAGAGAGAGTTACAAATAACCCATTCTGTCTATTTACTAGATAGACAGTGTGCTAAAAAACACTGGGGATATGGAGTCAGTCAAACACAGTCTTTACCCTCAAGGAGCTCACATTCCAATGGATGAGATACCATGCAGATAATTATGTCTGTCCAATATAAATACAGTATGGATTTCAGAGAGATGGGGTGGGTGGGACCTGGAAAGGCTTTTTTTTTTTTTGATAAGGTAATGGAGTTAAATGGCTTGCCCAAGGCCACACAGCTAGGTAATTATAAAGTGTCTGTGGCTGGATTTGAACTCAGGTACTCCTGACTCCAGGGTTGGTGCTCTATCCACTGCACCACCTAGCCACCCCATGGAAAGGCTTCTTGAAGAAGGTAATGAAAGCCAGGAGTCAGAGGTGAAGAGAACAAACCTTTTTGGCATATGAAATAGTGCCCATGCACCGGTCTGGGAAGTGGGGTACCATGTGAGAACAACAGCAAGCAGGTCAGTGAATCTAGATCATAGGGTACCTGGAGGGAAGAAAAGGTAAGAGGTGAAGATTGTGAAGGATTTTAAAAAGCAGAGGATTTTATCATTGATTCAGGAAGGAACAGGGATCTGCTGCATTTACTGACCAGGGACCATTATTGCTGTCAGACCCACCCCTAGAGGAACTTGTAGGGATTGTATACATTTTAGGGCTAGAATTTATTTTCCTCAGTAAAATTGATTAGCTAGAAATGGCATACCTATAGCAACTCCAGGGCCAGTTCAGCTGCTAGAGTTTGCTTATTTGTAGAAAACCTTGACTCATAAAGCAGGCATGACAGGCGTGCAGCCTCCCTGGCTCTGGGTTCCTGCTAGTTTGCTCATAGCTCCATCCTGGCTGCCCTGGACTGGAACAGCAGCCAGATAGCATCAGCCTTCATTTGAGAAGCTGGTTGTTGGCATCCTTTCTTCCCCTTTTGGCTTCAGCCATGTCTAGAATAGCCCACTCTTCTTGTGGGACTTTCAATGATCCTTCTGAACAGATTGTTTATGCAGAGTGAACCACTTCAGAGAGCCTTTGGTTCTTTTTTCCCTGTTGTTATTTGCCAGAGTCCTCAGCTTCACAGAATCTCCAGTTGCCTGCAGGCAGAAGAATGAAATGATGCTCTCCCTTCTTGTGGTATGACATGCTGGCAAGTCAGCATTTACTTGTGAGAGAGGTTCTGGGTGCTAGGCCAGGCCCAGGCCCTATGGTTATAGGGCAGGTGCATCAAAAAACAGGGATATCTTGAACCAGATCTGGGGAGATATAATTGGGCCCAGTCTGCCCACCAGGAGGGGTCTCTCACTGGTAGTCTTCTCTTAGATGACTTGGGCTCTGAAAAAGCATCAGAGCTTGACAAGCACATGTTCTTCAGATTCTTTCACTGATGGCCAAGGAGCTGAAAGGCAGGACTTTGGCATGTATTCCCATCATTCAAGTCAATTCAACATTTGTTGAACACTTTCTTCTGTGAGCAAAGTTCTGTGTCTGGGGGCAGGGTCTGCCTTTGTGGAGGTGTGAGCAGTCACATATTGTGCCTGATTCTAGGGCTACAAAGACAAAATGGTCCTGCCTCAAGGAAGCTTACGTTCTAGTGAGGAAGTTGAGATGTTTTTTTGGGTTTTTTGTTTGGAGTCAGAGGTGCATTGCAAGGCAATGGGGTTAAGTGGCTTGCCCAAGGCCACACAGCTAGGTAATTATTAAGTGTCTGAGACCGGATTTGAACCCAGGTACTCCTGATTCCAGGGCTGTGCTCTATCCACTGTGTCACCTAGCTGCCCCCTAGGGAGTTGAGATGTAAATAGATAGCTGTTAGTCAAACACATACAGCTTAAATATGATCAGGAATCATCTCTTGTAGAAATTGAATCTGGGGGCAGCTAGGTGGCACAGTGGATAACGCCACCAGCCCTGGAGTCAGGAGTACCTGGGTTCAAATCCGGTCTCAGACACTTAATAATTACCTAGCTGTGTGGCCTTGGGCAAGCCACTTAACCCCATTTGCCTTGCAAAAATCTAAAAACAAAAAAATAAATAAAAATAAAATGCGACATGGAAGATTTTATATTTGACTCCATTGTTTATCAAATAGGAGGGAGGAGTGATGTGATCTGACCTATATTTTAGGAAAATAATTTTGGCAACTGTATATAAAAGATGGATTGAAATGGGGAGAGACCTGAGGCAGAGAAACAAATTATGCTGTTGTGGTAGTCTAGGTCAAAGGTGATGACTTTAGATGCCATTAGATGAAGATGAAGGAAAGTGAGGAGTTGAGGATGACACCAATGTCAACAACCTGGTGGTCTGAAAAGATGGTCATGCTTTCAAGAGAAAAAGATAATTTTGGAAGGATTAGGGTTTGAGGAAAAGAGAATGAGGTCTGTTTGATCTGCAGTGAGTTTGAGGAGCTTATGGGACATCAAGTTAGAAATGTCTTAAAATTAGTTCATGATACATTCTGAAGGGGCAGCTAGGTTGCACCAGCCCTGGAGTCCAGAGGACCTGAGTTCAAATCCGGATTCAGACACTTACTAATTACCTAGCTAGATGACTTTGGGTGAGTCACTTAACCCCATTGCCTTAAATAAATTAAAAAATATATATAAAAGTAACTGAGTCTACCTTCCAAGGCAAACTTGGAAACCACACAATACATTCTGAAGCATAGGTGAAAAACTAGAGTTGGATATATAAATTTTAGGAGTCAGCTCCATTGAGGTGATTGAATCCATGGAAATTGATGAAGTAAACAAGTGAAAGTAGAGTGTAAAGAGTGCCCAGGGGACAGATCCTTGAGGAATATCCCTAGTCAGGTGATATGATATGGCTGGTAAACCAGCCAAGGTGTCTAAGAAGAAATAGACTGATAGGAAAAGAACCAAGAGAAAACAATGTTCAGCAGTGTCTAATGTTGCAGGAGAGGTTATGAAGAATGAAGACTGACAATCACAGAAAGAGCAGATTGAATTGAGTAGAGATCAGAAACCAGATTTTAGATCTAGAGCCTTAAGGAACAAGTGAGACTGGGGAAGGAGAGGCAATGGGTCTTTTAACCTTTACACAAAGAATTAAATATTATATAATTTGAGTAGGGAGAGGGATCTAATAACCAAGAGAATTAGGAAAAGTTTCAGATAGGTTTAGACCTAAATGAACCTTATATGAAGCTAAGGATCCTAAGTCATGGCAGTGAAAAGGGAATATGTTCCAACTCTGGGAGACATTATAGAGGGTTGACTAGAGAAGGAAAAATTACCTTGAATCATACTTTACTATATTTGAAAGTCTGTAAGATCTCCATTTATCCTTTTGCACAATTACATTTTATTATTTACTTTTACTATCTTATGTCAACAGAGATGTAATTGACCTTCCAAGAAGAGGAGTAGTAGAAAAGTGTGAGTTTGTGGACAGATCAGTGTATCTTTAACTAAGTAGCACCCAATACATTAGACCTCTAGCCATTGACTAAATCTTCAGAGGAAGATTTATGGGGAAACATGAAGGAGAATTGCAAAGGAGAAAGGATGTAAGGTATTTTTATTTCCTTTGGAATAGGAACAGCTTTCACCAACAAAATCATGAACTATACTTGGCCTTGTTAGTGATCTGAATTGACCTAATTTGCTTCTGAGTGGTGAAAAGTAACCTTTGTAGGGGCGGCTGGGTTTCGTAGTGCACCGACCCTGGAGTTGGGAGTACCTGAGTTCGAATCTGGCCTCAGACACATAATAATTACCCAGCTGTGTGGCCTTGGGCAAGCCACTTAACCCCATTTGCCTTGCTAAAAAAAAAACTATTAAAAAAATAAAAAGGAAAGTAACCCTTGTGACTCTGAACCCAGGGCTCTGTTCAGAGATCTCTCTATAAATAAGAGTTTTCCAGCATCACCACTGGTTTAATCCACTCTAGAGATCCTTCTTAGAGTCTTCAGAATTTAGAGCTGTAAGGGTCCTTAAGATTCATAAAATTAACAACTATTAAACTAGGAAAAAAGAAATAACTAGTACCAATGATATTTTGTGAGAATTAGCCTGTTTTTATAATGGCTTGGATGCATCTCAAGTATTCTGTGTGAGTGTGTACGCAGAATCAGTTGGAGATAATCAAAAGAAAGGCACTAGAATTAATGAGGACCAGAGATGACTTAATGAGGATCAGAGATGACTTCCTATAGAAAGTGAAATTTTAACTAGGACTAGATAAATTGGAATGGGGGGGGGGGGAGCACATGCATGAGAGCACACTAACAATTAGAGGGATCAGAAGATAGTTTTGTATAAGTGGCATCATCTTTACTAAATTTGTTAAGAGGTAAATTAAGAGTAGGGAATAAACATTAATATTGTGCCCGCTATTTGCCAGAACTGGTTCTAAGCACTTTACCTTCATGATAGCTTTATGAGATAGATGCTGTCATATCTTCACAGTTGAGGAAACTGCAGCAAACAGAAGTTTAAGTGACTTGACCAGGGTCAAGCTTGGCCAGCTAGTAAGTATCTGAGGTTGGATTTGAACTCAGTTTTTCTTAAGTCTGGCCTTCTATCCATTATTTTATCTGACTGAATCAACAGCATTTCTGCAAACTGTAAATTCAATATGAAGCAACAATTTAGTATGGCAGCCAAGAAAGCTGATCCTAGGGTATTCCTCTCTTGGCACCACATTGTAGGAAGGATATTGATAAACTGAGCTATCCAGAAGAAGGGAACTAGAATGTCAAAAATCCTTGAGCTCATGCTTGTGAGAACTGTTTGAAGAAACCCAGGGACTTGTGTTCTTGACCCAGATAGAAATTTTTAGAGTCAAATTTGGCTACTGGAAAGAAAAACTTCAAACAATCAGAATTTTTTGAGACTAGAGTAGACTGTTTTAGGAGTTAATGGCTTGCCTTAATTAGAGACTTGTAAGTAAAATAATAACAATATCTAACAGATTTACATAGCTCTTAAAGATTTATACTCTGATTTATTTGCTTCTTTCTCAGCTAAAATTTCACCTTATGCAAAATGCCTTTTCTATTCCCCTAATTGCCAGAGAAGAAAGAATGAATTCCAGGCTTGGGGAAGAACAGCCTTTGCAAAAGGAGAGAGACCAAAGATGGAGTGGAGTTTCAGGAATGGCCTCTAAGATAGTTTGTCTATAAATTAGAAAGGAGTAATCCAAAATAAGTTAGCAAAAGTAGGTAGGAGGTTATAATGGAACATTTTTCTCCCACATGGATACTAGAAAAGTTCTAAACAGGACATCAGATGAAATAGAAAGAGAAGCAACCATATACTCTTCTATCCATACCAGACCTGCAAAAATAGAAAATGAGATGCCTTTGAACACTGGGAAAGGTCCCAGCATAATCTCAGGCAAACCCACTGAATCCAGCAGCACTCAGATTGGCATGATCTGGGAATACAAACTCCTCAGTGTTTTATGTATAGATACATCAAGAAAGGTAGAAACCAATAGCAGGAATCCCAGAATTTAATTACAGGACCGGATCCGCCCGCCCAATAGTGTTGGAAGAGATGGTGTCTGGCTCTAAAACAAAAACTGAAGCTTGAAATATGAATAAGCAGAATAAAACACTAGACAAAATGAGAAAATATATAATACAGGTTAAGAGATGCCCAGAACAAAAGAGTAACTTCAAACAACTGCAGTTCATACTTCAGAGGAAGGAAATAGTTTGGCCACAAGAGCTATAGAGTTATCTGGAAGAAGGGAAGCAAAAAGTTTTTTTTTTGTTTTCAGTTTTAGAAAGGTTTTATTTATTTTGAGTTTTACAATTCCCCCCCCCCCCAATCTTGATTCCCTCCCCCCCACCCCCATAGAAGGCAGTTTGCTAGTCTTTACATCATTCCCATAGTATGCATTGTTCTAAATTGAATGTAATGAGAAGGAAGAAACATAGTGTGAGATATGGCAGAATTATATAATAAGACAACATATTTTTTAAATTAAAGGTAATAGTCCTTGGTCTTTGTTCAAACTCCACAATTCTTTCTCAGGATACAGATGGCATTCTCTATCACAGATACCCCAAAAGAAGCAAAAAGTTTTAAAAAAAAAGAAAGAAGAGATAAGGGGGCAAATTGGAAGAAATAAATAGCTTAGCAAAGAAAGGAGAAAATTTTGCCCAAGTAAAACCTGGGTAATCTGAATAATAGAGTGAAACAGAGTTCAATGATTTTACAAAAACAATTGCCTCAGTTTTTAGTTGGTTCTCTAATATTTTCCAAAGAAACCATAATATGTTAGCAAACAGGAATAATTGTTCCTTCCTTTGCCATTATTTGTTCCCTTAATTTTTCTTATTTTATTACCACAGCTAGTGTTTTTAATACTTTGCAAAATGATAATGCTGACTTTGGGCAGCTTTACTTCTCTCCTGATCTTTTTAGAAAAGCTTCTAATATTTCTCCATCATAAATAATGTTGACTCCTAAGCTTTTGATAAATGTTTTAGATCATTTTAAAAGCCTTTTTTTACTTTCTGTCCTTTTAGCATATTTTAAGTGTAAGTGAATGCTGTATTTTAGCAGAGGACTTTAATCCATCTGCTGATGTAAACGTGAGTTTACTTTTATTTGTTATGCTAATTGCTTTTTGTTGATGAAATATCTTTTCCTTCAGCTTAGTTCAATTTAGCAGTAACATTATTGGATATTTTAATGCAAATTTTTTGCCAATTTTTTCCATCAATATTAATTAGTATAATTCCTCTCTGTTATCCTTAGAAATCAAGATCATATTTGTTTCATTGAAAGAAGTTAGTAAAGCATATCTTCTTATTCAATTAAAAACTTCTTAAAATTAATTATTTAAAATTAATAACCATTTTTTCGCCCTCCACCCTTCCCATTCTCCATTGCCATAAAGAAATGAGGAATTGGGGGCGGGGAGAAAGAGGAGGGAACAAAACCCTTATAACAAATATACATGGACAAACCTTAAATATTTTCTAGAGCAAATTACTCATAGAAGCAATATGTACTGCTAGGATTGTTTATTTTTAAAGTATTTGATAGAATTCAATTGTAAATTCATTCATCCCTAGAGAGTTTTTTGTGGGAATGATAATGACTTCCTCAGTTTCTTTTTTTACTTTAAAAATTTTTTTTATTATTTTACATATTGTAGATATTTATTCATTTCCTTTAGATTTTTCGGTTTTTTCCATAAGTGGCACTGTATTTTATTGTTTAGTGTTGTAGTTTCTAAAAATTTCTTAATTTCTTCTGTTGTAAATCTTTTTCACTATATTATACTGCCTCTTATTAGATCAAACAAATTACCTATGATAAACCATTAGCATTATAGTATTTAGAGTTCTCTTTCATTGTCAGAATTAACCAAATTTGTGTTAATATTTCCTCCTGACCCATTTTTTGTTTAATTTATAAATATTCAGTTCTGTTTATCTTTAATTTTTCATAATCTTGTCTTTCGCTTTTATTTTAGGATCCTTGGGAAACTGTGATATGGTACACAATGTGTTAGACTTGTAGCTTAGAAGATCTTTGTTGAAATACTGACTTTGACACTTAACACTCTCTGCTTTAGATGTGTTTTTTATCAGCTATAAATAATAGTTTTGTTTTTTAATCCATTCTGCAATTTACTTTCCTTCTATTAGTGAATTTGACCCTTGACATTTCAAGGGTATAATTGTTGATTTGGTTTTCCTATAAACCTTAGGCATCATAACTTTTTATTTTGGTTTTAATTGTTCAGCATTAGTCATAGTATAAATATTCATATATCACTCCTGACCTCATCAAACATGGTTGAAACTTTTTTACTTTACTCTGACAGTTCAGTCTTAAACAGACCCTATTCTTCTCCATGATGTCTGTCATTTGGGGTATTTAATTTAAAGCAAAATTATTTTACAATTCCCCTTACTCATTCCCATCAGAACTCTAGATAATCAAGTACTTTGTGTTCTCTTTTCAAGGGATCTGGCTTTTAAAATCCTAGCCATTTTTTAAAATGATTTTACACAGTTGTTTAATAAATGCTCTTGACTTCCCTATTACATTTAAAATCAAATCATCTTTTATTATTGTATTCAGGTCTAGATTATCTAGTTTAAATTTCATTTGTTTGATCCATTTGTATATCAGAGCCTCTGCCTAGTTCTGGAAAGGATTAAAGTCTGTGACCTCCTGGAGATCTATCTTTTTTCTATAATGGAATAGCCTCGGTTTTGCGAGATAATTAATCTTGGAGTGCAGACTCTTTTCTTATAGTATATCTCTTTTCAAGTCTTTCATTTTTTTTTTAGTAGTACATCTCTTTTCAATCTTTTTGATTTCTTGTCCTCATTCCATAGACTTTTGTCATTTGAATAGTGCTTCTTGAAATAAAAACTGCTTGGAAAACTCACAAATCTGTGAAATACTGGAAATTGTCAAGATAATTTTTTCAGTGTCAAATTTTATGCTTTTCTTTGTCAGCAACCTATGGATTCTATAAATTTTTTTGCCCTTAGTTCTCTTTTTTCAGTACTTGTAAGAAGTTTTCTGGTATAATGTTTTAGAGTATTCTTTTGTTCCTTCTTCCTTCTCTATAATTTTTCTTTCTTTTTGAACCACTTCTATATTATTGAGTTTTTTTACCATCTTTTATTAATTCTCTTGTTCATCTTGCTAAATTCTTCCTTCATCTATCTTATTTCTTATATTATACATGCCCCATCTTCCTTTTTATCTCTCAGTTGTGATATTAAATTATTTTAGAGGTTCTTGCAATAAGTTTATTCTCTTTTCTAGCAGAAAATTAATTATTATAATTTTATTCTTCCTTGATGCATACTTGTCCTAGCTTTTCCATACCACATAACATTTATTCATTGTTTTGGCAGCTATTTTCTGCTTATTCATTTTTTCAATTCTTGCTGTTAATTTTCCTGTAGACATTTCTTTCCTTTTGCTTTTATTCTCTTTTACTTTATTTGATACATTTGTTTTTATTTTGATGAGGTTTAGGGGAGCTGGTCTTAGGCATGACCACTTTTTCCACTTCATTTAGATGCCTAAATTTAAATACAACAGACATGAACAGCTAGGTGGTGAAGTAGATAGAAGACTCATCTTCCCAAGTTCAAATGTGACCTCAGATATTTATTAGCTGTATGATGCTGGCCAAGTCACTTAGCCTTGTTTATCTCAGTTTTTCTCATCTATAACATGAACTAGAGAAGGAATCATGGCAAACCCCTCCAGAAACTGCCACGAAAACTCGAAATGGGGTCACACAAAGTACAACATGATAGAAAAACAAGCAGAAAATAACAACAGGCTATTATATTGTATCTGTTATATTGTCTAAGGAATGAATCAACCTAGGAAATAGATCTTGAAGATTTTGAAAAACTTTTTATATTATTTGTAATAAGCTTTTCTTAGTCTATACCAAAGGGGTCAGTGTGGGTAAGGAAAGAAAAGGTTTTCTCACTATCTCTGCTCATCCTGACAGGCAGATTTTGGGGAGAAATGACTGCATACTTGTCAACTTTCCTTTAATACTAATTGTTTATCACAGGTAATTTGTTCGACTTAATATGAGCCAATGTAATATAGTGAGTTGAGGGCTAAGCTAGAAGTGAATCCTGTTTCTATTACTTCTGTTAGTCAAGAAACATTTATTAAGTGTGACCCTGGGGAAGTCACTTAATCTTTGTGTGCCTCAAGCAATTCCATAAGATTTTTCTACTAAATTAGAGTACTCTATTTCAATAAAGGGAGAAGTAACAGATGCTTTGCCAGTTTGTAATATGGCCTATTTATGTCAAATGAACTTTGGATCTAAAAGTATTTATTTATGACACCCAGGGACATACTACTATCATCAACAAAGTTGCAACATATAAATATTAAGATAATTCCTCAATAATGATAGTCTTTTAACTATTTGGTAACTCCTTCAAAATACCCTGATTTTCCTTTCATAGCTACCATTATCATGTGACAGTTTTCTACCACTCTCTAAACCTTTGAAATAAATGAATATTTCTCCAGAATGTGTTTAGGACACTAGAGTGTAATCTGTTTAATGTTAAATATTAAAAAGCTTCTTTTTAAACATTTAAAACAAACTCTTTTTTAAATAAACAAGAGCAAAAGTTGAATTTCTACATCTTTTTAGAGAAAGGAAGAGATGTGCTGGGCTAGAGAGTGACAACATGAGAATGGGCTTGTAGGGATATATGTCCATATGTGTTCTTGGGAGGGAAGGTGCAAGCTATCTTATTTTAATTAGTGGGTTAGTGTGGTTCTCCCTTATACTTGAGGACCCCAATGAAGACACTAGATTCTATCTCTCTCTCTCTCCATTTTTTAGATAAGTCCTCTGGACTCTCTTCACCTTTTGTTTTACAGAAGAGGATGTGGAGAACTTTGATGTGACAAACTTGTCTCAAGATATGCTGCGAAGCATTGAAGCAGACAGTTTTTGGTGCATGAGTAAGCTGCTGGATGGGATACAGGTGAGCTTCCCTTGGTCCAAGTCAGGATGACACCCTTTGTATACTTATTATCCTGACCTTCCTGAATGTTCTTCCTTTTCAGCAAAACTCCCATTGATCCCTTCCTCTTTTCCTCAAAATAAAACGACTTCAGGGAGAAAGTATGGAATAGTTTACTTGCTGTGTGGAAATCTCCACATGCTTTTTTACTAGCATGATGCCCTGTGGCATTATAGTCCAAAGCAGCCCTGTCTCATGAAGGCCATTATCAGCCTCAGTTTCAGGTCCCTCTCTTTCACTTTAGGTACCGGTCATTTGCACATAACTCAGATTCAGGCCTTCCTTTGTCCTTTCCCAATTTCTTATCCCACAGTTTGTTCAGCCTCTTTGCTGAACTAACTACTCCTAACTAAGGTCTTTAGTGGCCGATGGTGAATTACCCTCAGCCATTAAGCTATAAGGAAGGAGATTGGGAGGGATGAAGGAGGAAGTAAGACATGGTCAATGAGATCAATCCTGAAGACGCAGCTTCAGAATATCTTGTTCATCCATAACAGAGTAGATGAATTGCACTACCTCATTGGGTCAGAAAAATCTGCTTTTTGTCCTGCTGATAGGGCCTGGTTTTTCAGTTACAAAGTAGTATCATAATTCCTATTCCATTATGAACATAGATGAACAATAGTTGTTTTTAAAAAAAAGATTTAGAAATAGAATTTAAATAAGGGGAAGTAGGGTAGCTAGGTGGTGCAGTGAATAGAGCACCAGCCCTGGGGTCAGGAGTACCTGGGTTTTCCTGACACTTAATAATTACCTAACTGTGAAAATTAAATAAATAAATGAGGGGAAGCACTCAGGAAGACCTGGATTCAAATTCCACCTCTAACATTTATTGATTATATGACCCTCTACAGGTCACTTAATCCTTCAATATTTTAGGCAAATCTCTAAGACTGAGTTGCAAAAAAAAAAAAAAGATGCATTGGTAAAAGGAATGGAACTCAACCTTGATCTCCCTGTAACAACAGAATTCCAGGTACAGTCCCTATCCCCTCTTTAGGTAACAAGCATTGTGATGGATGATAGTTAGCCTTTGGGTCAGGATAACCTGGGCTCATCTGTTAGTAATCAAAGTAGCTCTTTTAAGACTAGACATTGGGGCAGCTAGGTGACGCAGTGGATAGAGCACAGCCCTGGAGTCAGGAGAACCTAAGTTCAAATCCAGCCTCAGACACTTAATAATTACCTAGCTGTGTGGCCTTGGGCAAGCCACTTAACCCCATTGCCTTGAAAAATCTAAAAAAAAAAAAAGAGAGAAAAAAGACTAGACATTGCAGGGGCAGCTAGGTGGCACTATGGATAGAGAACCAGCTCTGGAGTCAGGACCTTTAGTTCAAATCTAGGCTCAGACACCTAATAATTACCTAGCTGTGTGATGTTCAGCAAGTCACTTAACCCCATTGCCTTGCAAAAACATATATACATATAAGATGTTGTAGTGTAACTACTCATTTGTTTTGGCAGAGAGTCCTTCCACAGCCAGAGTGAGTACATTGATGAAATCATAGGACCACACTCATTCAACCTTCCTTTCCTGATATGTACATGTGTGTATACGTTAAATGGTGTCTCATAGATTTATAAGTACTTTAGCAGTTCCAGAGGAGAGGGAGTTTAATGAAGGCTAGAACAACACAGTAAGGCTTTATGTAGGAAGTAATATGTACTTCCATCATTGGTACATGTTCAACAAGTAATGAAAACTAGAATAAAGACAGTTTATGAAAATTATTGTTAAAATATCCTATGAGTAAAAAAAATCTTAGTTTGTTGGCAAAGAGTTAATTATCCATGATTACAAACTATTATTATGCTTCTTAGTATGCCTAGTTCAGAATAATACTTCTATTGGTGTTCAATAAGATTGTGTTTTAGAAAGTCTTGATTGCAGGATCATAGGAGTATGGCTGAGGTGTTAAATATTTGATACCATATCAAACGGATTCTTGAGCCCAGAATTTTATCCATTTAAAAAAATCAGCTTCACACACCTGTCCTTTATGATTGAATGATATCATGATTCATGTTGAAATCCTATTGATTTAATTGTGACAATGATAGAATATGGATTGTGATTTGAACCCAATCTTGAATTTCTTCCATTATAAAATTAAGGACTAGATGATCTTTATTTTTTTTTAATTTTTTTTTAGTTTTTGCAAGGCAATGGGGTTAAGTGGCTTGCCCAAGGCCACACAGCTAGGTAATTATTAAGTGTCTGAGGACGGATTTGAACTCAGGTACTCCTGACTCCAAGGCCGGTGCTCTATCCACTGTGCCACCTAGTGGCCCCTAGATGATCTTTATAAGATAACTTTTTGGCTCTGATTTTCTGAGTTCCTATTGTTCTGTGAAGAATGAAACAGGATTTGAATAGATAAAAAGACAGATAAAGGAATCAGTATCAGAAAAAAAAGCACAGAAAGGAGGAGCATGGTGTCTATATATTAAAATAAATTATATTTTTAGTCCTCCAAATCATTTCAATGAACCCAACCTTATTTTCCTTCAACCTTATTTCCTTTCCTAAGCTGTGTTGCTAATATATTTCCTTAGGGGTGCCTCCTTTCTTTTCCTTTATTTGCCCTAAGCTACATTAGTAAATAGTGCTCCAGATTATATTGTTCCTAAGAAAATTCCCATTGATCATTAGTAGCTTGGTTTGGAATGATGAAAATTAAAACTCATGTTTTATTTAAATGACAGCTTTTAGAGTGGGAACACAGTATATACTGTAATCTCCATGGTTATTTTTGAATGATCCTGGGCCCAGTAGTATTCAGACCTCCTTTAAATTTGCAATGTGTCATTACAGGATAACTATACCTTTGCCCAGCCAGGGATCCAGAAGAAAGTCCAAGCACTGGAAGAACTGGTCAGTCGGATTGATGGTAGGTCCAAAGGACATTGAATTTCCATCCAGAATAATTATCTTTAACCCCACACCACCCTGTGGTTGTCATCCTTTCCCAATTTGTCCATTATCATCATACATTATTCTGTTGTTTTCCCTCTGAACATACAGTGCTAGTAACAGGACACTCTTTTCCTTTGTTTTGTTACAAACTACTAAAAATTCCTTTTTTAGTACATTTTTCTAATGATTTAGTGATACCTTTTGTCATTATATTACAGTCATTTATGGACCCCAAATTCTCAGATTGTACTCTTCATTGCAATAATAGAACAATAAGGGGCAGCTAGGTGGCGTAGTGGATAGAGCACCGGCCTTGGAGTCAGGAGTACCTGGGTTCAAATCCGGTCTCAGACATTTAATAATTACCTAGCTGTGTGGCCTTGGGCAAACCACTTAATCCCATTTGCCTTGCAAAAAACCTAAAAAAAAAAATTATAGAACAATAAGCAAAAAATGAAAGCAAGCAAAAAAAATAAACACCCAAAAGTAGTCCAATAATAGCTTGTTTTTTTGTTTTTGTTTTTTAGGGTTTGTTTGGGGTTTTTTGCAAGGCAATGGAGTTAAGTGGCTTGCCAAGGCCACACAGCTAGGTAATTATTAAGTGTCTGAGGCCGGATTTGAACCCAGGTACTCCTGACTCCAGGGCCGGTGCTCTATCCACTGTGCCACCTAGCTGCCCCAATAGCTTGTTTTATTGGTGTGTTTTTTTTTTTTTTTATTTAGTCACCTGGACTTTCTGTTGATTCTCTTCTCCCTATCCCACAGTAGACCTCTCCCATATAACAGATCAGTGAAATAAAGCAAAACAAGTTCATATATTGACCATATTTGAAAATCTATACAAGTTTTAGTCTACTGCTTCTTTCTTGAAAAGTGAGGAGCATGCTTTACCAGCAGTCCTCTGAAGTCACCATTGGTCATTACTTTGAGTTGAGTAGAATTACCTTTCTAAAACATAGTTGTTTCATATTACTGTGTTATATAGAAATCTTCCTTAGTTTCCAGGTACTTTATCCATATGGAGTCATGTGATAATCTAATTCATGATTTTTGTATAATTTGAAATGATAAGAAGTGGCCACTAGGATGAAACTACTCTCAAAACCCCAGTTATATACTCTGAAGAAGAAAGCCATAATACTTACGTATTTAGTTTCTGATAGCCTGTTTCTTTGTATTTATATCTATTGCTTATGGTTCCCTTTTTATACCTCATACTATATATCATTAGCACCATCAGGAAAGGGGCATTGAGAGTTTTTATGAGATCCAAATGAGATAATATATGTAAAATATTTTCCGTACCATAAAACACTATAGAAATACTAACTTTAACATTATTATTATTATTATTATTGTTATTATTATTATATTTTATTTTCTATCCTCTTAGTGCCTAATAATCCAGACTCTCAAGTGAACACTCTTAAAAACTCTTTCCCTTGGCATAACTATAGATATGTGGGACCCAGGTAAAGTAAGGTGGTTAACTTCTGTTCTCAGCATTGTAGTGTTTGATAATAGAAGAATGGTGATTTAAAACAAAGATTTTCAGTATTACTGTTAAATAACATTTTAATGCCATAGTGAAGAAAAGGAGGGATCAGATGGACTCTGTATTTCTCTAGAATGCCAAACTTTTATTGCTTTATCTATCTAGAAACCCCATGAGATAGAAGTTAAATAAAGTTTCCACTCACCCTAAAGAAGAAATTTCCTTTAATAGAAGTGTCCATTAATGGAATCAACTGTCTCAAGAAGGAATAAATTCCCCTTCACTAGAATTAACCATTTTTCAGGCATGCTGTAGTGGTTATTCCTCACTAAATCTGACATTAAATTAGATGAACTCTGAAGCTCTCTAAAATTCTTTGATAATATCAAAAGTTTGGAATAACTTCTTGATTACTTGCCCAGGAAAATTCACAAGTTTAACCAAGTAACTAAACCTTTTGTCTTCTATTTTTACATCTGGGATACTCATACAGGTAATTATAACATGTGGTAAGCTAAATTTTTGTATTGACTGACTAGGATATATTTAATTCATGGGCAGTGTTGATGTGAAGTAGCTAGGAGGGAAAACATTTATATAGAATGAAGGAGAGGTCAGATTCCTGCCCCTCTACAACTTCAATCTTCATTTTCCATCACTCACCAAGTCAATTCTGCTTCCACAGAACTTCTCAAATCCCCTTTTCTCCATTCATAGCTATCAGTCTCATTGAGCCCCACATTATCTCACCCCTGAGCAACTACAGTAAGTTCCTAACTCTTCCCCCACTGTGGCCCTTCTTTCTCTTTGTCACTTCTATTTGCCTCAGTTTTCTCTGCTATAAAGAAGGGGATCCTAACAGCACCTACACCTTGGGGTTATTATAAGGGTTAGATGAGATGATAGTTGTAAAGTGCTCAGGGGGTGCCTAGGAGGCATTCCAACAGCACAGACCTGACCTTACTCTCAGAAAAGTTACCTTCCAAACACACCCCCCCCCCCTTTCCACTCTCACTCCAACTTGCCTTTCCAGGCTTTCCCTCTCAGGATGGGGTGGTTCCACCATGCAGGCTAACTCCCTGTGTCTCATCCATAACAGTCCGTCTCCTCTCCCTGTGTGTTCTTCTTGCCTCAGTCATAGGCCCTTCTCACCTCCACCTCTCAGAAGCCCTGGGTTTCCTGTAAAACCAAGCTCAGATTCTTTCTCCTGCATGAGACCTTTTTGGATCTTCCTCTTCTGCTTGTGCTACCTGTCCTTCAGATACGTTGTACTCACTTTCTCTGTCTTTTCTATTTATTTACATATGCAGATGTTATTTTCACTGACAGAATGTAAGATCTTTGAGATCAGGGGCTGTTTTTCCCCCTAGGGCCCGGTATGCTACCTAGCACATAATATTAAGTATTGGCAGATTCCTCCGCAGACCCAGTTCCACAGGTTATCCTGTTGAGCCCAATGACATTTTCTTGTTTTAGAACAGGTACACAATCACTTCAGGAGGTATGAGGTTGAGTATCTACAGTTTGCCTTCCGCTGGATGAATAATCTGCTCATGAGGGAGCTGCCCCTCCGATGCACCATTCGGCTGTGGGACACCTACCAGGTAAAGACACTGCCATGCTGAGGATACCTGATGGTGCTTCTCGTGGCTCCTTTGCTCTTAGCCCTTCTGGGCCTGCCAGCCAGAAGTTCAGACCCTTCAGCATGTTGATGCTATTAGTCCTATCTGACTTCCCCTTTTTGATCAATAAGGACTGCTTCCTACTATTTAATATGCCCTGCCCCTTATTGCCTTTTTTCCTTTTTTGCTCATTTTTCTCTTGACACCCACTGCATGATAGGCACTATTCCTTTTTTTTTTTAGGGTTTTTTTTTTTGGCAAGGCAAATGGGGTTAAGTGGCTTGCCCAAGGCCATCATCTTTCTCTCCTATCAATCCTTTCCCCCTCATTCTGTTGAAGTCTGACCTGTCCTTTAGAGTCCAACTCAAATGCCACCTCCTCCAGGAAATCTTCCCTAAGTTAGCAATCTAGATAACACTTTATTTTGTTTTGAGCTTATATTTCAGCCCACAACTAGATTATAAGTTCCATGAGTTCATGGATTGTTTTTTAGCTGAACTGTCTCCCCAACACTAAACATGGTGCCTCAGAATATTATATGGGCAGTTAAGCTTAAATTTAATGTTTGAACTACTTCTTGTTTATAACATCGAAGTTTGTCATAGACTCAATAAGGTATTTGCAATAAATAATTTTCAGCAGAAACACCTCCCTCCTCTCAGAGAGTATTAAGATGTAGGTTTTATATCAGTTTATTTGATTTTGCTGCTTTTCTTTGTGATAAGGGGAGGTTCCTGTTGGGGAAGGAGGCTGGTAAGGGCAAATATTGAGATATGTCTGTGAGGCAACATTAAAAGAAACTACTAAAACTTTTTTTTTAAAGACATATTCAGACGACCTTGATGTAAAGGGTTATTATATGGCTTCTACATTAATGTATTTTTATTTAGAGAAGAGTGGGACCTGGCACCTTCATCTGAGTTTGGGTTGCTGACTCTAGTTTTGTCCTTTCCAGTCTGAACCAGAAGGATTTTCTCATTTCCATCTCTATGTGTGTGCTGCCTTCTTGATTAAGTGGCGTAAGGAGATCTTGGATGAGGAAGATTTTCAGGTGAGTAGAAAGGAGCCTACTTTGGACTTGGATGTTGTTTTAGAGTATAGCATCACATCCTGGGAACTTGAGGCAAAGACAAAGAAACAAGTTTATTACTGGGTATTTATGTTTCATTCCACACACAGCTGGCTTATTGGGGAGATGGGCATGATTTTCCTTTTAGTTGCTATAATGGCTATGGGCATGATGTGATGTTACTGGAGGAGGCCTACCTCCCTACACCAACAGGTAGATTTCTACATTGTTAAGGACAACAATGTACTGGATTTAGAGTCAAGAAAACTGAGGTTCAACTACTACCCCAGATACTTATTAGCTGTGTGTGATCCAGAGCAAGTCACCTAGTTTTTCTGTGCCTCTGTTTCCTCACTTATAAAGTGGTAATTAGCCCTACCTCACAGGGTTGTGCTGATACTCTATATAAAACACTTTGCGAAACTTTAGATGTATAAATACAAAGTGCTAAATAAATATCAATTATGATCATCCTCTACTCTGCTAATAAGGGAATCAAGTAAGTATTGCTGTTGAGGAGACAGCAAAGCAGTCTGGCAGATTTGAGAGAGGTAGACTGAGGGAAGCAGAGACCTCTCATCCATGAGTCCCCCAGGGAGCACTCAGAACCAAGTAGAGAACAGGGGGAGACATCTGACTCCAGACCCTGCCTACAATTTGTGATCACCTCCAGGAGGAGCCTGGGAACTTTTTAATGCATGCATACCTTACTCCCTCTTGGTTTGGAGGGGACCCCATGGTGGAGTGTATGTTGTTATCCCAAAGACATGAGAACCAACTCTGTCAGCTGTGTCAGGGGCTCTGCCCTCATGAAAGCAGAGATCTTGTGGGGACACCGTCAGAATGAGGACTGTCTTTTAATTTTCTCTATATCCCCAGGGCTCAGCACAGTAAGTGCTGGCACATACTAGGTGATTGATAAATGTTCATTGATTGACTGACTTAGTAACTAAGTGGGAGAATCCTTCTTAGTAGGGGAGTTATCTAACAAGGATCGGGAAGGTCCTTTGTAATCAGGAGCAACATTTGACCTCCCAGGAGAAGGATAATTAGATAAAAATGACTGCAAGCATTTAATAAGTGCCTAATATATGCCTAGCCCTGTGCTAAACTCTGGGGATTCAGAAGGGAAGGGAGAGGGCCAGGAATGATAGTCGTACAGCACCTCTTGGTGGGGGGGACTCAGGAGCACACCAGGAGACTGGCCTGGTTCCCCCCCCCCCCAAAAAAAAATAATAGAAGGAGCAATATTCCAAGGTGAGAAGGCCATAGGGGAAGTTGAATGTCTTAGGTTGAGAAGGTCCAAAGCCTGGCCTAAAGGAGGATAAAAATAGGAGACTGCCCTTTGCCTGCTGGACAAAGTCAGGTCAGAACAGAGATTTTTCAACAAGAAGAATTTTGTGCCACAGGGAGGCTTATGAAAGTTGTGGGAACCTAATCAGCCCTGATGGTGATATTCAGGCTGTCCTGATGAAAGGAGGCTTCTAAATAATTATGGAACTGAAGCAGAACTTAAGGAATGTATGGGTCCATGCTACAAGGAGAGACCTAAGAACAGAGGGAACACAGAAGCATCTTGGGGCTCCCATACCAGACCAGTCATGTACTGACTAATAAGGCAAGTGTTTTCAAGGTGGTTATTTCCATTTCACTTGATGCCAGTATAATGAGGCTGGAGCAGGGACTCCCCATGCATAAGAGAAAGGGAAAGACAGTACCAGGCCTACCCAAATAAAGGATCTAGAAAAAGAGAAAACAGACTTTCAAGTTATTTCAAGTCTGTTCTGGACATGCTGCCAAGACTGCAACCTACTAATGAAAACTCATTGCCACTGCAGTGAGTGTTGTATGGTAGGTGTTAGAATTAAATGAGAAATATTCTGGGATGGTCTCCTACCAAATGTATACTTTCAAATGGAGTCTGATAAGAGAATCCCTGTGGGGGCAGCTAGGTGGCACAGTGGGTAGAACACTGGCCCTGGAGTCAGGAGTACCTGAGTTCAAATCCAGCCTCAGACACTTAATAATTACCTAGCTGTGTGGCCTTGGGCAAGTTACTTAACCCCATTTGCCTTGCAAAGAAACTAAAAAAAAAAAAAGAGAGAGAATACTTCTGAACCAGACTCACAGACCCATTTCAAATATGATGAAGTGCTTTTCCAGATCATCTGTGGTGATGATAGATGATTCTTGGTAAAGTGCACAGGTTTCCTGATATTAAGATATAAGTTTAGCCATATGGTTGTCAGATGTGTCACCTTAAGGGAAGTGATGATCAAACATGGACAATTTATGAAAAATATTACCTGATTTGGAATCAGAAGAACTGAGTTTGAATCACAATTCTCTTGCATAATAATAACCAGTACGACTGGTTCTCTACCCTCCCCTGGACCTCAGTTTCTTCATCTTTAAATTGAATTAAACTAATCCTGGAGCTCTTCTAACTTTGAATTCTATGAAATGATGAAGATTCATTTTTGGAAGTTTTTTGTGAAGTACCTTTCATATGCCAAAATATTCCAGTCACCTTTGTGGTATCAAAAAAGTGGGATTAAAGTAAATGCCCATTAAGCAGAAAATAGCTGGAAACAGTAGCATATGAATGTAATGTGATATTGTTATTAGACAGTGAATATGAGGAATTCAGAAAAGTTTAAGAAAACCTTATGAATTAATACAGCACAATTTGAACCAGAACACAATATATGCAATAGGTAAACAAAAACAATCCAAAGTCAGCCACATGTAATAACCAGTGTTGATTTCTGAGGACAGATGACGGTTGACACATGCTTCTTTTCAAAGAAGTGGGAGGTCTTCAATTAAGAGACTATTGGTCAATTTGGCTGAGCTCTTTTCCATGTTATAGTAGGGTATTCAGTAAGGGTGGCATGGGCATATTGTCAAAGGACTATGATGGAAAAACGAGAGGCATTAAGAAAAGTTCCCAAAAAACAGAATCTTAAAAAAGTAGGTGAAATGAGAATATAATTCTCCTATAGTTCTCTTCCTATGCTGGTTTCCTGATTTCTTTCTCAAATTACCCATTTGCTTATTTTGCTTTCCAGTTCGCATCTGAGTGTTTTATATTTACTTGAACTCTACTTTGGACTACTAGGATGAAGATGAAGCAGGCAGTTCCCCCCACCCTCCATTTTATATATGAAGATTTGAAGCCCAGGGAGCTTGTGCCTTGATCTTAGTCATACAGGGAATAAGTAGCAAAGCTGGGACATGAACTTGCAAGGTCCTCCTCTGTTAACCAAGGACTTCATTCTTAAGCTCTTTCCACATCATTCCTGTTCATTCATATTTTGTAACCATGGAGGTAAACACCTAAACATATGGGATCTGAAGGGCCAAATGGAGCATTACATAGTGCCTTTGTAAGAAGATCCCAAAAGCTAGCATTCAGATTGATAGACTGAAATCTGAGACTTGTAAGGTAACAGCTTCTAAGTTTTCAGGTCCTGGAAGAAAGATGGAACACCACATTATCTATGATTTATCAGAAATCTGAAGATTTTTGGAAATAGATGGAACTTGTGGAGGAATGTTGGATTCCACTTGAACCAAGTTTCTGGTGCTAAAATTACCCCCCCCCCCCCACAATGGCTAAAGTTTCCACACTCAAATTGGTGAAAGTTACAGCTCTGAGCAGGGGAAATTGATATTGACCCCACTAAGATAGTTTAAAGAGAATTTGGTGAAATATTGAGGAAAATTATCTATCCACTTAATTAATTTACCAGTAAATTGTGGGGAATGACTGAACCAAAAGTTTATAGAAACTTCAATACTAATTCCAGGTGCCTAAATAAAATAAGTGAACTGAATTACTCAGAATTTCTTGATAGAATCTCCTTTATGTATCATTGGTGTCTCAGAAATTTGATGGAAGATAGGAAATTACTATTGAGAGTCTTAAGAGTTGGAAAGAATCTCAGAGAGACCGTCTAATTCAACTTGTATCTGATAAAGAAGTATTCCTTCTTCCCTCAAGAATTCTGATAAATGCTGTCATTTAGTCTCGATTTGAAATTTCTAGAGATGGACAACTCACAAATTCCCAAAGTATAATCCATTCCACTTTTGAACAGCTCTCATTGTAAGTGAGTTTTTCCTTTTGTTGAGCTAGTCAACTGTAAGTTGTAAGTTCCTGTAAGTTCCCATTAGTTAATCTAATTCTTCCCAAGCAGGTCAAATCCAATCCTGCCTCCATGTGATAGCTCCTCAGATGCTGCCAGGGCAAACACTATAAGAAGGATTGAAGTGGATAGATAAGAAAAGCAGCAAAACCAGTGTTAGAACAAGAACTGTTGAACAAAGGAAGTGCCCTGTGATCAATTCTGTCTTTTAATAAAATTTTAGAAGTGTTTATTTTACAATTCCACCAACAACTTATTTTGAAATTTTAAATGAGATCCCAGAAACTGCAAAAAAATTCAAGCAGTAGTAAATGTGCCTTATTACTTAAGTATCCACAGACATACTGATATAATCACCCTAGAAGGTGATAGAATCACTAAGAAGGAGGAACTTTTCAGAACTAGATGATTTAGGATTTGCAAAGAAGGGAAATAGTAGATTGTTGAATTTTGTGCAAGACTTGATCTTGGTAGTATCCATGGGACAATCACAATGTAATAATGATCACAGCAGTCAATTCAGTATTATACTTGGAGAGGAAAATTATTTTTAAAAGGACTTGTCTTTATGAACTTTGAGGGGTGATTGGTTATGCATTTTAGTCAAAGAAGTCACTGGAGATTTCTGAGCAGGCAGATTACCTTGTCAGCTTTTGAATGTTTGTTCTTAGTGTGTAAAGATTGCCTAGACTGGAGTAAAAATAGAAATGACTTCTTTGCATAGAAATGATTGATTATGGGAAAGATTTTCTTTTCTTGCTTCCCTTTATCTTGGTTATTTTTTAAAATTAAAGTTATCAGGGGCTGCTAGGTGGTATAGTAGATAAAGCACCGGCCCTGGAGTCAGGAGTACCTGGATTCAAATCCAGTCTCAGACACTTAATAATTACCTAGCTGTGTGGCCTTGGACAAGCCACTTAACCCTGTTTGCCTTGCAAAAACCTAAATAAAAAAATTAATTAATTAAATTAATCTTTCCTATTTCAATGAGTAATGTAGTAGTCATTAAAATTTGTAAATGAATAGTAATTATGAAATTTTACACTATCTTTTTAAAGCATTTCCTTATCTATTCCCTTTTTTAAAAATTATTCCTGTAGTTACTTCCAGGGAGGACAACTTGTGACCTCTTCATTTTAAAAAATGATAAAACCAAGGTTTGAGGTATTCAGTATCTGATGTAGGTTCTTAGAGCAGAATAAAACCAAATGAGACTCAGATCCCAGATCATCTGTCTTCTGGTGTTCTTTGGAGCCAGGTAACCAGCATAAGCAACCTACACCACATTGCCCAGCTCTGCTACCATTTATTAACTATATGGAATCACTTAGAGCAGTGAGTCATTTAGCCCTTTTGAGTCTCAGTAAAATGAGGTAGATAATATTTTTACAACATATTTTACAGGGTTGTTGTGAATAAAAAAATGAAATTGTTTATGTAAAATGGTATGTAAACTTTAAAGTACTATGTAAATATCAGCTATTAAGGTAAAAGAAAAAAAAGGGGAGGAAGACAAAACAAATTAGAAAGGGTGCTTCACTAAATTCAAGTATTTACTAAGTTCTTACTGGGGCTGTGTTGTAGGGAAGATGCAAATTTTTGGTCCCTAACTTGAAGGAATTTACAATCTATAATGCAGGAGTGCTCAACTTTTTTTTTTTCTGCCATGGATCCCTTTGGCAGTCTGATGAAATGTACAGACTCCTCAAAAAAAGCATTTTTTTAGGTTTTTTTTTTTTTGCAAGGCAAACAGGGTTAAGTGGCTTAACCAAGACCACACAGCTAGGGAATTATGAAGTGTCTGAGGTCACATTTGAACTCAGGTCCTCCTGACTCCAGGGCCAGTGCTCTATCCACTATCACCTAGCTGCCCCCAAAAAAGTATTCTTAAATATATTAAAAATCTGAAGTCTATCCATCAACCCAAGCTTTCGTAGGAGAAAGAGGATCTATGCAAAAATATTTATAATATAAAATAGCATGTGAGATTATAAGAAAAGTACAAACTCCTGAAGGAGTTTGATTGTGTCACTTCTCTTCCTAAAAATCCCATAGCTCCCTTTTCACTCTTAAGTTCAAATGTGAACTCATCTCTTTGACATTCAAAACTCTTCACCACCTGACCTTCACATACCTACCCAACTTTAGAACATAGAATTCCCCTACACTCATTTTTTAAAATTTTTATTTAAGGCAGTGGCATTAAATGACTTCTCCAAAGTCACACAGCTAGGTAATTATTGTCTGAGGTTGAATTTGAACACAGGTCTTCCTGATTCCATTACACAAGCTGGCTTTCCCCTTGCCTGGCACATAGAATTTAATAAATGTTCATTTATTGATCTATTGATTGGAGGACATTGATTTCCTCTCTTCTCCCCTCCCCCCAAGTAGAATATTAACCCTTTGAGGACAAGGATCGTTTAATTTTTGCCTTTATATCATCACCAAGTAGCCCAGCATCATGATCTAAAGGAAATAGCAGCTGTAGTTTGGTGAATGTAGAAGGAAACATCTGTGTCTTTTGGGATTTTGTGAGCAGGAGAGATGATCAAATTTGTATCTGGGTCCTTAACAGTGGGACAGTTGGCATTCTTGTATAATAAAACTTCTTATATTTCAGGGTCTCCTCATGTTATTGCAAAACCTGCCTACAATACATTGGGGCAATGAAGAGATTGGCCTTCTCCTGGCAGAAGCATACAGACTGAAATACATATTTGCTGATGCTCCCAATCACTACCGTCGATAGGTGCTGCCGCTATGCAGAGACCTGGACTTCCCCCATCACTGATGGCAATCACTGTGGCAATTGTTTGAGCCCTTGGACCCCAAGCCAGGAACCACTCCCACTGTAAAAAGCTCACATCAGCCTAGGTCTTCACTTTCTGTGTGCCTGTATACCACTCCATGTCTCTGGATGTGAGTCTTTGGGACGTCAGTATTTTTATGTAGGTAGGTTCACTTCTGGGAGAGGGTGGAGAGTGCAGGATTGTCTCCTGTCCAGAGAGGAACTAACAAAGCAAGGTGAAGCCTCAGGGAGTGTGCTCAATCGCGCCCCTGCTTTGCCTGGCTATCTCTTGTTACCCTGCTCTGGCTGAGTCCATTGCTCTTCAGAAACAGCTTGATCTGACCACAGGTAACAATGCCTTATGTTATTAAGACACCTGATCTCCAACATTCTCTCACTAACTTCACTCTGGCCTCTGCCCAGTGATGGACAGCTTTCTAGGACCATTTTTATCAGATGATAGATGCGTTGAGGCAAAGAGCTTTCCTGAGAGTATCTGGGAAATGCAGTGCATTTAAGGGCTGGGAACATTGATTTTCCCTTTATTCACCCTCATGTGGGCATGTGTGTCTTTCTGTGTGTGTATGTGTGTGTCTGCGTTTGCATGCATGTCTGTATTGGCATGTGTGCACACCCTCAGGGCAAGTTGTCCGTTTGTGTCTAGAATAACCCCTTCATAATCAGCTGTGAAAATCCCAAGTGAACAGGTATACAGGATGGGGGTGGGAGGGAGAGGGACTTTTTGCACCTCAGATCCTTTCTCCTTTGTGACACTCCTAGGCATTTTGTGTATATTGTGTTCTTATGTATATGGGTAAAGATGTAAAATATATGTCCTCTTTGTAGCAGATATGATTTTATATTTATAATGTGCACCCATGTTTGAAGCCAATCTCAGTCCATTGCAGTAGGTATTCTATCTGCCAGATTTGGAAGGTAGAGAATTTTGCCTACACACTAGCACATTTGAAATTAGTAAGTTTCTCTCCTAACAAAATGCTGAGCTCTAGGTTTGGTTTTGCAGGTGGGAATGACGTTTGAGAAGAGCTATTCAGAGCCAGGGATTCCAGGGGAGTAGGTTGTACTTCCCCTAGCAGCAATTCCTGGACATGCATTTGCTTCTCACCGATTCCCTCAGTCTTCCTCTTCCTTCTTTACCTGGTCCTCCCTGTAGTAGTTTCTGCTCTGCTCCTCAGGCTCCTCTCCCATTCCCTGGGGATAGGATTCCTTGAACTTTAGTACCCTCTTTCAAACAGTATTGGTAGCAGAGGCAGAAACAGGTTTGTGGGGTTTTTTTTGTCCCTCCCCCTCCCTTTGTATCTGAAGATTGTGGTTGTTTTGTTTTTTCTTTTTTAATCTTAATTCTGCATTTTGTTCAGAATGGAAACTGTGACTGTCAGTGCCAAGGGGAAAGGAGGTGTGGTGTGCACCCTGGGTTTTTTGGCTCTTATTCTCCAAAAGAGCTGATGTCCCACATCTCCCTGCCCCCCACCCCCATCTCAGCCTCCTCCCTAAGAACAGTGTGCTGTGGGTTATGGGGGTAGTCAGTAGAGAGCAGCAATCTTAGAAAACTCAGCAGTGGCCCCCTGAAGATGACTCCCACCATATTAATTGCCAAAAAACTCCAACAATTCTGGCACTGTGTTGTCTTCCTCATCTGGAGCTGTTTCTCAGGCATTCTTCATAGCCCTTTCCTCCCCACTTTCTGTGGCATGGGAGCCTCAGGTGGTCCCTATCCAAAGGTAGAGGGCTGGTGGTCCTTCTTCAACTGGATTAAAGAAAGACACTTGTGTTCCCAAGTGGTGGTTTTATTTTTTTAGTTTTTATGTTTGTATGGGAAATTGTGGATAAAGTGAAATTATAAATAAATAGTGAATTTCCTCCTCCATTTGCTGATTTTTCCTCCTCTGAGATCATGGATATTGAGGACTTAAGGATTTGTCTTCAATTCTTGGATTATGACATTATGAGTAATAGTAAAAATAAGAAGTGAAGTTCATTTTGGGTCATAAGAGGAATCAGGAACTTCATCAAGCCCTTTGGGGTTCTAATAATGTTAATATAATCAATCCTACAGAGTTGAGTTTTAAGTTTTTTTAATCTAGACAAGAGATCTCCCAGATTTTTTGATAATGCACTAAATGATAAAAAATGTTGATGCATACCCCCATCAAATGTCTATTTAGATACTTCTAAATTACATGTGTTATTGAACTAATAATTAAGTACCTCATAAAATTTACATAAGAAGTATTTTAAAAGAATACAATAAAGATGAAATCACATTTGACCTAAAAACTGATAGGAAGCCACTGGGGTTTGAATAGAGTTTCATTTAATCACTGTTGGCTTTGTGGAGAATGACACAGTGAGGTGAGGATTGAGACAGGATGACCACCATATCTGGGGGGGGGCATAAACCTAACCCCTTTATTTTGCAGATTGGGTTACATATATCTGGTAAGTGTCTGAAGTAGACTTCTGAGGCCTTGGACAAGCGTGATGGTTTTGTGAGTCAGAACGGGGACAAGAGGAATATAATGCCATGGTTGAGATCTTATGTTAAGGATGGCAGTATCCTCAACAAAAATGGGGAAGTTCTGAAGAATGATGAGTTTGAAGATAACCCAAAAGTCATCTGCATAAAACAGATAATGATTAAACTCATGGAAACTGATGAAGTCACTAGATGAGAAGAAAAGAGGGTTCAGGACAGAGCCTTCCATTCCACCAACAGGAGGCATGATAATGGATGATGACCAATAAAGATGCCTGAGGAGGTGTGCTCAGACATATAGGAGGAGACCAGTGTCCATATTCCTAAGAGAAAGTAATTATTGAGGACAAGAAGGTAGTTAAATGCAGAAAGATTTTTTTAAAAGAATGAAAATGAGGGGAGGGATCAAATGTGGCAATTAAAAAAGCAATTTCAAGGAGTAAAGGGGAAGGTTGAGAAGATGCAGGGTTTAGCTAGAAGATTCTGTCAGATTTCCCCCCCTTTTTTTCTTATGAAATAGTCTTAAATTGTTAAGTACATTCCATCAACAATTACAGATGGTTGACCTAACTAATAGAGCCTTCTGGAAATGTTTCCTACTCTTCAGAAAATGTACTACAGAATCACATTACAGTTGAAGGTGGAGCTTTCCTGTATACAATATGGGGAAATTTAATGTCCAACTTCAGCATGACTATCCATCTTTCTAGGAATTTCCATCTTTTCTCCAATCTCTTTGTACCATGAATATTCTAAAAGAATATAAAATATGGCAGATACTAACAAAGTTTCCAGGACTGGTCTGAAAATAGATTATAGATTAATTATAACTATTTATTGATGGGGACTAGCTTAGCTTATTGGCAGAGGCTTACAAGATTAACCACAGGGTAATGTATTTTTGGCAGCCTTAAAACATACAAGTCACAAAAAGGTTGCTATCAGCACAAATGGAGAGAGGCTCCACCGCAATGAAATCCGAGATCTTTAAGTATATGAAATTGCTAACAATATTTTCTCTTTTTGTATTTGTGATATTGGTGAAGAAAATAATGGACTCTTAATTTTTCCTCATATCATTCACTGATGTTGTCTTTGTGAAGGAAGGTAATTGTAGAGACACCTATTCTGACATCATTATTGTAACTAATGTTACATAGCATTTCCTAGGTGCCAGGCAACTTCACCTCTTATCAAATCTCATTTGATCCTCATAAACTAGCTTAGTGCTATTATTATCATCCTTATTTTTTCAGATAAGGAAACCGAGGCAGGATTTGAATACATGTCTTCCTGACTAGAAGTCCAACACATTCATTGCAAGAAGTAACTACTAGACCATTTGGGTATTTTTGTCTGTATTGATATACCAATGTATGTATTCCAAACTAAAGGTGACTATATCTGACTTGCAGTTAATGGGATCCTGAGTGTGTTTACCTGTTGGTAAATTGATCAGCTGCTGTTGCTGGTGGTGATGAGGAAGGTAGTCTTCCCTTCACAATAATTGAGTCTCCAGAATTAAACATCAATTGGCCCCTTCTGCATCCTTTCACTAAGCTGTGGAGAGAGCTTCCATATTTCTCTTTACTCTTCAAGCTATCACAGCCAAGTCCACATAATACTTCTCATGTCTGTGTGTGTGTGTGTGTGTGTGTGTGTGTGTGTGTGTGTGTCTGTGTGTGTGTATGGAGAGAGCATCTTAAGGTTTGCAAAGCACTTTATTGTCTCATTTGAGATCTATTTACTATTTCTTTTGAACCTTATAACCTGTACAGTAGGTACTATTACCCCCCCATTTTTTTCAGATAGGATAACAGGTTCAGAGTTCAAGGACTCTTCAATCACATATCTAGTTTAGTATGTAAGGTAGAATTAGAACATGAGTTCTCCTGAATTTAAGACCAATGATCTATCCATTGGCATACACTATGCTTGACTCACCTTGGTACATGTCTAGAGAACCACAAGCTGAAATTTCAGCTTATAAAATTTCAAAAAATTGAAATGGTAGCAGATGTACTCTTTTTGAAATTCTTATGCCCAATTTTCTTCTTTTGCCAAAGAGAAGTTTTTTGACCTCTCTATGACTTTCCTGAGTATCAGTCCTCATGGGGTCGTCTGGGAGGAAGTCTGTTTGAGTGAATGGCAAGATATCCAACAAATATTGTCTAAACTTCAAGAAAGGTTCAGAAAATATTAATCAACCTTATTCTGTGCAAGAATGCTAAGCACTCTGAATACAAAACCAAATGATAATTATGAAGAAAAATAGTTGGAAAGAAGAGATATGAAAAGATATCCCCATCCTACCCCTTCACAGAGATGGAAGATCCACCAATGTACACTGCACATATTTTCAGATTTCTTTTGATCACTGATCAGTTACGATTTTTTTTCTTTTTCATGCCTTTAAAAATACTATTTGTTGGAGGAAATTATGGTAATGTAAAAAGCCAAAAACATCAATAAAAACTTGTTTTAAAAAATGAAACACATTCAAGAAACCTACAACTTTTTGAGATGTAAATAAAGGAATGAGAGGATGAATCATTTACTGGGTGCTTATTTTATGCAAAGCATAAAAGTCTCCATGTTCTCAGGGATCTTCCATTCTAACAGTAGGAACAATCATAGAACTTTTTCAACTGCTCAATCAGATGGGAAAGAACTTAGGGTACACAGCAGTAAAGCAGATTGGAAATGCCTCTTTAATATTTCTGACAAAAACCTGCCATTTTCTAATTTTGATCCACTTGATAGTCATAAAGACTTTGGTAACAAGAATTTTGTTTTCTGAATCCAGTAGTTGTTGCTGCAGCACCTGCCATGGCAGTTTCCAGGCTTCTCCACGGATGCTGTTTCTTAGACTGGAAATAGCTCTTCCCAAAGGCTTCTTAGTACAATCTTCTTTGGACTCTGTGGAGAAGGTGATGCTCAAGATGGTAGTGGTAGTTTGACTCATCAGATGCAAGCTACTTGTCTCTACTGCTTTAACTGTCGTGTGTGTGCGTGTGCGTGTGTGTGTGTGTGTGTGTGTGTGTGTGTGTATCGGGTGGCAGTTTTTGGAAATGTCTGACCCCCTCTCAACAGGACTTATTTATTTCCCACAGATGACTGTGATGACTGGGCTGGAAGTGGTAGTTCTGGTGTGGCTAATGGGCTCCTGAGTCAATTTACCTGTTGGTAGATTGATCAGCTGCTGTTGCTGGTGGAGATAGCCTCCCTTCACAATAATTTTTCCCCTTAGTGATAGCTATAGGACCAAATAATGATTAAAGTGGTACTGCTTTCCTCAAGTTTGATCCTGTCTCTCAGGGTCTGAGGGCAGATGGTGTAAGGTGATGGTAGTGGTGATCTAATTTACCTGAAACATACTGCCTTCAGGCTCTCAGAGTTCATTGTATGAATTATATACATACACACATATATGTAAATACACAAAGAAAAATAAATATTAAACAATCCACACAATGAAGACAATTTAAATGGAAAGAAAAAAAAACAAGTCAAAAGTGAACATTGCAAAAGTTACAAAGACTTAAACGTGATTCCAAAGGAAAAATATGTGAAGACACCAAGCCCCACCCCATCCCTACTCCTTTTTGGAAGTGAAATGTTCATGGGTGGGGTTCCTTGTACATACTTCAATTATCTGTTTTGATAAGGGTTGATTTGCCCAAGGATACCAGCTAAGTATCTGGCCTAAATTTGAACTCAAGACTCCAGGGCCAAAGCTCTGTCCATTGTGTCACCCAACTGCCCCTCTCTTTTCTTTTTAATATTGCTATATGGGATATATTTTCCAGAGAGGGAGTTGGAAAATGATACTGAGAAATTTTGATACTATTAAAAAATAAGAAAATACAAAATACATGCAAAATTCCTTCAAGAAAGGTGGAGTCAGGAAATTTCTTTTGTTTAAAATGACTACTTTAAAGTAAATAAGGACTTCTAAGAGGTGATGATGAAGGAGTACATAGAAAACATGGAGCAGAAATAACCTGTAGGAAGTCATAGAGGAGATGAAGTATTCTGTGAAAGGAGAAACTAACCCTAATGCTAAACCTAACCCTAACCCTAATTTCTAACCCTAACCCTAACTCTAAACCTAACCCTAACACTAACACTAATTTTTATCGACCCCAATGCTAACTCGAACCCTAACCCGAACCCTCAGACTAATTTCCGACCCCAACCCTAACCCTAACCTGAATTTTTCCAAACCTAATCCTAACCCTAACCCTAATCCTAAACCTAATTTGCCAAACCAGAACCTTAACCCTAACCCTAACCCTAATTTCTAACCCTAACACTAACCCTAATCCTAACCGATCCGATCCCTAACCTTAACCCTAACCCTAACCGTAATTTTATCCAACCCTAACGCTAAAGCTAACCCTAAAGCTAACCCTAAAGCTAACCCTAACCCTAACCCTAACCCTAACCCTAACCCTAACCCTAACCCTAACCCTAACCCTAACCCTAACCCTAACCCTAACCCTAACCATAGCCCTAACCCTAATTTTCCAAATCCTAACCCTAACCCTAACCCTAACCCTAACCTTAACCCTAATTTTTTCCGACGCTAAAGCTAAACCTATCCCTAACCCTAATCCTAACTGATGTGATCCCTAACCCTAACACTAACCCAAATGCTAACCCTAAACTTAACCCTAACCCTAACCCAAACCCTAAACCTAACCGGAACCCTAACCCTAACCCTAATCCAATCCGATCCTGACCCTAAACCCTAAAACTAACAGTAACCCTAAAGCTTTCCCGTAACCCTAAAACTAACCCTAACTGTAACCCTAATTTTTTCTGAACCCTAACCCTAATTTCCAATCTGCTCAGATACCTAACCCTAACCAGAAATTTTCCAACCCTAATTCTAATCCTAACACCCTAATTTTCCGAACCCTAACCCTAACCCTTACCTAACTCGAACCCTAATGGTAACCCTAACACTTACCCTGACCAATGTGATCCCTAACTCTAACCCCAACTCTAACCCCAATTTTTTCCGAACCTAACCCTAACCCTAACGCTAACCCTAACCCTAATCCTAACACTAACCCTAACACTAACTGTAACCTTAACCATAAAATTGACCACAACCCTAACCCTAACTCTAACCCAACTCTAAACCTAAACCTAACGCTAACCATAACCCTAACCCTAACCCTAACACTAACCCTAACCCTAACCTTAAAGCTAACTAACCCTAATCCTAAGCCTAAACCTAGACCCAAACCTAATGCTAAACCCTAACCATAACCCTAACCCTAAGCCTAAGCCTAAGCCTAACCCAAACCCTAACCCGAATTTTTCCGAAACTAATCCTAACCCTAACCATAGCCCTAACCCTAATTTTCCAAATCCTAACCCTAGCCCTAACCCTAACCCTAACCTTAACCCTAATTTTTTCCGACGCTAAAGCTAAACCTATCCCTAACCCTAATCCTAACTGATGTGATCCCTAACCCTAACACTAACCCTAATGCTAACCCTAAACTTAACCCTAACCCTAACCCAAACCCTAAACCTAACCCTAACCCTAACCCTAATCCAATCCGATCCTGACCCTAAACCCTAAAACTAACAGTAACCCTAAAGCTTTCCCGTAACCCTAAAACTAACCGTAACTGTAACCCTAATTTTTTCTGAACCCTAACCCTAATTTCCAATCTGCTCAGATACCTAACCCTAACCAGAAATTTTCTGACCCTAATTCTAATCCTAACACCCTAATTTTCCGAACCCTAACCCTAACCCTTACCTAACTCGAACCCTAATGGTAACCCTAACACTTACCCTGACCAATGTGATCCCTAACTCTAACCCCAACTCTAACCCCAATTTTTTCCGAACCTAACCCTAACCCTAACGCTAACCCTAACCCTAATCCTAACACTAACCCTAACACTAACTGTAACCTTAACCATAAAATTGACCACAACCCTAACCCTAACTCTAACCCAACTCTAAACCTAAACCTAACGCTAACCATAACCCTAACCCTAACACTAACCCTAACCCTAACCTTAAAGCTAACTAACCCTAATCCTAAGCCTAAACCTAGACCCAAACCTAATGCTAAACCCTAACCATAACCCTAACCCTAACCCTAAGCCTAAGCCTAACCCTAACCCTAACCCGAATACTTCCGAAACTAATCCTAACCCTAACCATAGCCCTAACCCTAATTTTCCAAATCCTAACCCTAGCCCTAACCCTAACCTTAACCATAACTTTTTCCGACGCTAAACATAAACCTATCCCTAACCCTAATCCTAACTGATCTGATCCCTAACCCTAACACTAACCCTAATGCTAACCCTAAACTTAACCCTAACCCTAACCCAAACCCTAAACCTAACCGGAACCCTAACCCTAACCCTAATCCAATCCGATCCTGACCCTAAACCCTAAAACTAACAGTAACGCTAAACCTTTCCCGTAACCCTAAAACTAACCCTAATTGTAACCCTAATTTTTTCTGAACCCTAACCCTAATTTCCAATCTGCTCAGATACCTAACCCTAACCAGAATTTTTCCGACCCTAATTCTAATCCTAACACCCTAATTTTCCGAACCCTAACCCTAACCCTTACCTAACTCGAACCCTAATGGTAACCCTAACACTTACCCTGACCAATGTGATCCCTAACTCTAACCCCAACTCTAACCCCAATTTTTTCCGAACCTAACCCTAACCCTAACGCTAACCCTAACCCTAATCCTAACACTAACCCTAACACTAACTGTAACCTTAACCATAAAATTGACCACAACCCTAACCCTAACTCTAACCCAACTCTAAACCTAAACCTAACGCTAACCATAACCCTAACCCTAACACTAACCCTAACCCTAACCTTAAAGCTAACTAACCCTAATCCTAAGCCTAAACCTAGACCCAAACCTAATGCTAAACCCTAACCATAACCCTAACCCTAAGCCTAAGCCTAAGCCTAACCCAAACCCTAACCCGAATTTTTCCGAAACTAATCCTAACCCTAACCATAGCCCTAACCCTAATTTTCCAAATCCTAACCCTAGCCCTAACCCTAACCTTAACCCTAACTTTTTCCGACGCTAAACCTAAACCTATCTCTAACCCTAATCCTAACTGATCTGATCCCTAACCCTAACACTAACCCTAATGCTAACCCTAAACTTAACCCTAACCCTAACCCGAACCCTAAACCTAACCGGAACCCTAACCCTAACCCTAACCCAATCCGATCTTGACCCTAACCCTAAAACTAACACTAACCCTAAACCTTTCCCCTAACCCTAAAACTAACCGTAACTGTAACCCTAATTTTTTCTGAACCCTAACCCTAATTTCCAATCTGCTCAGATACCTAATCCTAACACTAACCAGAATTTTTCCGACCCTAATTCTAATCCTAAAACCCTAATTTTCCAAACCCTAACCCTAACCCTTACCTAACTCGAACCCTAACGGTAACCCTAACACTTACCCTGACCGACATGATCCCTAACTCTAACCCCAATTCTAACCCCATTTTATCCGAACCTAACCGTAACCCTAATGCTAACCCTAACCCTAATCCTAACAGTAACCCTAACACTAACTGTAACCTTAAACATAAAATTGACCCTAACCCTAACCCTAACTCTAACCCAACTCTAAACCTAAACCTAACGCTAACCATAACCCTAACCCTAACCTAACCCTAACCTTAACCCTAACCCTAACTCTAACCCAAAAACCTAACACTAACCCTACCCCCAAATTAAAACCTAACCCTAACACTAATTTCTGATCCCTAAACCTAACCATAACCCTAACCATAACACTAACACAAATCCTAAAACTAAACCTAACCCTAAACTTAACCCTAACCGAACCCTAACTGAAAACCTAACCCTAAACACTAACCCTAACCCTAACCCTAAACCTAACCCTCAGCCTAACCCTAACCCAAATTTTCCAACCCTAATCCTAACCCTAACTAAAACTAACCCTAATTTTCTGAGCAATAACCTTAAACCTAACCCTAACCCTAACTCTAAACCTAACCCTAACCCTAACCCTAATCCTAACCCTAACCCTAACCCTAACCCATAATATTCTGATCCTAACCCTAACCCTAACCCTAACCCTAATCCTAACCCGAACCTGAAAGCTAACCCTAATTTTTTCCAACCCTAACCCTAACCCTAACCCTAACCATAATTTTTCTGATGCATCAGTACCCCTAACCAGAAGCCTAACCCAAAGCCGAACCTTAACCCTAACCCTAATCCTAACCATAACCAGAACCCTAACCCTAACCCTAACCATAACCATAACCCTAACCCTTACCCTTACCCTAACCCAAACACTAATCCAAACCCTAACCCTAACCCTAATCTTTTCCAACCCTAACCCTAACCCTAACACTAACTGTAATTTTTCTGATCCATCAATAATGCTAAGCAGAAGCCTAACCCAAAGCATAACCTTAACACTAACTATAACACTAACCCTAATTTTTCCGATCCTAAACCTAACCCTAAACCCAAACGTAACCCTAACCCCAAAAATAACCCTAACCTGAAACCTAAACCTAACCCTAAACCTAACCGTAACCCTAACCCTAACCCTAACACTAACCCTAACCCTAACCCTAACCCATAATATTCTGATCCTAACCCTAACCCTAACCCTAACCCTAACCCTAACCCTAACCCTAACCCTAAACCCTAAACCTAACCATAATTTTTCTGATCCATCAGTAACCCTAACCAGAAGCCTAACCCAAAGCCGAACCTTAACCCTAACCCTAATCCTAACCATAACCAGAACCCTAACCCTAAACCTAACCATAACCATAAACCTAACCCTTACACTTACCCTAACCCTAACATAATCCAAACCCTAACCCTAACCCTAATCTTTTCCAACCCTAACCCTAACCCTAACCCTAACCCTAATTAATTTTTCTGATCCATCAATAATGCTAACCAGAAGCCTAACCCAAAGCCTAACCTTAACACTAACTCTAACCCTAACCCTAATTTTTCCGATCCTAAACCTAACCCTAAACCTAAACCTAACCCTAACCCTAACCCTAACCCTAACCCTAACCCTAACCCTAACCCTAACCCTAACCCTAACCCTAACCCTAACCCTAACCCTAACCCTAACCCTAACCCTAACCCTAACCCTAACACTAACCTGAATTTTTAGGACCCTAAACCTAACCCTAGCCCTAACCCTAATTTCTAAACCTAATGCTAACCCTAACCCTAACCCTAACCCTAATCTGATCCCTAAACTTAACCCTAACCCTAACCGTAATTTTTTCCAACCCTAAACCTAAAGCTAACACTAAACCTAACTCTATACCTAACCCTAACAGTAAAGCTAACCCTAACCCTAAAGCTAACCTAACCCTAATTCTAATCCTACACCTAACCCCAAACCTAACCCTAAACCCTAACCATAATCCTAACCCTAACCCAAATTTTTTCGAAACTAATCCTAACCCTAACCATAGCCCTAACCCTAATTTTCCGAACCATAACCATAACCATAACCGTAACCCTAACCCTTATTTTTTCCGACATTAAACCTAAAAATATCCCTAACCCTTACCCTAACCGATCTGATCCCTAACCCTAACCCTAACGCCAACACTAAAACTAAACCTAAACCTAACGCTAACCAAACGTTAACTGAAAACCTAACCCGAAACACTAAACCTAACCGTAACCCTAACCCTAACCCAAACCCTAACCCAATTTCTTTCCAACTCTAACCTTAACCCTAACTCTAAACGTAATTTTTCTAATCCATCAGTAATGCTAACCAGAAGCCTAAACCAAAGCCTAACCTTAACACTAACTCTAACCCTAACCCTAATTTGTCCGATCCTAAACCTAACCCTAAACCTAAACCTAACCCTAACCCTAACCCTAACCCTAACCCTAACCCTAACCCTAACCCTAACCCTAACCCTAACCCTAACCCTAACCCTAACCCTAACCCTAACCCTAACCCCAACCATAACCCTAACCAGAACCCTAAACCTAACCGTAACCGTAACTAACCCTAACCCTAACCCTAACCCTAACCCTAACCCTAACCCTAACCCTAACCCTAACCCTAACCCTAACCCTAACACTAAAACTAACCCTAAACCTAACGCTAACCAAACGCTAACTGAAAACCGAACCTGAAGCACTAACACTAACCCTATGCCTCACCCTAACCCTAACCCTAATTTTTTCCAACTCTAACCCTAACCCTAACCCTAACCATAACCCTAACCTGAACCCTAACCCTAAACCTAAACCTAAC